>NC_061087.1:34722829-34737829 GCF_015104395.2 Macrobrachium nipponense | reverse complement strand
TCCAAAGTGTGGGACAGAGGAAGGGACCACTTTATCACCGTTAATGAAGCCAGAATCCTGAGTTACCAGCGGTCGGCTTTAAGAGCAGATCTTCCTTTTCAAAGGAGCACCTCTTAACCATCCAGGGTGAAATTCCCTCAGTCCCAACAAATTCTTTCCTTCTCAACTATCCTGCCAAATTCTCATCCAAGATCCAATCCTCCCTTGAAACCGGCAGGCCACAAGTGAATGCCATTCCTTACCTGAACCCCTCTTGTTTTATCATTTTATTAACTGAAATTCTATTGATTAGTAAAATTAGTGAACAACCACGAAGCAGCCATCTTTGTATAACATGTGACTCAAGACCGATAGTGCGACCTCATTACACAGTACTTCAGGCATCCATAACGTAGCGGCCCAATTAATTCAGTTAATAAGATAGGGATCGTGAGCATGCTAAATTTATTAATTTTCTCAGCTTTCTATTACAGGAAGGTGCTAAAATAGGTGCAGTGTTCCACTTTCCCACGGATGCTCCAATTTACCCCCATTTGTCCTGTGAATCATTATCTTCTGCAGTGAAAACCCCTGTAGTTTAAATAATTGCATTATCCATAGTTCGATTTTGATATTGTTAACAAGATGAGTTAAAGCGATCCTTTACCAATTTTTTCTCATTATTCTTGCTGTTGTTAAATAAAGCAGATTTTTTTGTAAAAATTTATTTACAATGGCAACATTTCCTAAGTTATTCTATTTGGCATGTCTCAATACGTAACAGTACACACTTTTTCTATCTTTTTTCTAAATGCTTATATCAAAAGGTATCTATCTAGTGCTATGTAAATATTTAACTTTTAGCTAAGCCACTGTAATAATTTTAAGAATAAGTGACACCATTCAAGATAGTCAAACTTGTTAAGACTGTTGTTCACCTACGAAATTACAAGTTATCGAATAAGATTTGTTGATTGACTTCCTAATATATTACGGTCTGGAAACGAACAGAGAGTTAACATTAACAACATTCTTATAAAATGTGCAGCACTATCATGTGTCTAATGAAATAGGGATTAAGAGGAAGACCTAATACTAGATATTTGTAATAATTTTTGCATACTGATATTTATAGGAAATTGAATTCAGAGAACATGCTGCATCTCTTTTCTTTTTTTGTTGCTGTTCTTGTTGGGAGGTAGGAAAGGTATATGAAGAAACCGAAAAGGTCTGCCAAAAGTGTTTTGCATTGAGTTAAAGATACAGGAAATTTAGGATAGTATATTTACGATTTATTTATTAGAATGAAAATGTAAAAATAAATTATGTAGATGTTAAACAGTACAGAAAAATTATTTGTAATAATGTATAGCATATTTACTTGAATTTTCGTTGGTGAAACAAGACTATTTGACTGTGGATTTTAGCACGTTTTATTTTATTTAATGTAATGAATTTAGACTATTTTTCTGTTCAATTATTTTGTGTTTTACTTATAACTTTTTATTTGATCCTTCTTGTTAATATAAATAGTATTAAGTATGTGTATTAATTATGAAGACCAGTTCATGCTAAGTTAGGAATATAATGTTTACAACTTATGCGTGAGGGGAAAATCCTGCACGTGTCCCAAGTAAGCATGTGTCGCTAGTTGTCATCGGAGTTTATCCATCCATTCTAAATAAAAGTAATAATGAATTGAAAAATTATGAGGAACTGAAAACGATACTTGTATACATGGGAATTGACTAAAAACAGTGTAAATTAAGAGCAAATATTGAATTTGTTATCACGTCATTATAGAAGCAACTTTTATTACCGGGTACAAACTCTGATTTCCTCATGTGAATGCTCGTTCAAGCTAAATTAATCTTTTTCTACAGCACGTGACTGTAAGTGCTCTAAAAAAAAAGGACATCGGTAGTCATATTCACACATATATTCCGTGAATATATCTTTTGAAACAGAAAACCTAATCTTTATTTAGTACATAAGTTCATATTGCTATTACACACATTTACATCTGCCTACAAACCCAAATGTACTCTTATATACTGTTATAAATCCAAGGACTTCTGCCTATCTTAATATAAATTCTTCTCAGGCATGATAGCATTTTTTCCATCATAAATCTTAACATTTTGAAAACTGACGACTAGCCATCTTGACTCAACCATACCTTGTCTTTTTTTGGAATTCTGGCATGGAATACCTGGTAACTCAATAGGGCATAGTCCCACCCCAGACAACCTGGCAGGCACTGCAGTGCAGGTCCAGTTCAGCCTTCCTGTTCAAACTACTGCCGAGATGAGACGTCTTGATGAGAGCCCCTCAAAACCTCCAGCATCCAAGGAAGACCACGTGGTGGAGCATGTAACTAGCCTATTGCCAAGGGGGACTGAGAAGCTGCTAGAGTAAGGCACCCCTGCCCAAACCTTCAACAACTATTGCTCGGATATACGTGGGATAGCTTGAAAGCACAACATTTATTGAACTAGATGGGTATCTGTCTGATTATGGCTTCGCGTTCTTCGTCCCTTTGTGTCTTCCTCTCAAACCCTCTTTTTGAATACGACCCTCCAAGTCTCCCCACTCAAACTTCCCCTGATATAGTCACCTCATTTCATTCTCCTCTTCTTAACATTGGCTAACCTCAAAGAATATCCATCCAATGCCTGGGCCATCAGCCATTCAAGGTCGTCCAACAATTTTCTTATGTGCATGCTACTATCGTAATTAATTCTGGCATATCTCCTTCTTGGGAGTTGAGTTTTGGTAGATGTTTGTTATACTGGTTCCAAGTTGATCAAGCATTCATCCCCCTAAAGGGGCTAAGTATATCGTTTGCCTAAACACAATTTAATTTGATCATACTGTGTCCCCTGATTCTTAATTTGAGTTGCTATTTTAATGTAAATAAATTGTGCCCCTGTAAAATAGTTTGACTAAGAATGGGGCCATTGTATCAAAAGGCTTATAAATTTAATTCCTTGAATGCTAAACTTTGCCTCCTTCCATGACCCCTGTTTACAACATTAGTAACCTTAACGGGAATATCTTCAGGATTTGAAGAGCAACATAGATTCATAAATTTTACACTACTAGTCCTGGAGATTTGAAACAAACCTATTAAACTAAATTCTTATGGCCACCAACACTTTGAGCGCAGTATAAGAAAGCAGTAAGTACCCTCTGAATTCGCCCTAATGGGTTTGTAAAATTTTTGTAAGGAACTTTCTTTTCAATAGGGTTGCTTGTGATTTTAGACTATACGAGGCGATCCCCTTGCATGTTATTTAGCATTTAACAGGTGAATCTGTAAGCTAGCTAGCCCTTTCCTTTTTGCTATGATCGGAGCAATTAAAAATTGAAGGATTAGTGTGTATAATTCTTCTTTACATTAGAGCGAATCCAGAACAAGCCAGATTCCAGTGAATTATAGACAGTTTAGACTTTAGAGGGTTTATCATGTGTGCCAAGTGTTTTCCACATACCTTTCCTTCTTGAAGTAAAACTCGTATATTTGGGGCCACATGGGGTTCATGCATTATGCATGTGTTGTCACCACTAATACCTCTCAGAGGTAGTAAAAATGGTATCATCTCAAAGTAATTCTGTTTCTCCTTGAGAAACCAATTTAACCTTCACTCAGATATCTATTAGCCTTCCACAGTGCTTCATGAAAAGAGTATCTTATAAAGTAAAGTACCCACATGGAACACCTTCCTCATTTTAAATTTTAAGAGCGAAAGTGAGAGGGAGTTTGTTCA
Source organism: Macrobrachium nipponense (assembly GCF_015104395.2). NCBI lineage: Eukaryota > Metazoa > Arthropoda > Malacostraca > Decapoda > Palaemonidae > Macrobrachium > Macrobrachium nipponense. The sequence continues at coordinate 34,734,080 of NC_061087.1, read as the reverse complement.
TTCATGCCCCCGTCTCCCAACCGTGCTGCTTCCCCCCACCTGCCTACCGTACTTGTTAGTTCAAAAGTACTTCAAAGTATTTAGGACACCGCATAGTTTAGGGTTTTCTTGCATTTATTAGAGTTATTGTTGTTATGTATGAAATGTAAATAGTCTATAAATCTGTATATTCATCATTTCACCGAAAAGAATAGTTGTGGTGTCCCATTCAGTCACGCTTTGACAGTGGAAAGTAGTTTTATTCCTGCAGATGGTTAGGTGAGTGCATATGTGTGTTCTGTGATGACTTACATGTCGGCTTTGCCAGACAAGCCATTTTCTATTTCTTAGATAAAAGGGTAATCTAAGGTAGTGTTTGCATGCTCGTCCTGTGTTTTCTTGCGTCTTCTTAGCGCACATGTATGAACCTAGTATGGATTAGAAATCCCTTTCCTTTGCTTCATATTATTCAGTAGCCTATTGGGGGAATCTTACTTAAACCACATTGAAGCAAGTCTTTCCAGAGCTGCTGCGTTAATGTGGTCACTGAGCTATCCTTCCTTGCAACAAAATACTTGGGACGATGAATTTTCTCTTAAACTAATTCCCATGCTATGAGTAAGTCATTTCACTGTTTGTGATAAATTTTTCAATATTTTACTTACCTTTGCCTTCAACATATGATTACATGTCTTCCTAAACCATTCGTAGCAGAAAAATTTTTTCCATTACCTTATCATTTGCATCACTATAAATCTATTGTCCCCGCTAATAATGGTCATTCCGTAAGCCAACTGGGCAAAGGAACCATATTTTATCACTTGCATGCTTTATTTAAGAATTCATATATGACAAGTTGCTCATTTTAACCTTGGGTGCTACAAGGTTCTGTATATTAATCTTACCCAACGAGAGAAAGGCCCATAGAGCCATCTTATGGAATTAACCTTTTACATTTTGGCAAACCTAGCATTCTTAAGAACAACCGACCATTCTTCTGAGCAAGCCACACTCCACGTGCAAATTTACTCAATCAGCAGTGGTGTAACCTACATTGGTTGCACCCCACCACAGTGTACCATTACCAGCTACACTCACTCGTTGGGTAAGCCTTCCCACAGGTACCCTTTATACATGCCTACCACAGGGGGACCCTATAACAGTGCTGGCTTCTTCAAAGGACGCTCGCAGTGTTCGCAGGCGTATGCTGTTAGCAGCGTAGCCTATACCTAGGTGAACTTACTTAACACTGTAGTTCTGCACTGGTCAGAGGACCATTTCCTTTCCATGCAATTACTTGCACAACCAACATCCTCCTACAAGTTTTCAAAATGAAGCTTAACCTCTACCTCTTAGACAACGGCAAAATAGCTGTCGACCACCGTGTTTTCCTAAAGTTGGGAAAAGACATGGGGCTGAAAGTGGAGAAGCTTCGAAAGGAAAAGGAAGAAAGACAACATCAGTTCTCACTGGAAAAGCTGAGACATGAGAAGAAAGAAAAGGAGAGGCAGGAGAAAGAAAAGGAGTATCACCATGCGTTAGAACCGGCTCGACAACAAGTAAACGCTCCACCCACATTAGCTTACTCTGTTTATCTCTACTATCAATAGACTCATCCCAAAATGGGACGACTCGGGCCTTACACGATGGGTGGATGAAGAAAAATCCTTGATCCTAATCAAGCACATACTGGGAAAAGGAAAAGATTCCTTCCACACCCGGGAGAATGGTAAAAGAGGAAATGCCATGGAAGTCAGGAGAGCCCTAGCTGTAGCTTATAAGCTTGCCCCCAGAAATTGGCGTCAGCATTGGTGCGGTCTTCCCAAAGCCGCTGGTCAAACCTGGTCCGACTGGTCCTTCAAAAAAGTCCAAGCCTGTACCAACTGGCAAGAGTCTATGGATGTATGGAGCTTGAAGATCTGAGAAACCTATCATGATTGAGGACTAATGAAATTATGCCCATGACCCACTATAATCAATCCACAGTACCCGCGAATCTGGTATCCAGCCCCATTCCTTACAACACTCCTGATGGGTAGTAATCAGGCAGTCACAGTACTGGAATTCTCCACTCTCTCCCTACAGAGAAAAAGAGAGAAAAATAGAGAAAGAGATGGAAATGAGAAATTGAGAGAGAAATACAGAGAAAAGAGCGAAATAGAGAGAGAAATAGAGACAAAGAGAGAAAAAAGAGAAAACGGGAAAAAAGAGAAAAAAATAGAGAAAGAAAAAAGAGAAAGAGAGCAACCCCCACCCCTGGTTCTGAATCTGTGTCTTCTTCTTCCCCTCCTTCTTGTGATCAAAATCTTTTTGGTAATCTGAATCTGAATCCTATTTTTCCATTACTTCCTCTAGTTCACCTTTCTACCTCCACTACTGCCTCTCCTTCCACTACTCCCTCTCCGTCCACCACCTTTCTTCAGGTAAAACTGAGGTGTAGTGAAAATTATAACTTTTGAAAGACATGTTCATCAGGAGAGGTCAGAGCAGGGATGTTTACTTAGTGATGGTTGGGAGATTGCTAGTCTAGTCCTCAAAAGACAAGTCTCCGACAGATGAAGCTTTAGTGAGGTTATTTTCTTGCTTGTCACCCAAGTCAAGCAAATGCAGAAGAGCCTGACAGAAGATCGAAAGAGAAACAAGGTCAGAGAATCATCAGTGGCACCATAATTATTTAGTTATAAAAATTGTATATTCTAATGGTCAAGGATAGAAATTCAAGTTACAATAGTATCAGTCCTCGCCGGCAAACTTTCCATCCCAAAAGAGATGGAATCTCTACTAAAATGGGCATTTATAAATTCGAGGCCTTCTGCCTATCTTAATATGAATAGTTAATTATTAGAAGAACTATTTCTACTTTATATATTTACTGAGTCTTGTAATTCTGATAGGGACTACCTGGTAACTGAATGGGTTATAATTCTGCCCCAGACGACCTGGCAGGTAAAGCAATGCAGGACTTGCTCAGCCATCCCATCAGAACTAACTGCTGAAACGAGACATCTTGATGAGAGCTCCTCACAACCTCCAGTATCCAAAAAGGACCATATGGCGATGTAAGTAAATAGTCTATTGCCACGAGGGACTGAAAATCCGCCAGAGTAAGGCACAACATTTATTGAACCAGGTGGGTGTCCATTTAAATCTACGACCTTGTGTCCCTCTTCCTCTCGAACCCTGTTCCTTTTCAATACGACCCTCCAAGTCTTCTTACTCAACTTCCCTTCACATAGTAACATCTTTTCATTCTCCACTTCTTAACATTGGCTAACCTCTAGAGTAACGTTAGAAATTATTCAAAATATAAAGTTGTGTATCCTTATTTTTGGTAAGACCCAGACAGCAATTTTGAGGGCCCTGGACCTACTTAAACTTAATCAAAGAGTATCTCTTCCATCCCTGGCCCATCAGCCACTTAAGGCCGTCTAACCATTTATTCCTACATATCTCCAACCAGGGAGCTGTGTTTTGTAGCTGTTCATCACATTGGTTCCGGGCTGATCAAGCGTTCATCTAACCCTCTAAAAGGGCCTAAGTACTATAGTTTGCCTAAGCACAATTTAATTTATTCATACTGTGTCTCCCGGTTGTTAATTTCAGTTATTATTTTAGTTTAAATAAATTCTGTTAGTTGTTCCAAGTGTCTGCTAGACGCCACTGTAAAAGAATATTGCTAACTTTCTTCTCATATAGTTATGAACGGATTATTGTGCCCCATATTTAATTTCTTAAATGTTAAACTTTGCCTCCTCCCGCGAAACCCGTTCATAACATATGCACTCACATATTTATGAAATAATAGCTCCCTCAGTCCCATTTTCTATCTCGAGCATCCTTTGAGAGCAAGATTAGAGATAGATTGGAAACCTCATCACAAAATCCTACATGAGTAACAGAAGGTTATCAAGGATATAGATGGATGAATGTTTTAGGATATCAAACATTATAAACACAAGAGCTGACGTTGATTCTGTTATTCAGATGTTGTACTTACAATCTAAATCAACACATATTCATTATGATATCTTAGTACTTCATTTAAAATAGGTTAGATTTCGAGGAAATTCAAGATCCAGTTAATCTGATATTTTAGTAACCAGTCCGTGGAAGATGCTTTGTCAATACTCGCTCACTCTTCTAATGGTAAGATTTTACAATAACGTTTATATCTGCGCAAAACAGATTATGGTTTACCGACAAAACTTTGAGCAATGAAACATCATTAATTTTGCCTTTACCCTTCCGATAAATACGTAAATAATTGACAAAGGACGGTGATAGGGAACATTAATCTTTAAAGGGCATACAATATTCAGTGATGGAAAGAGGCAATGATTTAGGCTTAATTGCCTATACGGGCCACGGTAAAATATTTTTTCTCTTTTAATAAAAATAGGAAAGGGTGAAGGACGGTCAGCACTGGCATACATGACATTTTTAAAGCTCCCTAACTGTTCAAACGGTTTGACATTAATGTCACTGAACGTCAAGTGTAACTACCACTGCCTGCCACAGCATCTCATAAAGTAAGGAAATTTATTCGGCAATAAAGCACAGACCACGTCTGCTTCTGATTACCTCTCATAAAGTTAATGGAATTGATTGGGAGATTATAGGGGACCTGGAAAAGCAGCTGCATTTTAATGGTGGATAAACTTAATCTAAGAGAGACTGCAAAATCATTTTCACCTGAGTAACTATAATTCGAATGTGAAAAGCAATGATTAAAAAGATAATCATTTTCTGTGGTCGTGAAAGTTTCTGTTAAAACCAAATTAATTCATGAGTGAGAGAGAATTCATCTCCATGTGAGCATTTGTGAAAAAAGTGTTCGAAGGAAACCAGAGATACTTCAATGAGGGCCACAACACCATTCACGGGGCCAGGAATGGGATACTCGATCGCATCAAACTTTGTTTTATGGCTAAACAAAGCTTTAACGCACAACATCTTAGAGATTTGGGGATAATGACTTAAGTAGAACAAAATGTCCTAAGTCCCTAAGAAAAGAGTATTAAACATAAGTTGCATGCGATAGCATGTATGTTATGTTAAAGGATGTTAGCTATAGCTTAAAAAAAGCCATTAATATGTAATGAAAACTATTAAAGCAGTCATATCTTAGGTATAAACTAATCACAGGACATATTGATATGAAGGACAAATGACCGTATTTATGATGATGAGGTGAAAGGGAGAATTTGCCCCTTTAACGTCCAAAGCTTTACAAATTAACGTAATCTCAGGAATAATATGGAAGACACAGCAATGGTGAAAAAGCGTTAGCTTTCTTAATTCAACAGCATTAAGAATAGATGAGGAAAAAAGATAGCTGATACTGAAACTCGAGAAAGATGTCTTTCAAACCTACGAGATAGAATTCATTATGACCTTAGGCTCATAAATGGTATGGAGACGGCCTTCTGTTATATTGTAATCTCAAATCCTTCATGATTTTTTCTTCAACCTCTTCCTAAGTTCCAGTGGTTGAAATGGAATAATCGTTAGATGATCGTTTTTTTTTCGGGTGCATGGTTTTTAGAGAAGATAAAATATCAATCACCTTTTCTTCATTTATTAACTTTTGATAATGGGTTTGTCACAAAGTTGAGAGTTTGGAAAAATAATATATAATAATAATCAAGAGACTTTTTATTATGTGATAGGAAGTAACTATTCATCATCCTGAGCATAGTCGAAGCTTTGGAAAGGATAATAATGGAAAAACAGTTGATAAAATGATAGCAGCAAGGTCCAAACCTTATCGAAGGAAATAGTGAAATAACTGGTAAGACTATTACTGTTTAGGGCAGAAATTATATGGAATATTTGAAACGCTACCATATGACGTGGGCTCGAAGAGTATAGACAAGCTATTCTCAAGCAGAATAGAAATTATATTCATTAAGTAGGTCCATGAGGTATGCAACATACAAATATGTGGTTGGGAAAGTAACAGCTCAATGAAGATTATAAAAGCAATTTAATTCAGCGAGTTTGTAAAACTGGGTAACGATGGTTGTAATAAATAGAGGTTAAAATCCCCTAAGATTTACTTTATCATTTTCAACCATATTGCTGGCTCTTTATTCTATGTAGTGTTACAGGAAAGATCAAATGGAGCCTGCTAAATTTTATTAGTCTGAATGCAAATTATGACCTTAGTATATTGTATTCAAGATTTAAAAATATAGTTACGTTAACACCTTAAAGTCAAGCAACGAATCAACGCTCATTCTCCTGTAATCAAATGTTATGTTGGACAAGTATCACAAGTTGCTTTTGTCAAGAAGATACGTTTTTGTCTCCTCCTCCTCCTCTCTCTCTCTCTCTCTCTCTCTCTCTCTCTCTCTCTCTCTCTCTATGTGTGTGTGTGTGCGTGTGTGTATGTGTGTGTGTGGCAATTCTTAAGTAGTGACCTCCTTCGAAAGATCAATAGGACAGAAAATAAATTGTAAGTCGTGATATTCCCATACGATTCTCCTCATGAGTCCAAATTGATATCTCCATTTTAATATCTGACATCATCCATTTAAATCATTTTGGGCTTAAACGTATTTTCTGAAGACAGAGAATCCAGTTACACATTAATTCTTTGAATGGCTACAAAGATTATACCCTTATCATTAATTTGTTATTTACAGAAAGAAAAGAGGGTAACCAATAGTAGTCTCCTTTTGAAATGTAAATATTGTGGAAAGAAAAATTATTGTTTCGGCTGGATCTACACTGTCTGCCAAAAAAGATTTATTCTAGGCGTTCTTTGCACGTCTCGAATCTATTATAAACCTGAAACTGCTATTTATTTAAGAAGGACATTGCTACTGACAATGGAAGACTCTTCCATTGCCTCCTAGGAATGAAAATAATTTATATTTTACTGAAGCAAAGTTTCTTGGAAATCTTTCATTACAAAAGTCGTATGGAAACTTCCTAAATAGCGATACAGTAATAATTTCGTTAAAAAAAGGATTATTGAGCATTTCATTCATTGGTCATCCGATTTACTAGCTGTTTGCAAAAAATATCAGGGTTTTGGCATTTAATAGAGTACTACCAAGAAAACGGAGGAATAACATGAGGAAATCTTAGTTTTATAAACTAACGTAAATTTAACAACTGAATATACTGTAAAGATAATACGATAGTTCAAGCAGAAGCATTTTATCATTAAGATTCATCATGATACTATATACCTGAAATATTATAACAATCATATAATTGTTTACAAGGATATGAAGATGGGATCAGGTTTGTACATACCATATCAATGCAAATACAGTTGGTTTTCAATTATACTATAACTTATAAATGGCATCACTATATATTACTTTTGAAACAACCTAAATCCCTAGGTCACTGATCCTATATTTTTCTTTATTTGGAATTAATCCAGATTTTGCTGTATAAATATAGTTTAGAATTGTACATACGAAAGTTATATGAAAGACTAAAGGCAAACATTTATAGGCCGGTACCAAAGAATTAACATCGATATTTATCTATTTACGAATTTCAAATAAATGTATTACTACTGATTCATCAGACTAGATTTCTGATATTTTTACCATTTTACAGAATTCTGGGAGCTAAAAACTCCAATCATGTGAAATGTTACTCGATTATTAACTTATAAAGGCTCAATATTATATATATATATATATATATATATATATATATATATATATATATTAGATATATATATATATATATATATATATATATATATATATATATATATGTATATATATATATATTATATATATATTATATATATATATATATAGATATAATATATCTATATAATATATATATATATATATATATATATATATACATTCATTTGAAATTCGTAAATAGATAAATATCGATGTTAATTCTTTGATACCGGTCTATAAATGTATGCCTTTAGTCTTTCATATAACTTCGTATGTACAATTCTAAACTATATTTATACAGCAAAATCTGGATTAATTCCAAATATAGAAAAGTATAGGATCAGTGACCTGAGGATTTAGGTTGTTCCAAAAGTAATATATAGTGATGCCATTTATAAGTTATAGTATAATTGAAAACCAACTGGATTTGCATTGATATGGTATGTACAAACCTGATCCCATCTTCATATCCTTGTAAACAATTATATGATGTTATAATACTTCAGGTATATAGTATCATGATGAATTTTAATGATCAAAATATATATATATATATATATATATATATAGTCTATATATATATATATATATATATATATACAATATATTACGTATATATATATATATCTATAATATAGATATAATATATATATATATATATATATATATTTATATATATATGTGTGTATATATATATATATATAAAATTCACAATTGAAAGCAGTGGAAATTTGTCTTAGAAGGATATTGTCTTCAATACGTTCTGAAAGTAAGTAAGCAGCAGAATAATTCTTCGGCCTGATCTCTGTGAAATATGTACTATAAGCAATTGTCGTGCTAAAAACCTGTAGGCATTTAATGACACGCCATGTTCTGTGTCGTACCTCAATGGTAGGTAAATTTTACATTCGTGTTTTTAAGTACATTTGAGGAGAGAGAGAGAGAGAGAGAGAGAGAGAGAGAGAGAGAGAGAGAGAGAGAGAGAGAGAGAGAGAGAGAGAGAGGAATTCCTAAAGGGAGAAATAGAGAGAGTTCAAGTAGCCATCAACACTCTGAACTCGAACACAAAATACAGTAACAAAGGGAATTATCAATCATGGATTTGTGAGGATTAGAACCGAATTACTAAATAAATACTGCCGCATGATACAATTTAGGCCCAACTTCTTACTCCACTAATATCCAAATACAGTCTGATTCATTCTGCCAGTTCACACACGAAGAAGTACGAAAGTATGTGCACATACTTACTCTCTCTTAATAAATAGTGCGATGAGTATGTAAATAGGTCTGGAGGAAGTTTTACTAAACTTCGTTATCGAATAATCTACCAACCATCGCCTCTCACAGAAAATATTCATAATCACCTCCGAATTGGATTAAAAGATGCAACAGACGAAGTAATGGGACCTCGTTAGTACACTGAGGTTATTTAGACAAGTTAAGTGAAGCATAATACAATTTCCTCTAAGGACCAAAGAGGCAAATACGAGACGTAGGACTAAGGTAATATGACCGTGAAGGGCCATATGGCCGAAGGGACAGCATCGTTTGCTCGTTATAAAAGTCAAATCAGTGGACTCCCAGAGGATGTGGAAACTTAGCGTAGATAAAAGAGAAGGAAGGGAAATGAGAGAGAAGTATAGGATTGATCAAATGGATGAGAATATATTATCATCCGTAGTCCCTGAGTCTATATAATACATTTCATACCAGAAATTTTGTATGTAAAATTTGATAAATCATGAAAAATACAAAGAAATTTTTTCTACTATGTTTAAGGAACAGAATTAATTTTATGGTTCGATTCCCCCCTCTGCCAACAAGGAATCAGAGGAATTTATTTCTGGTGATAGAAATTAATCTCTCGCTGTGGTTTGGATCCCACTATAAACTGTACGTCCCGTTGCTAGGTAACCAATTGGTTCCTAGCCACGGAAAAATATCTAATCACTAAGAGACCTGTTATTCAGCTCAGTGGTCTGGTAAAACTAAAATATACTTTTTACTCTAATGTTGTAACAAGGCGTTAAATATATCTAACTGAATTAATTCGACTCACCATCGCCTTTAGAACGACATGTTGACGTTTTATCTGCATAGCTCCAAAGAGTTTCGTCAGCATTATTGAATACCGGAAAACATTGAAAACATATCATCTATGAAAACGAATGTCAAGTAGAACCAACCTCAAATTATTCAATATACCAAACTCTTCAATAGTGGTGAAGGTTTTAGGTCAACAGAACTTGAGAACATGATACTGCGTTATACAAAAACTGTCTCCGGATATATAGGTAGCCATTTCCCTAAGTACCCCACCTGACCTACTGAGTATGGTCAGGATATGAATGACGTTTTAGAAGAATAATAATCAAAATGTTTCCTAAAACCAACACGTAGACCGTAGAATCTGTCGTTTTCTACAAACACTTTAACTATAAAAACATTTATTAGTACCTTCCATGGTAAAAATCCACACTATAGGAAGGATTGTTACAAATAACGTCGGATCCATCTTAAGTAATTATGATAGGATCTATTGAACTTCACGAAAATGTACTTTTTACATTTTACTGCTCTTCTAATTAGTATCGGAATACTGCGTGAATTAATCTCAAACCACCAGCTTTCTTATTAGGCTGGTAGCCCTAGCCCTCTCCTCTTCAAAGTTTCGACATTTGTATAGTTATAGTAACTATTTAATATCATGGAAAATAGATTAATTTCGAACATCAGTATCGGTCGTTATAATTTAAAAGAATATAGCTCACATCTGCGCAAACTGAGAAATTACGATTTAATATTGTTGTTGCATATTGCATCCTTTGAGGATACAATATTTCTTTAATCAGAGAGCCAAGCCAAATTGAGGGGGAAAAGATATTTTGCTGGGTTTATTCATTTTTATTACTTCCTTCCCTTTACGTCTTCCATACCCAATGGAACATTACGAAAAGGAAACAAAGAAATGATAGTGATCACCTCGGCAATCTTTCCGCAAAAGCAACTTTTTCCAGACCCAGATAACCGGTAAAAAACACACTCAAGTTTAAAAGAGATCCTGTCATTTCTTTTTCCTTCGGATGGTAGATTATTATATTTTCAAGGTCAAGTTCATGAAATCCGACCCTTTAGATTATGAGGGGAAAAGGTACTTATTTTTTTTAGCCTTAGGGTAGTGAGAAAAACAGATTTAAATATTGACAGTGCCTCTTTCAAAATGAATATTTTCTTCTTACCTCCGAGAACTTATTTTCATTTAAACTATTCCAAATTTACAACTGTTTTCGATTTTGCTATTGTTATCACTGTAGAGGTTATCAGCAATGAAAAAATATGCAGTATATCAACATCGTTACTTATTTAATAGACAGCTAAAGTGCGTAGGCGTCACGATTACATTAAATTAGTTGGCAGATTGCTTCTTATATAGTAAACAGTTGGTCAGCCCTATAAGAGTTGATATTCAGCTGTGGTCCGGTACTATTTTAATAGTAATAAAGTAAACAATTTAGTTCTTGTGTATTTCTTCTGTTTTCGCCTAAGATATTTTGTGTTAATATAGTTATGGAATATTAATAGATTTTCATTTTACTCTTTTCCTTGTA
>NC_061087.1:34700329-34717829 GCF_015104395.2 Macrobrachium nipponense | reverse complement strand
AATGAATTTATCGGTGATGAGGCTCTCTCTCTCTCTCTCTCTCTCTCTCTCTCTCTCTCTCTCTCTCTCTCTCTCTCTCTCTCGATGAGTTTCCTGTTACTTAAGAACCTTGTCAAAGTCTGAAATTATAATTATCACTATCCTTCCGTCTACTCATTACCAAAGTGATGCTGAAGAATTTACTATTCAAATTAAGTTTCAACCAATTACACAGCTTTGCCCAAATGTCACGGAGGGCCGTATGGCATAGCTTGAGAATGACGAACTCCATAACCTTAAGCTATTTGGGATTTACTAATCGTTTGTAAAATTGGCTGTGTGTAATACCACATGATTTATTTCATTGTGTTAATTTAGAAATGCTTCACAAATTATATTAATCATTAATACATTAAGTGTTTGATAAGGTTTAAAATTTTACAATAAAAGAAACCTATTTTCCGTTACCACTTCGATTACAAAAGTTTAGACGAATCACTTATGTTTTTGCCCTTTTTCTTCCATTCTGAAAAGGATCTAAAACTTGACTGATAAAAGAGGGAAAGGAATCAACATTACCAGCTGAATAGACTATATCTAGTTCCTTCTAGGAATCTAGATCAAGTGAAGCCCATTCTCTGAGATTAATATGTAGTGGGTGTTCTACGTGTACGCTTCCCCCACTGGTTCTCTGCAATCTCCGTAAAGTGGATGAATAATGAAAAGGCAGCTGCAAACGTAGTGGAAGGGAAAATGGAGTTCCTAGGAAACAAGTAGACCATTAAATTCGAGTTTAACGCATAATCTAAAAGCTAACGTCGCTTCAGCCTAACACGCCACTTAATTAAATTTGACGGAAAAATCGCATGACTAAGTAGCAAAATGAAGGAAAATGTCAGGAGATATTGTACAACTAGATACATAGATCCAATTTATATTCTAAAAGAAAAAATCTTACGAGAGCAATGGACATGAACGAATATAATACATTTATGACGTAAACGTAAACGCCATCGTGGACGAGTAAAGATGATCAAAACAAAATAATCTCAGAAGTTATAGCACCAAGGCAAAGATATGTTGGTCTCCTATTTCTTATTCAAAATCAGAATATGTTACATTTACTGGTGATGGTGTGGAGAGGAACGATACGTCAATCTAATCATATCATAGCCGCCACTTCCGTTGAAACTGCCAACGAACAACACTGCGCAATTCTGTGGGGGTTACATCGCAAACTTAATCTTCCGCGTTATCTATTATACTCGGGATGATGTGAGCTAATGTTTACGTAGGATAATAACACCTCTGGTGTTCTCTCCTAATACGGAAGAGATACATTACATGAGAAGGGACGAGAGTGAGTGTTTTAGTGGCTTAAATCTTAACTAATAGGAACTCCTATGACACCACTACTTCCACCTCACGGAATTATGGTCTTACAGAGGACTCGCACATTATCGTACACTGAAGAGTACTTTCATACAATATCTTATTGAACTGTACTTTCGTCTTTGATAATTTAATTCGTTACTGACTCGTGTGAAATATTATTTTAGTTATTTGATAGCTTCAATTATCCTTTTTGTGTTAATTTTGACTTTTCGTGTGTTTTCAAAAGTTAATCTACCGTCATTTTCATTTGCTGTATTGAATATATAACATAACTAATTTTCTCTCTCTCTCTCTTTTGACGCCAGCAAGAACTATTTAATCAGTCAATCTTTCTCTCTCTCTCTCTCTCTCTCTCTCTCTCTCTCTCTCTCTCTCTTCTCTCTTACGAGTGTCCTAATTTTTAGGAACATTCCTGAAGTCCGAAATCTATGTTGTCCCTGTGCTCTCATTTACTCTTTGCTAGTTACTTCAAGTTCTGTGTAACGGAACTTTCATTGCACAGCTGATAAGCGAAGAAAATCAACCGTACATAAAAATGAATATTTCTTTTGCACACACTGCATACGATTTCAAGCGTCAAAGTGTAACATTCTGTGATACAAGTGCTATATTAACATGTAGTAGAATGGTCTTACAGAGAACTTATTGTTGACCCGCTGATACCATATCAGATGTAAAACAAATTTACCAATTTCTTTCCAGAAGATATTCAGGGTTTGTTACAATAACAATCGTATAGATGTGACTGTGCTTCAAGTTTTCTATTTAAACTATTTAAACAGAGGAAGGCGTACGTGTGTGAGTGCGTATGCATGTCTGTGTGAGGGTAAGAGTCAAATTGCTGAAATTTCTTGCAAAACGCAGTAGTTTGGAACAGCCATTCAGCTCCATAGCCGGGGTTCAACCGGTGTTCACAAACGTAAGCAAAAGGAATGAAAGTTGATGTTCATACTCTTTCATGGGTAAAGTTTGTTTTTTAATTCTAATTCCGAGCTACTAAAACAAGCAAAACCAAGCAAATGTTTTCCTGAGTCTTTTTATAGGGAATGTTTGTCGAGTTTCCAAAAGAAATTATATCCCATATCAACACTGTGGTTTACTTTTTATTTTGAAGGCAACACACACACACACGCACACACACACACACACACACACACACACACACACACATATATATATATATTATATATTATATATATATATATATATATATATATATATATATATATATATATATATATATATTGTGAACTCGTTTGATCGAGTCCGTTTGAAAGACCGTGGTTTGGTCTTGATGTGAGTAAAATATTTATCCATATGAAACGTGCGCTCATGTGTTCATTATTTCTAAATATATATATATATATATATATATATATATATATATATATAATATATATAATACTAACCAAATGAATTCATAAAAAATTATATAAATGTTGTCGTGAGAATAAAAGGAAAATACGGTGCTGTTATGGGATATAATTTCTTCCGGAAACTCTCCAAACATTCCCTATGAAGAGACGCAGGAGACATGCTTGGTGTAGTAGCTCGGAATCAAAATCGAAAAACAAACTATACTACTCATGAAAGAGTATGGACATGCAGACCAAACCAGTGTCTCAAATAAGATGCCAGGGTGTTACCAACTGACTCACACAGGCCATATTTAGGAACCCTCTTATTAACAGCCTTGAGACTTAATTGCAAACGGACCAACTTCATAAACTTAAGCTTCTTAAATTTCTCTAACCTCTTGTGTAAGCAATTTTGTGGGATGGAAGGGATACATTCTAAAGTATGTCGGCCGTCTTGTGTTTTCCTTTTATCTTACTTCCATTTGCAATTTTTTTTTTCACTGTTCATGCCTTTACATTTCTTAGTTATTAAAATGAGTTTACATACAAACACACACACATATATAAATATAGATGGATGTATATATATATATATATATATATATATATATATATATATATATATACATCCATCTATATATATATATATATATATATATATATATTATATATATATATATATATATTCATATATGAATGTTCACTTCCTCTCCTAAGTAGAAACATTTTAATCTCGACACTTGTAAAGGAAGTTCACTGCCTCTTTTTAATGTTTCACATGGATAAACGCCCATTATGTAAACGAGAATATTAATGATAATAACTATATCTCATCAGGAGACTAGAAACATTCAGATATCTGTAATAATAGGTTTCTCCTTTTTTTCTTAGGTTAGAACAATAAAATTGCTTAATGGACACCCCTTAGTTGTAAAGCAATGATTAAAATATATTCTTATTGCGCCGTATTGACGCAATGTAAGCACCATCTACAATATATATAATAAATTCCACGATATAGTTTTCAGTTATATGTTTGCTGGCATAAAGGTCTCAAAGCACCTGGCCATATGTATATAAATAGCCAAGTAGCCCTAGAAGGCACTTATTTCTCTCTCTCTCTCTCTCTCTCTCTCTCTCTCTCTCTCTCTCTCTCTCTCTCTCTCTCTCTCTCTCTCTCTCTCTCTCTCTCTCTCTCTCTCTTTCAATATTGTCCTTTAAGTTAAGCACATTCATTAATTCTGAAGTGAAAGTAGTCACAATTTCGGTTCACAAAAATAAATGCCAAAATATATGCTAGTAAAATCAAGCCTCGACCATATACACAGTTTTAAGATATAGCTTGAGATAAACGGACTACACGACTTAAAACTAAGTAGCTTTTACTAACTCCTTTAATTATGAGTTTTGGGTAATACCTCATATCTAATACTACTACATCAATTAGCCAATGTTTTTATCTGTATTAGACATTTATTAAATGACGTTTGCCATTTGTTGACAACAAAACCTATTTTCCATTGCCATTTTTCGCACGAATTTTATATTATCGATTCACTTCTTTCGGGTTTTTCCTCGCTCATTCAAAAGTGTTCTGCAAAACTATAAACAAAAGGACATTAGATTAAGCTTTGCCCTTAGAAAAAAGTTCAGCCTCCCTCCTATAACATCAACTGAAGCCTGCTCTCAGAGAATAATGATTATTCAGAATATGTAATGTGTTTTCGAAGTGCACGCTTCCCTTACTGGCTCTCAATAATATCCCTAAAATGGATGTATAATGAAAAGGTAGCTAATAGCATAGTAGAAATGCAAAGGAATTTTTGGGGAACAAGCAAACGACCAAATACAACTATAATGCAAAACCCTAAATCTAATGTCGCCCCAGGGTAACAAGACCTACAAGTAAATTTCATGAGAAAAATACATATCCAAGTAAGAGAATGGCGGAAAGAATCGTGAGATATTGCACCGGATACATAGATCCAATTATTACACTGAAATAATACATTGTGCAACAGCCCAAGACGTGAGCAAATACAATAGAGCATCCATGACGAAAGCGTCCTCGGTGGAGAATAAAGATGACCGAACCAAAAAGGACACAGGAGTAATAATACCATAACCAACATTTGTTACTCTCTTGATTTTTATTTCTTTTGAATATGAAAATGTTGCACTCAATGGTACTGGTATGGAGAGAAACGATACGACAGTATAATCACATTAAAGCCATCACTACCACTGAAAATGGCACAACTTTGGATTCGAGATAAACTGAAAGAACAAGAGCTTGCTGCTCTCTGGTGGTTACTTAGGAAACTGATTACTCTTCTTAATTATGCCTTCGACTGGGAATGAACGAGTTATGTTCAAGTCGGGTAATAACATACCATTTGCTCTTTCTTTCTACCGAGCGTCCTTGTGTCTTGATTAGAACGAAAATCCATGACACCATTACTTCCCCTCTCGGAATTTAATTTTGATGCTACTAAAGACATGCATTCTTGTCACCTGAAGGGTGTTTGATCCAATATCTTTCTGACACACTTTTTTGATAACTGATTTGGTTATTAACTCCTGTGAAATGCTTTAACTTTAATGAACTGAAAGCTCCAAATGTGATTGCCGTGTTCATTTTTACCATTTTCTTCTGTTTTTAAAAGTTAATCGACTGGCATTTTCATTTGTTGTGTAGGAAGTGCATTATCATATTCATGAATGCATAATGTAAAGGAAATACTTTATTGTTACTGAAGTTATAATAAGTGATTCTCTCTCTCTCTCTCTCTCTCTCTCTCTCTCTCTCTCTCTCTCTCTCTCTCTCTCTCTCTCTCTCTCTCTTAGTGTCCTCTTTATTAGGAGCATTCCCGAATCTGAAAACAGTTGTCACTGTATTTCCATTTCCTGTTTACTAGATACTTTCGAGTTTTGTGCAACTGGGCTTTCATAGCATAACTAACATGCAGAGATACTCAGCTATGCGAAAAAAGTCATATTCCTTTTAGTTGATACAAGTATTCTATTAATGGTTATCACAATGGTCTAACAGACAAATTAGTGCTATGGACGTGCTGATATCCTTTCACTTGTAAAAAACAAATATCACCCATTTCTTTCTGGGATATATTCACGGTTTGTTATTATAAGAATCGTAATGATGTGACTGTGCTTCAAGTTTTGTATTTTAAACAGGAAGGTGTGTGTGTGCGCGCTCGCGCGCGTGAAGGTAAAAACCAAAAGTGCAGAAATTGCTTGCAAAGTACAACAGTCTGGAAGAGCCATTCAGTTTCATAGCCGGAGTTCAACCAAACATAAGCGAAAGGAATGAAAGTTGATGTTCATACGCTTACATGGGCAAACTCTGTTTTTAGTTTTCTGTAAATGAAAACTACTGAGATGGGCATTTTTCTGTTTTCCGCAATTTTTTCTCCCCTCAGATCTTAAAAACTACTGAGGCTGGAGGGATGCAAATTAGTTTGTTGATCCACCACCCTCCAGTCAACAAACTTACCAAATTGCAACCCTCTAGCCTCAGTATTTATATTTTATTTAAGGTTAAATTTGGCAATGATCGAGCGTCTGGCACCACTATAGGTGCCAACAACACAGTCCATCATCGTGCCGTGGATGAAAATTTCATGGGCCACGGCTGAAAGTTTCACACTGCAATATACTCTATACAGAAAACTCGATTACGCAGAAGACACTTCGGCGCATTTTTTACATTTAATTCTGCATCCGAGCTTACTAAACAGAGCAAAAACCTTCCTGCCTCGTTTTATAGGAAAATGTTTTGGAAAGTTTCCAAAAGAAATATTATTCCATGACAGTTTTGTGGTTTCCTCTTTTATTTTTAAGACCACATATATATCAAGTCATTTCCTAGCTAGTCTTTGGGTTTAAACACTTATTCTGAATCATGAATTGTTTCTCTTGCTCTCGCAAGCGTATGCAACTACACTGCTTATATATATATATATATATATATATATATATATATATATATATATATATATATATATATATATATATAGTAGTTAGAGAGAGAGAGAGAGAGAGAGAGAGAGAGAGAGAGAGAGAGAGAGAGAATTCATGATTCTGAATATGTTTAAACCCAGAGACTTCCTAGAAAACGACATGATATAAATGCTGCCTTAAAAATAAAGGAGCAAACCACAAACCTGACATAGAATATAATTTCTTAAGGAACAATTGAAAGATGCTCGTTAGAACTACACCCGCCGTAATTCGAGTGCCACACTTCGTAGTGGATACAGAAGTGCAAAATTAGTTCTAAAATCTAGTGCAATACATGCCGTATCGACATGAAAAAGGGCTAATTGCAGATTTAAACAACGCACAGGAAATATATCTTGCAAGAGAACCGCAACTCAAGGAAATGAATATGTACATGGAGTTATATCGAGAACGAGAGAAACAGTTTCAATATACATTCAACCAAGTACATGCATTCCAGTTTCAGGCTATGAGCGACAGCGAATTTCACAAGGTTCAACGAGACATGAACAAGCTGATAGCGCGACTTGTTCATAATGGTTACGTGGAGCATACAGCAACAATTGAATGGTGACGATGGACGTCTTTGGATGTATATACTTCACTTGTGGAGCTGGAATTGGCAAGACGTTCTCGTTAAATCTGTTGCACAATCAAGTCAACAGATGTTACGCCACAAATGCCGTGAAAGTCTGTGCTCCAACTGGAGTAACAGCTCGCCTAGTACATAGTTCAGTGATCCATACTACCAGTGTAGAAGGATGGCAGAATTACCGGTATGTGACCATTGACCGGTAATTATTTAAGAATCCAGCGACAGCAATGGCATGAACTGAATATCCTCGTCTTCTGCACCAAGAAGTATAAAATAAAACTTTCTGTGATCTACAATATTAATGGTTACTTGCACCTAAACACGTACTTACCAAACTTCCATAAAATTCTAAGCAGACATTTAAACTGTGAAGTTTCCGAAAGCAAAATTTCACAACACTGATGTGAGGGATTAAATCTCCCTAAGTACCGAGTGATGATGTAAGTTGTTCAAGATCTGAAGAGGTCTGCGAAAACAATGAAGGCGGTAAAGTGAGTGTTATCAAAGACTTTCGTGTCATAATTTGGTTCCATACCTGATGGCTATCTCAATAACTACTAAGAGTAGGCTATACACGTCATTGTTAGAAATTGCTTGACAATTTGCATTACTGACGTGAAATTTTGTATCCATAAAGCTCTTTTTTAACTGTGTTTGTATATTCAAATTGCATCTATAAAGCACGTTTTCAATACAATTTAATAAAAAACATGTCTGTATAGAATTTTATGCAAGTTAGGGCAATTGGTCCAAAATGTTTTTTTTTTAATTTGGGCATGAGTAAGCACAAACGTTCATAACAAAAATGGTTTTGAGGAGAGCAAGGAAAACCATGCAAGATTAGGCCAATGGGCGCCCAAAGCTTGTATTTAGGCGTAAGTAACCATTAATATTGTGGATCACAGAGAGCTTAATTTTATACTTTTTGGTGTATTTTTGAAATAATAGCGAATTTCAAAATTCTTTTTAACTAGTTTTATTTTAAGCCTGAACTTTATGACAACGGGTAACACGACCGCTCTGTCAATGACCGATTTCCAGTTGCAATTGCTAGTTGTTATTGTTGGTATTACGAAGGTTTAACGGTGCACATATAGTATTTATATATTTTAGGGTAATAAAATAAGGTCTGAAATGAGATTCAGTACAACATAATCTGTATTTGAGTACAGTAGCGTAAAGTACATTTTATTAGTATTTATTGAAGTAAAGAATAAAGCTTTTACTGCTGTACAACCTAGCAGTGTTTGGAAGAATTATAGTAATTTACAGTTTCAGGAAGTTTCTTTACATCATTTACAATGTCTACAGTACTGTGAACGCTACGAAGCATGATTACATTTTTTTTATTTGGCTTACAAGGATACACTGTCAGGGTGCATTGATTATTTCTCAACACTTGTGTACTGTACAGGTTGTCACGGGAATTTTTTATGCATGTTGGGATCTCCCTTCGAATACCATTTACTGTCCCCACAAGACTCGTGTTTTTAGCCTGTAAGTTTTCCGCTAACTTTAATGAAATAAAAAAATTATCCGTCGTCACAAGTCTTCCTTGTCCCATGTGTGGTTCTTTAACCCCAGATCAATAAATACGGAGAGTGGTTGACTTGCAGGATGACTGTGGTCTTTTCCATGACTGGAAATCCACCGAGCATTATTTTGATCTTATATCAGCTGCTAATCTAAATTTAATGCACCACTTGTCCGGCTTGTTGGCGATATACTGTATGAATGGGCACTTACATTTGGTTTGGAATAACTGCTCACCCACGGTTATATTTTCCTGTGGCGCATTGTACGCGATATAGTTTTTGATAAATCTGTCTTAAACTTCAGAAATTAAAGGAAATTTGCCGCTTTGTAATCAAGTGGATTTTGTTGATTTGACGTCAAATAAAATAAACCTCGTAATCTTTTAAACGATTTCTTGACATTGTTTTCCGGGAAAATGGAGGTCCCCAAAATATATACCAAAGAGATCTTTCCCTGGCTGTCCTTTAACGATAATTCCTTGGACCTACAGTCAAATATACCTCCTTAAATGGCGTGCTCCAAGGATCATTCGATTGTAGCACTCTTTTATGTGTGTTTGACAGAGCAATAGCCTATGAATAACCTAAAAACCCTTAAAACATTTTCTTGACCAATTTAACGGTTTGCAAACGACGTAGGAACAGACAATTCTCGTAGAATATTTTGGGTCGAAACTCTTCCGGTGTCGATATTATGTTGTTCAAAGATTTGCCTGCGAACTTGGGGATCTCCCCAGGCCTTTTCGCATCTACATCAATAGTATATCTGCTTCTTCATCAGACGCGGTTGAGCTTCCAGCATTAGGAATATATTCTTCTTCCTCGTCGTCAGATATTAGATCGCCCCCGGAATCCGAGGATGACATTGTATTTCAAAAGAGAACGCGTGGAGGACATGTTAACTGTATTTAGGCTCAGCAGCGACTAACTGACTAATTATCATATACTTGATGTGTCACAAAATAGGAGCAAATTGCCACGTGAAAATAAACAAAGGTTTTTCCCCAAATAGACTAGCGGTCAACGTGACCATTTTTCGGTCGTTGAAGGTACAAAAAACCATATCTTGTAGAGCTGAGATCTAAGCGTTGTTCAAGAGACGATCTTGCTAAACCTATTTTATATAACTGAAAAGCTACTTCACTTATGTCTAACATTTTTTTTGCTATTTAACATAATATCCTGAGATCAGTAGTAGGTGATTTTTAAGGCGGAATTCAAAATTAGTTTCTCTCTCTCTCTCTCTCTCTCTCTCTCTCTTTCTTTATTTTACAATGTTCCTTCTTTTTTTATCCTCATACACCCAAGCTTTTGCACATCTTTAGGTATGTTGAAACCGTCCCTTTGATAGCACTTTCGTCTGACAAGCCGCACGACGTAATATTTATTTTCCAATCAATTCAGTAAGAGAATTTGGCCTTTCGCAGAAAAACTATTCTTATATTGAATCGTACTGCTTTCATTCATACCAATATGCATTTAAACTCTAAAAATGTTGCCTCTTGTTTGTTACTATATTATTAAGAATTTAAAATAAGCAAAAATTAGGAATCTCTGTCAACGCAATTCTTAAAATACAACAGTCTCAGCATTTGTTTGAGCAAGGACGAAAGCTGGTACTAATCATTTTATTTTTTTTTATTCTCACTGATCAACATTCGATAGTTGTGCATCTTTTCCTCCTCTGGCCTAGAATGCGCCAATATATAAACATTGGATGCGCCTTCCAATGGTATATTGGGTTAGGTTGAGTTATGGTAAGCTTAGTGACTCCCGTGGTGTTTCCTCGTTCCTCAGGCTGAACGTGGAAGCAGTGTGTTTATTCCCTTGCGGAAATATATCTTTAGAATCGTTAAAATATTCTGTGAGTGCACATAATGGTTCACTGGTGAGATACAGAGCATATGAGTTACTACTCTTGGAATGTTTTATAGCACCTTTGAAGCTTTGCTCTATATTTGTTATATCATACGCCCTGCACTGAGATATCTATTTTTGGTATAAAGCGAAGAGGAAAAAATACTGCAGTAGAGAGAAGCGTACCATATGATGCAATATTCACTCCTTATAACCTATGCTCTAGCAGTCTATTTTTATTCAAGGTCACTGTCAAAAGACCTATCTCTTATTCCACAACTTTTGAAAGGTTTAAAAATTAGTTTTAGGTATTAAATTCCTTGTATATAACTTGCAGGCATATATTATCCTAATTTATCGAGTAGACATTAAATATGTAAATTGTCACATGATTCTCTATTTCAGTGCTATTTGTTCCTTACCTCTTTTAGCTGACCTATGGTCGAATCGTGGATTGGTAGCACAGGATGAACGTGAAAGCAAACTCCAAAAAAAGATACTTATGAGACCGATGATGCAAACTTTACATCAGTCATTATAAGGTCAAGTGGTAAGTTGCTCAAATCTTTTGTGCTTTGATGTAGATGGCTGTCACATGGAAAGTTGTCTATGCAACTGAGCGAAAATTCTTCCACGCGCACTTTGCCTAAAAATGTTTGTTTCTAAAACTGAAACCAGGAAAAGCATGATATAGGCCACTGAATTCTTTAATGGCCTTTTAATTTCATTGTGAGCAAGGACATTTGTGGTAAATCATGGTTTTTTTTATTATTTAACATCATATTATTGGCCGAGTTTACGGCCTGACCTGTTTCCCTACGCATTTGCCTGGGGATGAAAATTTTCGAAGTTAGGAGTACGGATGAACAATGCAATTTATCAAAATTCAATACAATTTAATTTGTCATTAAGTTGATTTCGATATTTAGGCCAGATCTCAAGCCCTGGAACCTATGAGGTTATTCAGCGCTGAAACAGAAATTGACAGTCAGTAAGGTTTGAAAGGTATAACACGAGGAAACCCTCGCAGTTGCTCTAGGAGACAATCTTAAGAAAGGTTGAAAAGTCAAACTGAAAATGAACGGGGGTAGAATAAGGAAATGAGAGGGGTTGCAGAATGTAATTTTTATCAATTCAGGATTTTTTATATATATAATCTATAACTTAAAATTCTTTCCATCAGCATTATATCCTATATTTAGCCTTTGTCCATCGGAAGCATAGCTGACCATCACATTATCCAAATTCCATACCAATGAATGGAAATAATTTAATTGTACTAGCTCCTCGAAACAAATAATTTGATATTCAGTTTTACCTTTTAATTACACATTTACACTGTTCTAAAATAGTGAAAACGTACTTTACGTAGTTTTTTTTTTTCAATACTTTTAACGGCTCTATTGGTACTGTACATTCATTTATTAGCATGGAATCACATTTCGAGTCGTCACAAACAATAGCCAACCAACATTTTCACTAAGTACTGAACAAATGGAATTTTTAACAATTCCAGGAGGGTGGTTTACATTTAATTGTTTACGTTTAAAATTTGATATAGGCCTTTCGTGAATACTGTTAAACAGTCTAGTATATTTCTAAATTAAGTAATTTTTACCTTCAATATGATAATGGATATGGATGTTAAACCAGATTCCACATACTTTGTTTTCCCCTATAGAAATACCGAGGAAGTAATCAAGAATTGAAAACTAAAGACCCGTTATTTTTAAATTAAAAAAAAAAAAAACTTATACAAAGGCAAATGGTAGGCTTACGAATGCAGAATATCCAAGGAACTTACAACCCTATCAGGATTTTAATGGAGAACGCCGCATGGAAAACTGAAATTATTAAATGAATAAAATACTACATCTATTTTGTCTAGATCTTGGATCCATAGAAACATCAGCCAAAGACAGAAATGCTTGGAAATCCACCCGGTGTATGCACATTTTCTTAAGGCCTGTCCACACGAGCGGGCCTGATCGGCTCCAGGGTTGACAGGCAAATTCTGGCGGGCTTAAGGCCTGTCCACACGACCGGGCCTGATCAGCGGACCTCCCCTCTAACGGGCACACTTGACGGCCAAACCGTCAAATTGCCCAATGGTTCTTGTTTCAAAATCACCAAGGTGGTGCCTGATGGCTTGAGCTTCGACCCTGGCAGATGTCAGTTAACCATATAAATATTTTTACTGAGCCATTCTTTGCACTATATTCTCTTCTTTTTCTTCTTTTTCATCACACTCAAAGCAAGTATCACAATATCTTCTTTGCGGTAGGCACCATATTTATCGTACCGCACTGAACGCACCACTGACATTGTCGGGCACGCCCACCTCTCTAGAGCCTCAACTGTGTGGACAACATTCACGGGTAAGCCCGCCAGAATTTGCCCGTCAACCCCGGAGCACGCCGATCAGGCCCGCTCATGTGGACAGGCCTTTACGCGTGAATGTTGTCCACATGGGTGAGGCGAAGGTCAGGTAGGCGTGCCAGACGATGCCATTAGTGTGTTCAGTGCAGTACGATAAACATTGTGTAGCATGATAATTGCTTTGTGTGTATGAAAAAGGAGAGAATATAGTGCAAAGAATGGCTCAGTAAAAGAAATGTATATGGTTAACGTACATCTGTCAGGGTCGAAGCTCAAGCCATGGTGATTTTGCTACAAGAACCATCGGGCAATATGACGGTTTGGCCGTCAAGTGTGCCCGTTAGAGGGGAGGTCCGCCGATCAGGCCCGGTCGTGTGGACAGGCCTTTAGTTCTGGTTCCTCTAGCAAGTTGTGACCTTTAACAGAAAACAGCAGCAGCAGAAAATGTTCTTACGGTAATTGCTCGGAGACTTCGTAAAGAGAACATTTCTTGAAATAGGTACATTATCTTACACTTTAAGGATAATTAGCTGATAGAAACCATGAGTGGCGTTTCTCCAATCAAGACGCCAAAAAAGGTACTCCTCACAGAAAACTTGTAACCATCTGGAATATATCTTGTACATTTTATACCCTAGTTTTCCATTAAGGCTGTAAAACAAAATTCTATACTTTTATGCTAAAAATTTCCCCTATACGTAGAAAACCCAAACAAAATTTGTATTTTAATACTTAGAAAATGTACTATTCTGAAAATCGTCAAAATCAAAATTAAGCTATCCCAAACTATTATCAAAGTCATATTATTAAATAGATACCTTTGGTCTTTCAAAAACCATCGTATTTCCCTGGAAATCCCTAGATTTTCAAATTCTCTCTATATACCTGCATCCAAAATCCGGCTCATGCTGAAAACCCTTAATGTGAGCCCCTGTTAGAGAGGATATCACATCTCAATTTTGCTAGTAATCATTATCTGAAAGACTCAACATCTCCTACCATGATATAGTATACTGTATTTAAGAATCCACATTGGTACGTTAACTGCTTGATGACCTTTTCTACATTTCAAGCGCTATATACCAAATGCGATTAAACCCGATTGCCATGGATAGCTTGGCAAACACTGATGTTCATAACAGCATCGCATTCACTAAATCAATGGGCACTAATGATTGCATCCAACTCATAATACTTTCATAACTTCATGGGTATAATTGGAAACTCATGCCTTATGGATAGCACCTCAAACTCTCAGCGTGTGTTCATGAACAATTCCACAACGCACTGTTAAAAGGTAGTATGTACTAATGTCTCAGTGCCTCATGAACCGCATTATAATCATTGGGCCGATACCACCATTTATTGTATTCACGGATAGCCCAACACACATTTGACAAGGTTCATGGTAATACAATTCATTGCACATGTTCATGGATGGCATCACTTAACTATTACCAGTATTTGTAGGTTAACATCACAAAATTACCAGTATTCTAGAGAAACTTCCAAACTCGTTACTTAAGCAAATTACAGCTTTATTGCCTTAGTGCATGATCAACAAAATCATTGCCTGTGTATGATTGAACCAAGTGTTTATAATTAGCAAACTCATTGCCTCTGTTAATACCAATCGCCTGTATTTAGGAGAAATAAACTTGATTGCCTGTGTAGAGTTACTCTCGCTGCTTGTTTACAGTGTAAATCTCATTGTGTACATATAGTAGCACTCATTATTATGTGTTCAGAGTAAAACTCAGTCTTGAGAGAAAACGCAGCTAGCTTTCATAGCTAAAACAGTCTTCTGAAGTGACCTCTAAAAAGATTTAATTCTCGAGCTCAAAAACAGACGTTCAGTCAAAATTCTATGATCATTAAGGCCAACAAAGGCGGGCAACTGATTATAATTAGTTAAAAAGGACCCCTGAATTATATTTACATTTTATTACTAGTCTTTAGCAGTTCATTAGGTGGGGATTGATGGACACTAAAAGGTAAAAAAAAAAAATTTATTACAATGAGACATGAAACTACTCTACTCCATATACGTCGATAGGTCTTCTGGACAGCTATATATAAAAATGCGTGACTATACTAAGCTCGCTGTTGGGATCTCTGGTTCACGTTGTAGTTACATACTACTGCCCTGGAAGTCCACTGAAGGATGTTGCAAACATAAGCGACGAAAGGTACTCTGATGGAATGCATGGTCCTAGCCAGGTGTACTTTTCCACTTGAAGTGCATGAAGTCCTTTACTGCCGTCTCCAAAAAGGGGTATGCATAGTAAATAGCCATTACGAATATGTGATGTACACATTCACGTACGGAAGCATATGGGGGGGGTGGGGTGAAAAACTACACGCAGGTATTTAACACTTCAAGAATTGTCAAGAATGTCTGCGTAGGCCTTTCCAGCCACCACTCTCCCAGTTGTGTGCACACTCGCAGTGTCCGTCAAACTACTGAAATGCCGACGCCAGGCGTATTACGGGCTGCTCTGTGAGCAAGAGCCCGTGCTAACACAAGGTCAGCTTAATCAAAAACAACAACGACAGGCGACAGCCAGAAATGCCCAGCCCATTTTTCACCGCACTCACTTCTCTCGTCCATCGAAAGCAGAGTTTTCTTGCTGGTGTTGTTGACTACGCAACGTCCTGTTATAATTAATAAAAATCAGGTTCCTCAATGGCTAGTTTTAGATATTAAAACCCCAACTGCTTTCTTATTAGGCGTTAACTCAAAATAATCAATAACAATCTTACATTAATTCCGACCACCCCAAAGTAATAAGATAATACTGTTGAAAAATTAGCAAACCAAATCGCCTCTTACGTAACATGTTCACAGAGTATAACCCATTGCCTGTATTCATATAGTAACAAACCCATTGCCTGTATCCATAGAGTAACAAACCCATTGCCTGTATTCATAGCGTAACAAACCCATTGCCTGTAGTCATAGCGTAACAAACCCATTACCTGTGCTCAGAGTAACAAACTCACTGCCTTTAAGAGTAACATACAAACTATTTTAGAAGATAGCAAATACACAGTTTATGCTTGGAGCAACCTAATTGTATCAACACTAACCAACATAACTGAATAATTTTACTACACCCCAATCTTAAAAATATACCACTCATAAATAAAAATACCAATTATTCTATTGTTTAAAAAAGTATCCATAACATAAATTTCCACAAAAAGCTAAAAAAAAATATTGCTTTCGTGCTATGAGTTACTGACAAAACTTCATAAAAACTTGTTACATCTTCTAACAGCAGAAATCCAAACATTACTCTGGACAATCTGTCTGGGGAAGGTATTTGCTATTGGGTAAGCAAACCCTATTATCGTAAATGACCAGTACACTTAGGAAGCTTCACATAACACAAGATTTTCGGTTGCGAGAAAGGAAATATCAAAGTTAAAAGTTCGAATCCTAATTATATCAAGTCAACGCTAATTTTACGTTCACAAATTTAAAATTCAGGCAAAAGCTTTATGAATATTGGCCAAAACCTATTTTACTTAAACTTGACCTAACCATAAACTAATCAATTTCCAGGAAGCTAAAATTCTTAAGTAAAACATACCAAGACACTAGACTTAAACATAAAATCTTTTATGTTTTATTTTAATATCCTCAAACCTTAGGTAACTTCTGCAAACCTAACAGAGTGGGAGGTAGCCAAACAAATTTAATCACCTAATACCTATCTGACTTTAGAAGAAAACGTAGCAATTGATTACTTACCACCTGAAAAAAATAACTGGCAAATTACCCACCCAAGAACCCTGCATAGCAGGTCGCTTGCGACCTACTAAACAGCACATGGGAGGCTCCTCCACCCCTCAAGGGGCGCCGCCCCTAAAGGGGTGGAGGATAAGGTGAAGTTCAAGATCAGCATATACAAATTTAAACAAGTGAATTTTATGCCGAATTTTAAGAATAAAATTTCTGGCAAATTATAAAACTAAAAAACTTATGACAAACTAAAGACGTAAAGGAAAACTAAAGTAGTGACAAATTGTTATAAAAAATTGATTCAAAGTTGAAATTTATAAAAAAAAAATTAAAAGTAAATTTTTAAAAAATTAAAATTTAAAAATGTATTCAAAGTTGAAATTTATAAAAAAAAAATTTAAAGTAAATTTTTAAGAAATTAAAATTAAAATAAAAAAACTTTAATTTATGCCAAAACAAATGTCAAAAGAACACTTAAAACAATCTGGGGAGAGAGAGAGAGAGAGAGAGAGAGAGAGACAGAGAGAGAGAGAGAGAGAGAGAGAGAAAGGTTCCTCCTACTTACCTGTTGCTAAAGAGCAGCTTTATCATGCATGAAGATTTACCGTTAGAACACGAACGCAAAAGTCAAACT
>NC_061087.1:34674129-34694829 GCF_015104395.2 Macrobrachium nipponense | reverse complement strand
CACATATATGAATAGATTAGGTAAAGAATGAATCTATGCAGGGCAGGGAGCTATGCCAAAGTGAAAGGGTGGCTCTGGAAATAAGGAAAGGAATGGTGCATAATGGAGAAAATGAAGGAAAAAAAAAAAAAAAATAGGCTTGAAGTCTGTCCCCAGGTAGGCACATAACCGAAAATGACTTCTAAGACGGATAATATTTTTTCTCCCCATAATTTGGTCGGTAATATATATATATATATATATATATATATATATATATATATATATATATATATATATATATACATATATATATCTATATATATATATATATATATATGTGTGTGTGTGTGTGTGTGTGTGTGTGTGTGTGTGTGTGAGTGAGTGTGTGAGTATGCGCAAGAGGTAAAAGACTCACTTAAGTGTGTAGGAATAAGAATCCTTATATACGCCATGGTGTTGTACTCAGGAATTCGAAAACTAATTTTAATTTTTATCTGTTTCCTCTTATTTACGTAATGACTTAGCATTATTTCCATTACATCTTGATACAAAACTCCACATATTCATTACAAGGACCCGCTGACTGTCCATTTCCTGTCACCAGCTTTTCCCAAGGAGGAATGGCCCTCCACCTCTAGTAACTCCTGTCTGCTCTTATTCCCTCATCGCAGTTCCATTTCCTGTGGACATTCTTGCCAGCATTAACAGGGATTTTTTTTTCTTCTTTCGCACAAACTCTGGACTCCTACTATGATCCTCTTCCTGTGCAAGTCTTATTTCCAACTCTGAAACAGCCTCTCGATAACTTATGAAAAGAAAGGGAAAAACCTGAACTTTCGAAAGTACTTTTTATTATTTTTCAGTAATAAAATATTTGTAGTTGTCTGTGTATAAAATACCCATTTAAATATGCTGGTATAATTTCTTACCGATGTTCGAACGCATTTATGGTTTTGTAACATACAATTATTTGGGATGTTTAAAGAAAATGAAACCCCGAAGGATATTTTGTCTATAATATTAACGTTATTCCTCAAAGAAAAATATTTACAAGTTTATTTTTCCGATTTGCAAGTTATTTTCAACCTGCTATGCATATATAGATAATCACATATATATACAAATAAAGAATTAATCCACAGGTCTTAGGCAAAAAAATATTTTAGTTTCTAACCAGTCCGAATATTTTCATTTAAATCTGTGGTAGTGAACTATTCTAAGAAAGTTACATCTTTCGCATTTTATCTTCAGTCATATTATTCACTCAATTATCTATCTATAAATCTTTGACAAAACCATCGACAGCAAATTACCAAGTCAAGCGAGCGAGACTATAGAAAACTTATAAGTCTCTTAAAGAAGTATTAATTCGTATTTAACAATGTAAAATAATAAAATAATATGCCCGTGCGAATGGAAGTAGGTAACAGTTAAAAATCGTCCTCAGACATATAAAATCTACATCACTTCTCTATGTGTGAAATAACATATTCCTTTTAGAATATCGTATGACGAATCGGGCACTCATTATTATCTTCAGTCTCTTTCCCTACATGGTACACATTCAAACATAAAGCGACTGACCATTTTAACTAGGTGATTTTTTTTCAATGCATTGGGCAGAACCTAAACAATACAAAGCTGAAAGCTGTTTGCTTAACATAAGCTTATCAGATATATTGATTATAATGCAAGGAATCAATTATTTTTTTGTAAACGTCAAAAAGATATATCAACACATATTTCGCACCCGCCAGAGTATGGAGTTTTTTTTCTTATGTTTCCGTAGCTTGGGCGCACCCGTGTTTCTGTGCCTATTGTCACTTGTTAAAGACATTTAACAGATAAACAATTTACAAAATGCTGCTCCTGGAATACAAGAGTTCCTGCTGTAGCCTTCATATCACTGCAGATGGATGTGTTGTAGGGTAAGAGGAGTGAATGTGTACATTATTTTTCTGCAAAATGAGTACATAAAAAGAAGTAAATCGAACAGCAGATTTCACTTAATGGCCTTTTTAATATTTCTAATATTGTGATTTTCATTATTTTCCCGAGAATTTCATAGGCGAACTGCCATCGTCGACTTTCTTTTAAATCTTAATCTTTTTTTTTTCAGTCCATATCCAATTTAATAATGATCAACACAGTAATATCAACATTATTATTATTTTTTTTTTTTTTTTTTTTTTTTTTTTTTTTTTTTTTTTTTTTTTTTTTTTTTTTTTGCTCTATCACAGTCCTCCAATTCGACTGGGTGGTATTTATAGTGTGGGGTTCCGGGTTGCATCCTGCCTCCTTAGGAGTCCATCATTTTTCTTACTATGTGTGCCGTTTCTAGGATCACACTCTTCTGCATGAGTCCTGGAGCTACTTCAGCCTCTAGTTTTTCTAGATTCCTTTTCAGGGATCTGGGGATCGTGCCTAGTACTCCTATGATTATGGGTACGATTTCCACTGGCATATCCCATATCCTTCTTATTTCTATTTTCAGATCTTGATACTTATCCATTTTTTCCCTCTCTTTCTCTTCAAATCTGGTGTCCCATGGTATTGCGACATCAATGAGTAATACTTTCTTCTTGACTTTGTCAATCAACGTCACGTCTGGTCTGTTTGCACGTATCACCCTATCCGTTCTGATACCATAGTCCCAGAGGATCTTTGTCTGATCGTTTTCTATCACTCCTTCAGGTTGGTGCTCCGTACCGCTTTATTACTGCTAAGGTAGCTGATGTTTGTTGCACAGGCTCCAGTGGAGGGCTTTTGCCACTGAATCAGGCCTCTTTTTGTACTGGTTCTGTGCAAGTGCCGGACATTCACTTGCTATGTGGTTTATGGTTTCATTTTTCGTATTGCACTTCCTACATATGGGAGAGATGTTATTTCCGTCTATCGTACTTTGACCATATCTGGTTCTTAGGGCCTGATCTTGTGCCGCTGTTATCATTCCTTCAGTTTCCTTCTTTAGCTCTCCCCTCTGTAACCATTGCCATGTGTCATCGCTGGCTAGTTCTTTAGTCTGTCTCATGTATTGTCCGTGCATTGGTTTGTTGTGCCAGTCCTCTGTTCTTTCTGTCTTTCTCCTGTCTCTGTATATTTCTGGGTCTTCGTCTACTTTTATTAGTCCTTCTTCCCATGCACTCTTTAGCCACTCGTCTTCACTGGTTTTCAGATATTGCCCCAGTGCTCTGTTTTCGATGTTGACGCAGTCCTCTATACTTAGTAGTCCTCTCCCTCCTTCCTTTCGTGTTATGTATAGTCTGTCCGTATTTGCTCTTGGGTGTAGTGCTTTGTGTATTGTCATATGTTTCCTGGTTTCTGATCTATGCTACGGAGTTCTGCCTTCGTCCATTCCACTATTCCTGCGCTGTATCTGATTACTGGCACTGCCCATGTGTTTATGGCTTTTATCATATTTCCGGCGTTGAGTTTTGACTTGAGTATCGCCTTGAGTCTCTGCATATATTCTTTCCTGATCGTGTCCTTCATCTCTTGGTGTTTTATATATCCTCCTTCCATTATTCCCAGGTATTTGTATCCTGTCTCATCTATGTGTTTGATGTTGCTCCCATCTGGTAGCTTTATCCCATCAGTTCTCGTTACTTTGCCTTTTTGTATGTTGACTAAGCCGCATTTTTCTATTCCAAACTCCATCCTGATGTCCCCAGATACAATCCTTACAGTCTGGATTAGGGTATCTATTTCCTTGATGCTCTTACCATACAGCTTGATGTCGTCCATGAACATCAGATAGTTGATTTTGTTGCCTCTTTTCTTGAGTTGGTACCCGGCATCCATCTTCTAGTAAGTACTTTTGTCATGGAATCATGGCTACTACGAAGAGTAGTGGGACAGTGAGTCGCCCTGGAAGATCCCTCTCCTGATATTAAACCTCTGCTAGTCTTATTCCAGAGCTTGTAAGTATTGTATTCCAGTTGCGCATTGTATTTTTGAGGAAGCTGATGGTATTTTCCTCTGCCCCATATATTTTCAGGCATTCTATTAGCCATGTGTGTGGTATCATGTCGAAGGCTTTCTTATAGTCTATCCATGCCATGCTTAGGTTGGTTTTCTTTCTCCTACTGTTCTTCATTATCATTTTGTCTATCAGGAGCTGGTCTTTTGTGCCCCTACACTTCCTTCTGCAGCCTTTCTGTTGGTAGGGGATGGTGTTTGTCTCCTCTAGGTAGTTGTATAGCCTTTCACTGATGATACCTGTTAGTAACTTCCACATTATTGGTAGGCAGGTGATAGGCCTGTAGTTACTGGCTATATTTCCCTTACTCTTGTCTTTTTGTACTAAGGATGTTCTTCCTGTGGTCATCCATTTTGGTGCATGGTGATTTGAAATACAATGCTGGAGTTGTTCTGCTATTCGTGGGTGTAGGGCCTTGAAGTTTTTGAACCAGTACCCATGGACTTCATCGGGACCTGGGGCTTTCCAGTTTGGCATTTTCTTTAGTTGGTGTCTGACTGTGTCTGTCGTGATGTCTGTGAATCTTTGTTTTATTCTCCCTGTTTCTTCTTCCTTGACTTCCTGGAGCCATGTTGCATGTTTGTTGTGTGATACCGGATTGCTCCATATTTTTTCCCAGAGTCTCTTACTTGGTTCGGCTTCAGGAATTTCTGGGTGGTTGTCTTCCCCTCTTAGTTGGCTGTATAGTCTTTTCTGGTTGGTTCCGAATAGTTTGTTCTGTTGGTATCCCTTATTCCTGTTCATGTACCGTTGGATCTTGTGTGCTTTGGCCTTAAGCCTCTGTTTTACATCTTCTATTGTGTTGTTTAGTCCCCTCTCTTGTACTTTGTATTTCTCGTTGAGTTCCTCCCTTGTTTTCTTGCTTCTTAGCCTTTTTTCTGCCATCTCTTTCAGTTTACTCAAGTCCGATCTCATCATCATTATTATTATTATTATTATTATTATTATTATTATTATTATTATTATTATTATTATTATTAACCAGACAAAAACTTCTTTCAGTTTTCTTCTGAAGATTGAAAAAGAAACCCACAAAATCACTGTGTAACGCGTTTACTTCTAAGTATTTACATTTAATTTTACTCCACACTCTAGTGTGGAGTAAAATTAAATGTAAATACTTAGAAGTAAACACGTTCCACAGTGATTTTGTGGGTTTCTTTTTCATTATTATTATTATTAAACTAAGGAAACTCCGTAACGAGGCTATAATATTGACAATCAAAAGAAACAGTAATGTTAAAATATATTATTGTACAATGCTAAAAAATACATGGAGAGACTTTCGGATACTGCTCCGTATCCCTCTCCAGTCCTACTGATGGTCAAACAATTATGGAGGGAGTGTTACAACAGCACAAAAAAATAAATAAATAAATAAATAAAACTGGTTCAGGGCGGATGGATTTAAGTGTTGGTCAGGTAACCCCGTTCGGTTGTTTCTGTTGGCGAGACGGCTGGAACGGCCGCCTTGTCTTTTTTTTTTTTTTTTTTTTTTTTGCACTGGTAACTGAAGAGGGATACGGAGCAGTATCCGAAAGTCTCTCCTTGTATTTTTTAGCATTGTACAATAATATATTTTAATACTACTGTGGCTTTTGATTGTCATTGTCATTATTATTATTATTATTATTATTATTATTATTATTATTATTATTATTATTATTATTTTTGTTGCTCTATCACAGTCCTCCAATTCGACTGGGTGGTATTTATAGTGTGGGGTTCCGGTTGCATTCCTGCCTCCTAGGATTTCCATCACTTTTCTTACTATGTGCGCCGTTTCTAGGATCACACTCTTCTGCATGAGTCCTGGAGCTACTTCAGCCTCTAGTTTTTCTAGATTCCTTTTCAGGGATCTTGGGATCGTGCCTAGTGCTCCTATGATTATGGGTACAATTTCCACTGGCATATTCCATATCCTTCTTATTTCTATCTTCAGATCTTGATACTTATCCATTTTTTCCCTCTCTTTCTCTTCAAATCTGGTGTCCCATGGTATTGCGACATCAATGAGTAATACTTTCTTCTTCACTTTGTCAATCAACGTCACGTCTGGTCTATTGTATCACCCTATCTGTTCTGATACCATAGTACCAGAGGATCTTTGCCTGATCGTTTTCTATCACTCCCTCAGGTTGGTGCTCATACCACTTATTACTGCAAGGTAGCTGATGTTTCTTGCACAGTCTCCAGTGGAGGGCTTTTGCCACTGAATCATGCCTCTTTTTGCACTGGTTCTGTGCAAGTGCCGGACATTCGCTTACTATGTGGTTTATGGTTTCATTTTTCGTAATGCACTTCCTACATATGGGAGAGATGTTATTTCCGTCTATCGTTCTTTGAACTATCTGGTTCTTAGGGCCTGATCTTGTGCCGCTGTTATCATTCCTTCAGTTTCCTTCTTTAGCTCTCCCCTCTGTAGTCATTGCCAGGTGTCATCGCTGGCTAGTTCTTTAGTCTGTCTCATGTATTGTCCGTGCATTGGTTTGTTGTGCCAGTCCTCTGTTCTGTTTGTCATTCTCCTGTCTCTGTATATTTCTGGGTCTTCGTCTACATTTATTAGTCCTTCTTCCCATGCACTCTTTAGCCACTCGTTTTCGAGTGCTCTGTTTTCGATGTTGACGCAGTCCTCTATACTTAGTAGTCCTCTCCCTCCTTCCTTTCGTGTTATGTATAGTCTGTCCGTATATGCTCTTGGGTGTAGTGCTTTGTGTATTGTCATATGTTTCCTGGTTTTCTGATCTATGCTGCGGAGTTCTGCCTTCGTCCATTCCACTATTCCTGCGCTGTATCTGATTACTGGCACTGCCCATGTGTTCATGGCTTTTATTATATTTCCGGCGTTGAGTTTTGACTTGAGTATCGCCTTGAGTCTCAGCATATATTCTTTCCTGATCGTGTCCTTCATCTCTTGGTGTTTTATATCCCCTACTTCCATTATTCCCAGGTATTTGTATCCAGTCTCATCTATGTGTTTGATGTTGCTTCCCACATCTGGTATCTTTATCCCTTCAGTTCTCGTTACTTTGCCTTTTTGTATGTTGACTAAGGCGCATTTTCCTATTCCAAACTCCATCCTGATGTCCCCAGATACAATCCTTACAGTCTGGATTAGGGTATCTATTTCCTTGATGCTCTTACCATGCAGCTTGATGTCGTCCATGAACATCAGATGGTTGATTTTGTTGCCTCTTTTCTTGAGTTGGTACCCGGCATCCATCTTCTGTAGTACTTTTGTCATGGGAATCATGGCTACTACGAAGAGTAGTGGGGACAGTGAGTCGCCCTGGAAGATCCCTCTTATTATTATTATTATTATTATTATTATTATTATTATTATTATTATTATTATTATTATTATTATTATTATTATTATTACGGGAGAGACCTTCTCTGAGGGCAGTAACTGTTTCTTCTACGGTATTTAATTTCCAATGAACCTTTTCTATGTTATTTTATACCCATCTATTCCTTAGCGAATAGATGTTATATCAGGTTATAAAAGATTTTGTTTTATAGAAGTTAAATTTTCTTTAAAATTTAATAGCACTCGGGTAAATTATAGATGGTTAATACCAGGGACCTTTCATTCTCTTCACCGCAGAACGTAGGAATAGTTTTTCTGACAACGACGCTGAAGCTAATGTTTATAAGTGTAATAAAGGTGATAATGTATTTCAAAGCTTGGGGCGCATCTGCCTTATTTTCCTGATTAGTTCCACCCATTTCAAGACAGTGAGCTATTATTCATCCTCTTAAATTTTTTGTTAATTTTTAATATTAATAAATAATAACAATAATAATAATAATAATAATAATAATAATAATAATAATAATAATAATAATAATAATAATAATAATAATAATAATAATAATAATGTGCTTTTAGTGTTAGTGGGGGTATCTTATTCTAAAGGTATAATTCCAATACCACCATAAACTTTCGTTCCTCTTCATAATGACCATTTGTCTTTGTTACTTTGTCGCGAAATTCAGCGTTTTAACTACAAATTGCATATTATCATCTGAAATTCTTCATTTATGTGTAGATAAGTTTTATTCAGTAAATCATTTTTTAAAGTATAATTACAGCCTTTACAACCAAAGTTCAAAAAAGTATAACCGATATATTACATGTAGCCCATTTACCATGGTTATTAACTAAACGAGGTAAACTATGGACCTTAGTAAAATCCCCATCCACTAACGCGATTTGCTCGTTAGCATAATGGACCTTGCAACTTCTAAAATCCTTGATGAGGGAAAAAAAGAGCAACAAAACTTTGGAAGCTCCCAATAAGTGGCGGATTTAAGTGGGTTGCTTGCACCCTCAACCATATGAATAATAAAACATTGATTTCTCTCAATAAATCATTATTAGTAGCAAATACTTGCTTAGTTGATCATTATTTCAAAAGGAACAACGGAACAACAACAACTACTACTATAATAATATATATCTATATATATATATATATTATATATATATATATATATATATATATATATATAATATTAATATATATACACATATATTATTATATAATAATTATATATATATTATATTATATATATATATTAAAATATTATATATATGTATATATATATATATATATATATATATATATATATATATATATATATATGGATATGTATATATATATATATATATATATATATATATATGATATATATATATACATATATATACATATATATGTGTGTGTGTGTGTGTGCATGCATATCTATATAAATATAGCTATATATGTACCGTATGTGTATGTATATAGACGAATAAAAAAACAAAAATAATTAAATAAATTAATAAATAAACTAAATATATATATATATATATATATATATATATATATATATAGATATATATCAATCTTCAGTAACCACGCCCCAATGAAAGATTTCTAGATACGCTACTGCTCCCGATACAAATATTTCCTATTTATTAATTCTCTGTAAAATTTCCCTGTCGTTTGCCTTGAGAATCTTCCAAGGGAAAACAGCGACCAGATAAATTAAGGTTCAGGTTCAGGGAAACCTCTGACCGGAAGACGAAAGGGCGGAGAAGAAGACTTTGGATGAAACTATCTCGGGAAGGTTTTGAAGTTCTCTGTTTATTACCTTTCGGAACTTTCTTCGTTTTCCTCGATTTGGAACGTAATATGTTTTACTCTGGTCTCCTTTCCTCAGTTTTCCTCAAACTATTCCACTGTCCAATGACATCAGTTTAAAATAACAATGGGGCTGGATTTCTTTTGTCCAACTGATATTTCTTTGTTTTTTTTATTTTTATTATTTTTTAACTTCAAATGCCTCTAATCAAGGAGATACAAAAACAGATTTTTATGGATGCTTTTGAGCATTGGCTGTGCGTACAAACTTTTATTTAGGTACATAAATCAACATATGAGAGGATAAAACTAACAAAACGAAGATATGTGATATGTGTATAAGATAAAGGAGCAATATTGACATCATATTTTTAAAACTACAATGATTCACTGGGAAGAACATTTCATATCTTCATCGTTATGTGTGCATGACTCTTATATCATTGTGAAAATGGGTTTGTACACGGTAATACCCATGGATCAAATGGTCTTGAATAGAAAAGCTAGATGTAAATACACCAATAATGTTGATAAAAATAAACAACAGACTAAATCAGATTTCCTGTAAACTTTGTGGAAAGAAATCAAAACATGTTTCGTTTAAATAAAGCCCAGCTGTAGCTTTACACAAAAATTGACACTATGATTTCAGAGAAAAAAAACTACTTAAATGCTCTAAAACAGTAAACTAAGACATGCAGTGCTGGGATATAGAACGAATTATATCAGGTTTTAAAGTTATCATAAACATATCTTTCGTAACTGTATTTGAGACTCAAGTAACGGCAACATACACAATTCTCTTTATTCAGATACTAACAATGAATATCAACATAGTAACCAAAGGTATCAAAAGCACAACAAAAACGTTACTTTGGGAACTTTCTTATCAAGAAAAGGAAACTTTGCAGAAGGAAAGGTAAGCAATATCCACATAATGCTAACAACTGATCCAATAATTATAGAATAAAGCAACAAACAATAGCATCTCAGGTTTTTCTCCAGCTCCAGAACACAATCCAAACTTAATTGCGATACATGGGATAATAATAAAATACTGAAGATGAAAATCTATGCTATTTTGCATTTTCTTGTCGAAAGAGATTTGGAGGTGGATCAGGTTGTCACCGAAAACTGGTTTAACATCACGGATATAAATCTGTTTGCTGGCAAAGTTTAAAGGGATACTGGATAAAGAACGGAAATCTTGTATATCGCATGAGGTCCAGGATGCTATAAAGATATACAAAAGCAAAAGTTACAAGCAAACACTTTTTTTGTGAGGTCACGACCATGAGATATGAGGTCATATGCTGAATGATACACCTGACTCTGACGAAGACCTAAATGTACCTATGCATGAATTCATAATCTATGAAATGGAACTGATTGTAATGAAATTTACCTGATGTAAAACACGAGGTCATGATGTAATCACTGCAGAGATCATTTTGGCTGAAAATGTTAAATAGATATGAAATTAGGAAACAAAGCTTGATGACTGGGAATTAGAAGTCATGACTATAGTATTAAAGACAACGTCTTCCATTTTTGCTTAATTCCCCCATGATTATTTGACGAGTAGAAAAATTTATGCTCATACAAAAATTGCTGGAATTTCCATGTTTCTGGGTGTAGTTTAATTTTCACTGAAAAGCTCGAAATTTATGAATTCATTTACAAGTTTATAATGTTAAGATTACATTTATAATTCTTTACTAAAAATTATCTTGAACGTGAAATTTATCTTAACTCTCGTGTTAGCGATAAACTTTTTTTATGATCAAGTAAAAATTCCAGAAACATTTCATAGGTTTGTATTTAAGTTTTCGATGGATAAAATATTTAGACTTGTAATGGACAAAATTACATTAACAAATAATGTGGTTTTCAGAGAATATCTACCTACTTCCGCAAAACCAGTAAATTCCAGAACTGAATTTGCCATTAACTTTTAGAGTGAAAAAAAATTATGATAATGAATAACCTAACAATGAAGACTCAAGAGATTTCCAATGGTTTGGACTGTTCTTTTACAAAGATATAATAATAATCTTTTTGGAACTGAAATTTTTTAAAGCTATTCTCCAGCGTCATGGTATTAGAGTTTAAAATGAATCATGGTATCATTAGTTTTGAGAGTTTTTTTTTTTTTTACAATAAGAAGGAAACTTTAAATATTGGCAATCTACAACCCCCCCCACCCCCCCACCCCCCGCCCCACTAACCTTTGTGATATTTGATAATATCGTGTCATTTTTTAAAAGGATAACTGCATAACTAACCTTTATCCATATTCAACACATAATGAAATTTTTACCGTCGTAACTGCACTGCGCTTTCAAAATATAAAACTTTTAGCGTTAAGCCAAGTCTGGGCATAAAATTTCAAGCAAAGAAAAGGAGATCAAGGAGCAAAGGTGAAAAATGCTTCCAGCATTTTGTTGCCCCATCTGTTTGGGACACTCCACCTGCCTTGGTTTAAGAAGATTTAAAGCTGGCAAACTTTCTCCGGAAACTAGAAGACAAGGCCGCAACTCGAAGAAAAACTTCTCTCACGAGGCAACCGCGGATAAGGCTCCTCCAGAAACTAAATTTGAAACAGAATATCGACCTAAGAAAACAGAAGCTATCGTAGTATAAATATTGAGTTCACAAGGAAAGGACGGGACTATTGAATATACGTGAATGCTTCATAATGATCACGGGAGATGCACACACACACACACACATACACACGCACACACACACACACATATATGTATATATATATATATATATATATATATATATATATATATATATATAATATATATATATATATATATATATATATATATATATATATATATATATATATATATATATATATATATATATATATATATATATAAATATATATATATATATATATATATATATATATATATAATATATATATATATAAAATATATATATATATATATATATATATATATATATATATATATATATATCGAGCTACAAATGTCCCTAAATATCTAATTCCCTCTACCTCGGAATTGATATATTTTCATATATGTTTAACCGAAGGGGAATTTTTTAGTCGATAAGAGATTTGTCGGCTCACGGGCGCAAACCATCGACACCTACAAATCCAGGACGTACAGTTGTTTGCAGACTGCATCAACCCGCCTCGACCTCGATAACGTTGTAGGTTGATGCAGTCTCCAAACTGCATAAACCTACAAATACCTGAGAGCGACAGGTATTTGTAGGTGAGAGGCGGCATAAACTTATAGCCTCTTGCGGTGGCGGTGTGGTCTAAGGCTTCACTGTACATCCTGGATTTGTAGGCGTCGATGGTTCGCGCCCGTGAGCCAACAAATCTCTTATTGTCTAAAAAATTCCCCTTCAGTTAAACATATATGAAAATATATTAATTCCGAGGTAGAGCAAATTAGATATTTAAAGACATTTGTAGAGCGATGTATGCATATGAATCACGTTAATGTGATATGACTCATATACATATATATATATATATATATATATATATATATATATATAATATATATATATATATATATATATATATATATATATATATATATATATATATATTATATATATATATATGATATGATGCAGTCTCCAAACTGCATAAACCTACAAATACCTAGAGCGACAGGTATTTGTAGGTGAGAGGCGGCATAAACTTATAGCCTCTTGCGGTGGCAGTGTGGTCTAAGGCTTCACTGTACGTCCTGGATTTGTAGGCGTCGATGGTTCGCGCTCGTGAGCCGACAAATCTCTTATTGTCTAAAAAATTCCCCTTCAGTTAAACATATATGAAAATATATTAATTCCGAGGTAGAGCAAATTACATATTTAAGGACATTTGTAGAGCGATGTATGCATATGAATCACGGTAAAGTGATATGACTCATATACATATTATATCTATAATATATATATATATATATATATATATATATATATACGTATGTGTATTTTCTTATTTTCCTCCATGTAGGGTAGGGGAATCATGAAAGACAATATACGCTTTGATGAGAACTATGCGACAAGAGGCCGGAGGTGAGAGATTTTTGGAAGTATAAGCCCAGAGTAGCTGTTTCTGTAGTATGTAATATAATCTTCATGAATGCAGTAACTGAACAGCAAAACTGACTGTGGTTATATGCCCATAGGGACGAAATATGACTGAGGTTCAATATTGAGGCAACGGAACCAGAGGGATGGTCGAATAAGAAAAATTGGGATTGAATATCTTGTGAAACAGCTAGAAAAAGTTATGGTTAGATAGTTATAGAATGAGATAGAGAGAGAAATTAGGAGCTGATGATGTTTCAGGCCTTATTTGAGCAGCTATTGCAGGGGGCGAAAAGTTAGTGTTACGGAGAAATAATTAAAAAGTTAAAGAGTGAAGGAACTTAGAGTAAACTAAACTACTTAGGTCGAAGAGAATATTGCTGGCTTTAATGGACCCAAAAAGAATCTTTCAAAGGCAATATAATAACACTAAAATACTCAAATGAATATGAAAATTCAGTTCTAAACAAGCGTCTAGACCAGAAATGTATAACTATGAACGTAAAACCCAAATTTTAATGTCTAAAATACTTAGATAAACAGATAGAGAAATAAAGCAAATATTCTAGATGATTCAGTACCATAAATAGCAAGGGATAATATCAAGGATGGAAGGGACCCCTAAATCTATTCATTAATGGTGTCAAATTAACTCCTGAATTGGAAACATTCGCGGGACTTTGAAGATCCACATGTTTAGTTGGCATGACACACAGCACTGAAATACTGCGGTCTAGAAAAAGCAGCGATGGGTCACAGGGAGGCCAAAGAACAGATGAAAGGATGGATGGACTGCAAGATTCAAACGCCAATCACCCTCACTCCATAGCTATTGAATGTTTGTAGGTCACAGGTCCTTAGGATACTCAAACAAATAATTTCAAAATCACGTCCAAAACAGTTTCAACGGGGAATGATTTCAGATATGTCCATATTGATTTGGGCATAGTGCATGACTAGGTTAAGTGTCAGTCAATTTTTTAGCCTGTGTGCAGGAGGCACCATATTTGATCATTGCATAGTTTCCCAACTCAGGCGTTACTGCAGAGGATAGTCCAGGAACTCTGCTGACGTTGTATTTAGCAGGCAACGTCATCGTTGATACTGGAAAATATATAGTATTTTAATAAGTTATGTAACCTCCTTATCTATACAATGGAGTAGCTGGTAGCTACTCTTTTTTCCAATCAATCAAAGGTGTAGTCAGCATGACATGAAATGAAGGCTACCTGGTATCATATAGTGTTCCAGTAGCATATTAAATGGGAAATGTTGATATTTCCTTATCTAATTTAGGTCTATAAGAACATCTGTGCATAATAAATAAAGGCTTTATTGGTAAATATATTTTACCGACATCAAAGTGAGCAATTTTCTATTATTCACAATGTTATAATATTAGTTGGCTCAGGCGTAAACCTTTCCGTTACAAAATTTTTATTTGCGTCACAGTCACTTGTACAAAAAGGAAATGAAACTCATGGAACCAAGAACTGGACATGATTGTGCCTAAAGGTGAAATGTGGCAAACAATGCTGAAGGGGAATTCTGCGAAAATGGGGGGATTCATTTCAAGTGTTAAAAAAGCCGTTATGACGACAGACTACATTTGTATTCCTAAATATTGTTCATTAATTATCCTTGGAGGAATTTTATATAAAAAGAAACTAATAAATGAATTTCCTATCCTTTTGGGATTCATTCCCCACTAGTTGGAAGATTGAGATCAATGCTATCCAGCCCAGAAGCAATTACTGTCTCTTCTTAACAATTATGTTATCCAATGTTTTGAGGCTTTGCAAGGCGAAAGTAAAACAAGAAGTGACAATAATTGCTTCTGGGCTGGATAGCACTGAGCTCCGTCTTCCAACCAGTGGGGACTGAAACCTAATAGGACAGAAAATTCATCTATTCATTTCTTTTCACATCAAATTCCTCAAGGGAAAATTTATAAAAATATTAGCTAATAAAAAAGAAAGGCTTTTCAATACCTGAATTATTTCCGTAGAATTACCCTCCAGCATTACTTGTTCATTATCAGAATTTTACTTCGTTTATTATTCAGCTTTATAGTCACATTTCACTTTTAGGAACAATCATGTCCATTTCTTGGTTCCATGAGTTTTTTTTTTTTTTGTACAAATGACTGTGATGTAAATATAACTTTTGTAGCGAAAAGGTTTACTCAAGAATCAATCAATAATATAACATTGCGAATAGTTATATATATATATAATATATATATATATATATATATCTATATATATATATATATATATATATATAGCGCCTATGACTGTCAGTTGAAAGAC
The DNA here is from genome assembly GCF_015104395.2 of Macrobrachium nipponense. Taxonomy (NCBI): domain Eukaryota; kingdom Metazoa; phylum Arthropoda; class Malacostraca; order Decapoda; family Palaemonidae; genus Macrobrachium; species Macrobrachium nipponense. The sequence goes on along the minus strand of NC_061087.1, from coordinate 34,679,335 downwards.
TAGGTTCGATCTCAAGGTAATTCAGAAAATTTGTTTTTTCCGTTCGCATGTGATTGTGAGTTGTGTTACTTCCATATTATTCGCTAAGAAGGGATAATTTGAATGAATTGCTATCAATTGGTCACTACTGAGCCAGGAAGTCGGGTAAAACTCACTGATATGCTAGGCAGTAAGCCTGCCGAAGTAAAAGGCCTTAGATACAGTTGTTTTTAGGTTCCAACTTCTCTTATGACTTGTGTGGTTCAGTTTGTCTTATTCTTGCCTTTCAACTGAGAGACTGTTCGATATCGATGTGAGACAGATATATGTATATATATATATATATATATATATAATATATATATATATATATATATATATATATATATATATATATATATATAATATATATATATATTAATATTATATATTATAATAATATATATATATATATATATATATATATATATATATAATATATGTATTAATATAAGATATATATATATATATATATATATATATATATATTATATATGTATATATTCTAGATATATATATATATATATATATTATATATATATATATATACTATATATATATATATATATATATATATATATATATATATATATATATATATATATATATATATGATTATATATATATATATATATATATATTATATATATATATATAATATCTATATATATATATATATTATATATATATATATATATATTATATATAATAATAAATATGTGTGTGTGCTTAAAAAATCACAGTAGATGCACGTGACTTCATAAATATGCGAATCCCACAGGAAAATGATAGTCAGAAATCCAAGCGCTTTTGTCTTTACTCAGACATTGTCAAGGAGTTAACGAAGTACAATTGGAGAGAAAGGTCTCAGGTACTAAACAAGATCAAGAATACCAGATGATTAATTGTCAAAAGGGTAAAAATTAAGAGAGATAATCCAGGATTATCGGATATCACACAGTCACAAACCTAAACAGATTGACCCTAACCGAATTTACAAATTTTTAAAGTTTTCTTTACACTCAAAAAAAACTTGTAAAACTGAATATATTAATTTTGTTGCTTATATTTACCTACAAATTTTTTCATTATGAAAGCATCAAGTTTAAATAAACCAAGAATTAAATTTAGAAACATTCTATTATTTGACTTGATGAAACAAGATTCAATGATATTCCTTTTAACTGTCATTACATGGGATTAAGGCTCTTGCTTGACTCCAGTTAATAGGATGGTCTAAATCTCTCATATGTACGAATAATGCATTCGATATTTGCCCAGTTCTCACAGAATATTGATGTTGTTTGAGACGTTGTGAAAAAAGATTTTCCGGTCTGTCCGTAACAGACTTTATCACACTTTTTGCAAGGAATTTCATATATGCAGCCTGGAAGATCTTTAGGAGAATTTTTTATTACTAAACTCTTGACATTAATATTACTGAAAACAACATTTATGTTAAAAAGCTTTAAAATTCTAGGAATATCTAAAAACCTTTCATCATAGGGTAATTTTAGAATGTTATGCTTACTAAATTCAAGTTTGTCATTAGTTGAATAAAAAGTTTTTCTAGCTCTTTTCCATTGAATCTTGTTTCATCAAGTCAAATAATAGAAATGTTCTAAATTTACGTCTTGGTTTATTTGAACTTGATGCTTTCATAATGAAAAAAGTTGTAGATAAATATAAGCAACAAAATTAATATATTCAGTTTTTACATGTTTTGGACTGTAAAGAAACTATGTAATTTTGGTTAGGGTCAATCGGTTTAGGTTTGTGACTGTGTGATATCCGATAATCCTGGATCATCTCTCTTAATTTTTACCCTTTTGACAATTAACCATCTGGTATTCTTGATCTTGTTTTGTACCTGAGACCTTTCTCTCCAATTGTACTTCATTAACTCCTTGACAATGTCTGAGTAAAGACGAAAGCGCTTAGATTTCTGACTATCATTTTCCTGTGGGATTCGCTTATTTATGAAGTCACGTGCATCTACTGTGATTTTTTAAGCATAATGGAAACCATACGCAACTTCTACGCCTTTTCTTTGAATTTTCCGAGCCTTGTCCTATTCGTGACATCCTTCTGTAATGCTCTTATCATCGCTCACAAACTGAAACTCTGGCTTAACTTTCTACGGAAGTGTATGAACGAGCAAGTGATGCCCAAGTCGATTTTACCAGTGAGAATTCTTCGTCTAGCAGAGTGACCTTTCGACGAGTTTTAATGCATCATTCTTCAGAAACACATCGACATCACAAAAGTGGAAGTAGATGATGCGTTTCATACACTTAGAAGCAGACGGTATGGCTTTAATCAAACGGTTCCTGTCGATTGGAAGAATCGGATGCTGGATTATTGCTACGGAAAATTGAGAAAGTGCTGCAACTGTCTTGATCTTATTGCTGAAAGCGACTGGACTAAGTATGTCAACGTGCACTTCATGATTAATTTATCAGACAAACCAGTGGATAGTGCTACGACAGCGGCTTTGGGATATGAGTTAAGCTTTGGTGTATTTAATGGTAACCTGGACTGTGTCGACATCTCAAAATCCTTTTGTTATTTAGAAAAAAAAATTCAATCAAAACCTATGCTCTGATGATATCAATATTTGTAAAGGTATTGTGTATGGTGCTATGAGTAAACCCTCTCCCCCTAATGTACCCGTGAGATTTATCCAGGCTTTTAAGAAAATTAAAGAAGACGAAACAGTTAAAGTGACAAAAGCAGATAAATCTAATGCAGTGGTAATAATGAATAAAAGTGACTATATAAGTTAAAATAATGACATTGCCAATGATCTGATACTTATACGAAACTGAGGTCTGACCCTACACAGACAGTGAACTCCCATTTTAATAAACAAATTAAATCCATTTTGAAGGGCTTGGACCATTTAATTAAACAGTTTACACCGCAATGCGCCTCCCTACCTTACATGTATGGTTTAGTCAAGACACATAAAATCAATAACCCTATCAGACCAATCATTAGTTCAGTGGGCTCAGTTACGTATAATTTATCTAAATGGCTTGTAAAAATTCTTACTCCTTTGGTAGGAAACATTTCTAACACGAATGTTAAAAACAATGTTGATTTTATAAACAAATTGAATAGTTTAAATTTGAATTTTTATTTTTTTTAATATGGTTAGTTTTTGATGTTGTCTCTTTATTTACAAAAGTGCCTGTAGATGACTTACTTGAATATTTGGAGGAGGAATTAGAAAGTCATGACCTTCCTTAAGTGTGGCAAACCTCATTAGTCCTCATAAGGTTCTTGTATCAAAGATAGTAAATTTTGTTTTAATGGGGAATTTTTTGTACAAAAGTTTGGCATGGCTATGGGTAATCCCTTATCTCCTGTCCTTGGCAATATTTACATGGAATTTTTTGAGACAAAACTCTTACAAGAATTTGCCCCAAAAAGTTATTTGGTTTAGATATGTGGATGATATCTTCTGTATTTGGCCAGTTCACGAAAATCTCCAGGAATTCCTTAATAATCTCAATAATTTAGTCCCTTCTAAAAAATTTACTGTAGAGGAAGAAAGAAATTGTAATTTGAATTTTCTTGATGTAACTGTCCATAGAAATGATAGAAATTTCATCTTTTCAGTCTTTCGAAAATCAACTAACATTGCCTCATTTGTTCATTACTACTCCAATCACCATCAAAATGTTAAATTCTCTTGTTTTTTTCTGGATGTTCCTAAGGGCTTTACGTGTCTGTAGCCCGCAGTTTATTGACGCTGAAATTAAAACTATTTATGATTCTTACAATGAACTTAAATACTCAAGGACTTTTGTAGATGTGGCATGGAAAAGAGCTAGAAAAACTATTTATGCAACTAATGACAAACTTGAATTTAGTAAGCATAACATTCTAAAATTACCCTATGATGAAAGGTTTTTAGATATTCCTAGAATTCTAAAGCTTTTTAACATGAATGTTGTTTTCAGTAATATTAATGTCAAGAGTTTAGTAATAAAAAATTCTCCTAAAGATCTTCCAGGCTGCATATATGAAATTCCTTGCAAAAAGTGTGATAAAGTCTATTACGGACAGACCGGAAAATCTCTTTCACAACGTCTCAAACAACATCAATATTCTGTGAGAACTGGGCAAATATCGAATGCATTATTCGTACATATGAGAGATTTAGACCATCCTATTAACTGGAGTCAAGCAAGAGCCTTAATCCCATGTAATACACAGTTAAAAAAAATATCATTAATCTTGTTTCATCAAGTCAAATAATAGAAATGTTCTAAATTTAAGTCTTGGTTTAATTTAAACTTGATACTTTCATAATGAAAAAAGTTGTAGGTAAATATAAGCAACAAAATTAATATATTCAGTTTTTACATGTTTTTGAGTGTAAAGAAACTTTGTAATTTCGGTTAGGGTCAATCGGTTTAGGTTTGTGACTGTGTGATATCCGATAATCCTGGATTATCTCTCTTAATTTTTACCCTTTTGACAATTAACCATCTGGTATTCTTGATCTTGTTTTGTACCTGAGACCTTCTCTCCAATTGTACTTCATTAACTTCCTTGACAATGTCTTATATACATATATATATATATATATATATATATATATATATATATATATATATATATATATAATATAGTATATATATATATATAAATGTGTGTGTATGCAGTCATTTGCACAAAACTGCTCAAAAACTTTTCCAAAAATAAAGACTTTTTTTTCGTAGCAGATGGACAATGCAAGCACCGAGAAGATGCCATAGTCATAACTTCTCTAGGCGATGGAGTTCCTGTCGTCGTAAGGTTTCAGTTCTGTCGATAATATCGTGTGTGAGACTGATTTAATGCTATTGCGAAAGATGAGGTGAGAAACGGACGCAAGATGTCCCAGGTTACAGGAAGAGAAAGTATTGGAAACTGCGCTGAAACTGAAGGTTTTTTTTCTCGGTCGGACTTCATCCTACTAAAGTTCAAAATGGAACCAATTGAAAATGGACTCTCTCTCTCTCTCTCTCTCTCTCTCTCTCTCTCTCTCTCTCTCTCTCTCTCTCCTTGCGCAGGCGCTCCGTGACTGCGATATAGAAAAAATTCCCTTTACTTAAGCGAAGATAAATAAAAGTGAGAGAGATAAAACTTTTCCACCCATGAAAATTCTCTAAGAGAACTTTAGAGTAAATTAAAA
>NC_061087.1:34664129-34669129 GCF_015104395.2 Macrobrachium nipponense | reverse complement strand
AAAAAATCTATCTGCGTTTGTCTTTTCCTACTATTATAGTCACATAGTCATCATTTGTGAAAATGTTGTTAATTGCCCTGTCAATGCCAGTGCAAAGTCTGTTATCAGCTCTCCTTCCTCATTCATTTCTCCCATGCCATCCATGTCCTCCATGTATTCTACTAATGTTTTCCCGATTGCACCCGATGTGTCCATTCAAATCTACCCCCACAACTAACCTTTCTTCTAATTCTGTTGATGTCATGACTTCATCCATATCTCTCCAGAAATTATTTTTCCCTCTTCACTGCACCAGGTCTGTGGTGCATATGCTCTTACAACATTCAAGATATGACCACCACAGCACATCCTTATTTTCATTATTCTTTCACTTTTCTTTACAACAACCCACAATATTTCTTTCATTTCTTTACTGATGACAATCCCTCACCACTTGCATCCTGTTTCTTCAGCTCCTCTACTTATAGCAATTGTCAATGTCCTTTTGCTTTATTTCCTCTCCACTTGTTTCCTGCACACATAAAAAGTCCATATTCCTTCTCTCCATGACATCTGCCACCTCCCGGCTTCGACCATTCATGCTGCCAACGTTCAGTGTTTCCAATTCTTATTGCTTGAACTTGCCTCTTTAGCTGCTCCCGTCCTTGACGCGGTAGACCTTCTCCATTTATCGGAGAGGTCAGGCGAGGCCTCCGCCCGTCGTGTAGAGTGGAACGCCCTGGCCTTCTACTGGTAACTGTTTTTCCTGGCTGTTCATGGTTTTCGGCAAACTTTTTACGGTCGGATGCCTTTCCTGCCACCCAAAACCCCTCTCACCCTTTACCCGTAGCTTGGGACCGACATATAGTTGTGCTGGCTTGCAGCCCCTATGGCTGTTTTGAACTATTGCCTATCAAATCTGCTTTCTTTTTATTGCTATGCAACGTTGATGAGACTGGAAAAAGACCCCAAAATAGTTGGAAATGAAGTTAGACAGCTGACAGAAATTACCAAATGCAGCATAAGAATGTAATTACAGTCTAAACAACCAAGAAACTCCATATCAACATTATGCATAAAGAAACACATGTGATCAGAACCAAATGAAAAACAAAAAAAGACTGCCAAATGATGCATAAAAATAGAAGGGGTAGCAGAGAGATTTAGAAATAAAAAAGGAAAAATTATAATTAGTAGCAATAGTCATACATGAATTTCTTATGAAACTCAGTTCATATATAGTTAACGAAAACCAGAAAGTTTTTGGTCAGCAAACCACAGAACGATCGACTAATGATACAGTAAGGAAAGGTATCCGATTCCTCTAGGTCACTTCAAACCGGACTGTCATTGTAGGTAAACAATGCTTAATGATAAACGAACAAATAAATATCAATCATGTCCGAAATGAGTCTGAAAACCAATTGGATTCGGAGACCTCACAAATAAAGTTCATCAGAGCCAATCCCGCTCGGCTTTCATCAAGAGTATTATTGTGGATTCATGAATGTACAGCCATTTGTATAATACAGGATTTGCAGGTTGTTAGTAAGTTCCGTGTTTCCACTTTGCATTAATCCCTAATGTATTTGAGCATCAGGTCCCTACATGAGTGCCTGGTAAATCAGAACAGATTCAAACAAGAAACGCAAGAGGTTAATATAAAAAAAATGATGATTGACCAAAGACTAGTTCCTAATAACTGCATCATGCTTTTTCTATCGCTACTCTTATCGTTTATTTTAAGAGGCATATATTGTATAATGTTACTATGTAAATGTCTTACTACGAAAACACGTTCCCATTTGTATCATGAAGATCATAAACTTAGAGTAACAGCAAATCACACACGCAACTTGGTCAAACATTTTGTCCTTGACTTTTCCCACTTGAACCTGCAATATTTTATTGAATGAACAATAAAACAAGTGCGAACTAGAGCAATAATTATTAATTAATTAATTAATTAATTCAAATAAACCATCGCCTAACACAGTGAAAAATAGACTACTACCATATATATATATATATATGATATTATCACTCACCGTGATTCATATAAATCATTCGAGCTACAAATGTCCTTTAATATCTAATTCGCTCCTACCTCGGAATTGATATATTTTCATATATGTACCGAGGGGGGAATTTTTTGTCGATAATAATTTCGTACCCCCATGGGATCGAACCCCGCCAAGTTTGGAACGAACGAAATCCCCCATGTCGGACATGGACGGCTGCCGAACTTCTATTCCAAGAGGGCTAAAGGTTTATTCCGATTCTGATAATTTCAAACAACGGCCGATCTCGTTTTATTTGTAATTAAGAATCGAAATATGGCTCCCACTATGCTAGCCGATTTCGAGGCGTTTTGACCCAACCAGCCTTGTATGAATATTTATCACATCACCGTGATTCATATAAATCTTCGAGCATCAAATGTCCTTTAATATCTTTCGCTCTACCTCGGAATTGAATATATTTTCATATATGTACCGAGGGGGTAATTTTTTTAGTCGTAATAATTTTCGTACCCCCATGGGATGAACCACCCGTCGTTGGACAGAACGAAATCAGGATCGGCCAAGTGACGCGGCCGAAACGGCTATCCAAGAAGGCTAAAGGTTTAATCGATTCTGACCATTTCAAATCAACGCCGATCTCGTTGTATTGTAATTAGAATCGATATGGAACCCCCTCCACTATGCTAGCCGATTCGAGCGTTTGACCCACGCAGCCTTGGTATGATATTTATCACATCACCGTGATTCATATAAATCATTCGAGCTACAAATGTCCTTTAATATCTAATTCGCTCTACCTCGGAATTGAATATAATATGTCGAGGGGGAATAGTCGATAATCGTACCATGGGATCGAACCACCGTCCAGTGGACGATAATGAATCAGATCGGACAGTGATGCCGAAACGGCCTATCAAGTTGAGGCTAAAGGATACGATCTGACCATCAAATCAACGGCCGATCTCGGTTGTATTTGAATCAGATGATGGAACTCCTATGCTAGCCGATTCGAGCTTTGATCCCACGCAGCCTTGGTATGGAATATTTTATACATCACCGGTGATTCATATAAATCGTTCGAGCTACAAATGTCCTTTAATCCATTTCGAAATCTACCTCCGGAATGATATCATATATGTTCCGGGGGGGATAGTCGATAATTATTTCGTAACCCCCAGGATCGAACCACCGTCAGTTGGAGGGAACGAAATCAGGATCTGCATGACTGCCGAAACGGATATCAAGAGCGCTAAAGGTTTATATCGATTCTGACCATTTTCAAATCAACGCCGATCGCTTGGTATTTGTAATTAGAATCATAGGAACCCCTCCACTATGCTACCGATCGAGCGTTTACCCACGCAGCCTTGGTATGAAATATTTTCACTCACCGTATCATATAAATCAAATTCGAGCTACAAATCCTTTAATATCTAATTCGCTCTACCTCGGAATTGATATCATCATATATGTACCGAGGGGGAATTTTTTTAGTCGATAATAATTTCGTACCCCCATGGGATCGAACCACCGTCCAGTTGGACAGGGAACGAAATCAGGATCGGACGAGTGACGCTGCCGAAACGGCTATCAAGAGAGGCTAAAGGTTTATATCGATTCTGACCATTTCAAATCAACGCCGATCTCGTTGTATTTTGTAATTAGAATCGATATGGAACCCCCCTCCCACTATGCTAGCCGATTCGAGCGTTTGACCCACGCAGCCCTTGGTATGAATATTTATCACATCACCGTGATTCATATAAATCATTCGAGCTACAAATGTCCTTTAATATCTAATTCGCTCTACCTCGGAATTGATATATTTTCATATATGTACGAGGGGGAATTTTTTTAGTCGATAATAATTTCGTACCCCCATGGGATCGAACCACCTTTAGCCTCTCTTGATAAGCCGTTTCGGCAGCGTCACTGTCCGATCCTGATTTCGTTCCCTGTCCACTGGACGGTGGTTCGATCCCATGGGGGTACGAAATTATTATCGACTAAAAAATTCCCCCTCGGCTACATATATGAAAATATATCAATTCCTCCGAGGTTAGAGCGAATTAGATATTAAAGGACATTTGTAGCTCGAATGATTTATTAAGAATCACGTGATGTGATAAATATTCATACCAAGGCTGCGTGGGTCAAACGCTCGAATCGGCTAGCATAGTGGAGGGGGTTCCATATCGATTCTAATTACAAATACAACGAGATCGGCGTTGATTTGAAATGGTCCAGAATCGATATAAACCTTTAGCCTCTCTTGATAGCCGTTTCGGCAGCGTCACTGTCCGATCCTGATTTCGTTCCCTGTCCAACTGGACGGTGGTTCGATCCCATGGGGGGTACGAAATTATTATCGACTAAAAAATTCCCCCTCGGTACATATGGATGAAAATATCAATTCCGAGGTAAGAGGCGAATTAGATATTAAAGGACATTTGTAGCTCGAATGATTTTATATGAATCACGGTGATGTGATAAATATTCATACCAAGGCTGCGTGGGTCAAACGCTCGAAATCGGCTAGCATAGTGGAGGGGGTTCCATATCGATTCTAATTACAAATACAACGGAGATCGCGTTGATTTTTGAAATGGGTCAGAATCGATATAAACCTTTAGCCCTCTCTTGATAGCCGTTTCGGCAGCGTCACTGTCCGATCCTGATTTCGTTCCCTGTCCCCAACTGGACGGTGGTTCGATCCCCATGGGGGTACGAAATTATTATCGCTAAAAATTCCCCCTCGGTACATATATGAAAATATATCAATTCCGAGGTAGAGCGAATTAGATATTAAGGACATTTTGTAGCTCGAATGATTTATATGAATCAACGGTGATGTGATAAATATTCATACCAAGGCTGCGTGGTCAAACGCTCGAATCGGCTAGCATAGTGGAGGGGGGGTGGGTTCCATATCGATTCTAATTACAAATACAACAGATTCGTGGCGTTGATTTGAAATGGTCCAGAATCGATATAAAC
>NC_061087.1:34659129-34661629 GCF_015104395.2 Macrobrachium nipponense | reverse complement strand
CACTTGAACACTTACCAGACAGCCGGACACTAAACACTTAATAAAAAACTCCCCCCGGCGAATGCCACGGCATCTTGCCTGTGACTTGAAGCCCTCTGTCAAATCCCTCCCATAGGCTTGGGTATGAACCTATTAAAGGGAAGAGACACACACGCACATACGAACACACAGTTCGCTAGCGCCTTGCACTTTCGCAAAGGCACTTTGAGAAGAGTTCATAAACTGTCGTGCATTGAACTCGTCGAACTAAGCATTTTTATCTCACGCCACCCCCCCCCAGAAACTCATTGTCAGCTACTCTCAGGTCGTTACCTCTACACTGTTCTCCACATCCATAGGTCACAGAGAACGCATGGATAATATATTATTAATCAAAAACCCTAGGCCTTACAGATAGCTCGGCCTCGCACAAATGCTAGCTCCCGCCTAGCAAAATTGCTTATAACCACAAAACACTGGCTGGCTTAAAATAAAATAATAAAAGTAAACTGCACGTCTCTGGCATTATAAAATAAAGTCTTATCACGCTTGAATCTCCTCAATAGCACACGGACGAACCATTTTCTCTCATATTTTGTTTCTGCATTAGATTCTTGAATACCCTCTCGCTTGTCTTGTCGCAAGTAGCTGAACAGACAGCAACAGGCTATAGCTACTGTAGGAAGACGGAATGCCTCCCTCATTGTAGAAGACTTCTCACGGCTTCTGTAGATCCCCAAAAAACACGCTGTAGGATTCTTCGCGATCACCCACGTGGAAATTCTTGTAATCACCCTCATGGAAATACTTGTAATCACCCTGGACAACATGGCAGCAACCTCTCTTCACGGCTGGTGGACGTCTTGCTGGTGTCGGGGAACGACTTTTGGTGTGTGTTAGTATGTTAGTCAAGTCACTGGTCATCTAAGAAAATTAACCCAAACATACTACTTCTATCAAACAATGATCCCAAAAAGTCAGAAATACTAACTGAACGTCTCCCAATTAACTCCCTTAATATGACTACTAAATCATAAGTCATTATCACAACTCTAAAAGAACATTCAAGTTCTCCACTCAATTCTCCAAACTCACACATCAGCAACACACAACAAAATCAGAAATCACAAGCAACTCCACGGAATTCTGCACTCACATTTCAAACTCGAATGTGCTCACAAGAAAAAAAAAAGAAGAAAAGACAAAATCGCAATGAGCCCAAGAAAGAAAAAGAATCACGTAACACACCCAGGACCCAAAAAAATGTTCTCTCAAGCTCTAATATTTGAACAACCCACAAAATCAGTAAAAAATCTCCACTTTTAACAGCAAAAACCCCTTTACTGCTCAATATTAATTACAATGAGACTTAATGTTCAAACTCCCATGTACGTAAGTAACAACCCTCGAAAAATTACATCTCCCGGTAAATCAAATCTCCCGTCCCAAAAAAAGAATGCTACTTAAGCTCAAATCCCCCAAATTATTATCTCTCATAGGAAAAGGAAGAAAAAATATATAAAAAAAAGGATAATCAACAGAGATTTCCCCAATCACAAAATACATAATACATGTATAATATGCATAACTCCCGCGTTTTTCCCAAGAAATGCTCCATGTAAAGCCACGGAATTTGCCAGAAAGCAAACTCTCACACATGCGCTTTCGTGAAATGCTATTGCCAACATTTCCAGATATTGCAAAAATTCTGATCTATCATCACCAGAGGAAAAAAGTCAGCACACGGCTCATCACATCGCTTGTCAGCAGAAAAATCGACTGCGGACATAGCTCTAACAACAGCACAAAAATTGTCTAGTCAGACACATAAGTTTTGGAAACTCATGATTCTCTAGAAAAAAAGGTCTAACAGACACATTTCACAGAATTAACTCCAGGATATGACTAATGTGTTCAAAAATTTGTCTCGAAGACTTATTCTCTCAACATGACTTTGCCTCAAATTATATTTCTCCAAAATAACACACTTGTGAACATAAAAATGCACCACTCTCCAAATGACACGTAATGCAGTAATGACACTCGCCTCTAAATAGTCACGAAACCAAAAAAGAGAACCACAGAAATCTTCTCTTGTCTCGAAAAAACTCCCATAACCACAAAAAAAAAAGGCAAAAAAAGGTCACCCGCCAAAGAGTAATTCCAACTCCATTATGAGACACCATATTAATAATAACACACTCCGTTATAAAAATATTTCCTCCATTTGGTTAAAAAACCAACCCCATATTATTCTCTCTTATTTCTCCAATAGCCACATGTCAGTAAAAAAAAAGACACCAACTCCAAGAATAGAGAATAATCACCTCTATTTCGGCAAATACTAAAATTATTTACCTCTATTTTCCCCAATAACTCCATGTGGAACAAAAACAAGGCTCCAAAAATATATCTCAAAAAATGTGCTCTAGGCATCTAACTCACACACTCACAAATATTGCCCCATAATCTCCAAATATGTCTCCATTTGCAACAAAGATGGCTGCAAAATAATTGAACT
>NC_061087.1:34648595-34658629 GCF_015104395.2 Macrobrachium nipponense | reverse complement strand
CACATATATGAATAGATTGGTAAAGAATGAATCTATGCAGGGCAGAGCTATGCCAAAGTGAAAGGGTGGCTCTGGAAATAAGGAAAGGAATGGTGCATAATGGAGAAAATGAAGGAAAATAGGCTTGAAGTCTGTCCCCAGGTAGGCACATAACCGAAGATGACTTCTAAGACGGATAACATTTTTCTCCCAGAATTTGGTCTATATATATATATATATATATATATATATATATATATATATATATATATATAAATATATATATAGATCTGTGTGTGTGTGTGTGTATGTATGTATATATTATATATATATATATATATATATATATATATATATATATATATATGACTGGTAAAAGTGTTCTGTAACAACAGAATTCCATCTAATAAAAAGGAGCCCATACAAAAAAACACCAAAATGTAGAGAGAAAAGTACTATATTTCAGAGACTGCTGTCTCTCTCTTCAGGTATACCTGAAGAGAGAGACAGCAGTCTCTGAAATATAGTACTTTTCTCTCTACATTTGGTGTTTTTATGGGCTCCTTTTATTAGATATATATATATATATATATGGGTGTGTGTGTGTGTGTTTGTGTGTGTGTGTGTGAGTGCGTGTGTGAGTATGCGTAAAAAGTAAAAGAATAACTTAAGTGTGTAGGAATAAGAATCCTTATATACGCCATGGTGTTGTACTCGGGAATTCGAAAACTAATTTTTTAATTTTATCTGTTTCCTCTTATTTACGTAATGACTTAAAGTCTTAGCTTTATTTCCATTACATCTTTGATACAAAAACGCCACATATTCATTACAAGGACCCGTAGCTGACTGTCCATTTCCTGTCACCACATTTCATTTCCCAAGGAGGAATGGCCCTCCACCTCCAGTAACTCCTGTCTGCTCTTATTCCCTTATCGCCAGTTTCCCCATTTCCTGTGGATATTCTTGCCAGCATTAAGAGGGATATTTTTTTTCTTCTTTCGTACAAACTCTGGACTCGTACTATGATCCTCTTCCCGTGCAAGTCTTATTTCCAACTCTGAAACATCCTCTCGATAACTTATGAAAAGAAAGGGAAAAACCTGAACTTTCGAAAGTACTTTTTATTATTTTTCTGAAATAGAATATTTGTAGTTGTCTGTGTATAAGTACCCCTTTTAAATATGCCGGTATAATTTCTTACCGATGTTCGAACGCATTTATGGCTTTGTAACATACAATTGTTTAGGATGTTTACAGAAAATGAACCCCCCCGAAGGATATTTTGTCTAAAATAAAATATTATCGTTATTCCTAAACGAAAAAATATTTACAAGTTTATTTGTCTGATTTGCAAGTTATTTTCAACTGCTATCATATATAGATAATCACATACATATACAAATAATGAATAAATCCACAGGTCTTTGACACAAAGTATTTTAGTTTCTAACCAATCCGAATATTTTCATTTAAATCTGTGGTAGTGAACTATTCTAAGAAAGCTACATCTTTCGCATTTTATTTTCAGTCATATTATTCACTCAGTTATCTATATAGAATCTTTGACAAAACCATCGACAGTAAATGACCGAGTCAAACGAGTGAGACTCAATAGAAAGCTTAATAGCGGTTATTCGTCGCTTAAAGTATTAAATTCGTATTTAAACAAAGTAACAAATAATAAAATTATATGCCCCTGCAAATGGAAGTAGGTAACAGTTAAAAATCGTCCTCAGACATATTATAAAATTTACATTACTTCTCTATGTGTGAAATAACATATTCCTTTTAGAATATCGTATGACGAGTCGGGCACTCATTATTATCTTCAGTCTCTTTCCCTACATCGTACACATTCAAACATAAAGCGACTGAGTCCATTCTAACTAGGTGATTTTTTTTTTCAATGCATTGGGCAGAACCTAAACAATACAAAGCTGAAAGCTGTTTGCTTAACATAAGCTTATCAGATATATTGATTATAATGCAAGTAATCAATTATTTTTTTGGAAACGCCAAAAAGATATATCAACACATATTTCGCACCCGCCAGAGTATGGAGTTTTTTTTCTTATGTTTCCGTAGCTTGGGCGCACCCGTGTTTCTGTGCCTATTGTGGAATACGTCACAGTTATCTATCTTCCGCACGTTCTCTTGTCACTTGTTATAAGACATTTAACAGATAAACAATTTACAAAATGCTGCTCCTGGAATACAAGAGTTCCTGCTGTAGCCTTCATATCACTGCAGAGGGATGTGTAGTAGGGTAGAGGAGTGAATGTGCCACATTATTTTTCTGTAAAATGAGTACATTAAAAGAAGTAAATCGAACAGCAGATTTCGCTTAATGGCCTTTTTAATATTTCTAATATTGTGATTTTCATTATTTTCCCGAGAATTTCATAGGCGAACTGCCATCGTCGACTTTCTTTTAAATCTTAATCTTTTTTTTTTTCAGTCCATATCCAATTTAATAATGATCAACACAGTAATATCAACATTATTATTATTATTATTATTATTATTATTAATTATTATTATTATTTTTTATTATTATTATTATTATTATTAACCAAACAAAAACTTCTTTCAGTTTTCTTCTGTAGATTGAAAAAGAAACCCACAAAATCACTGTGGAACGTGTTTACTTCTAAATATTTACATTTAATTTTACTCCACACTCTAGTGTGGAGTAAAATTAAATGTAAATAGTTAGAAGTAAACAAACATGTTCCACAGTGATTTTGTGGGTTTCTTTTTCATTATTATTATTATTGTTATTATTATTGAACTATGGAACCTCCGTAACGAGGCTATAATATTTGACAATCAAAAGACACAGTAATGTTAAAATATATTATTGTACAATGCTAAAAATACAAGGAGAGACTTTCGGATACTGCTCCGTATCCCTCTCCAGTCCTACTGATGGTCAAACAATTATGGAGGAGCGTTACAACACCACAAAAAAATAAATAAATAAATAAATAAAACTGGTTCAGGGCGGATGGATTTAAGTGTTGGTCAGGTAACCCCGTCCAGTTGTTTCTATTGGCGAGACGGCTGGAACGAGAAGCGGCCGCCTTGTTTTTTTTTTTTTTTTTTTTTTTTTTGCACTGTTGTAACGCTCCTTCCATTGTTTGATCATCAGTAGGGACTGAAGAGGGATACGGAGCAGTATCCGAAAGTCTCTCCTTGTATTTTTAGCAATGTACAATAATATATTTTAACACTAATGTGGCTTTTGATTATTATTATCATTATTATTATTATTATTATTATTATTATTATTATTATTATTATTATTATTATTATTACGAAAGAGACCTTCTCTGAGGGCAGTAACTGTTTCTTCTACGGTATTTAATTTCCAATGAACCTTTTCTATGTTAATTTATACCCTTCTATTCCTTAACGAATAGAAGTTATATCAGGTTATAAAAGATTTTGTTTTATAGAAGTTAAATTTCCTTTAAATTTAATAGCACTCGGTAAATTATAGATGGTTAGTACCAGGCACCTTCATTCTCTTCACCGCAGAACGTAGGAATAGTCTTTCTGACAACGACGCTGAAACTAGTGTCTATAAGTGTAATTAAGGTGATAATGTATTTCAAAGCTTGGGTGCATCTGCCTTATTTTCCTGATTAGTTCCACTCATTTCAAGACAGTGAGCTATTATTCATCCTCTTAAATTTTTTGTTCATTTTTAATAATAATATAATAATAATAATAATAATAATAATAATAATAATAATAATAATGATAATAATAATAATAATAATAATAATAATAATAATAATAATAAGAGTGGCGCCGTGGAGGAGTGGGTTAGGTCCTCAATGGACTTGAGTCAAGTTAAGCAACATTTGGGCTGGTCAGTCGTTGGATGGGTGACCGCTCTCCTCGGCGTTGATTCCTTGGGAAAGGATCTTTACCATAATTTCCTCAGTCTACTCAGCTGTAAATGGGGTAGGGTCCAGCCATGGGTTAAATAGCAAAACTCAGCAATGATGGAAAGAAATGAAGGAATAAACGACAACGACGTAAATGGAACCTCTGGCAACAGAGGAGCTTCTGTCCGGCAACCAGGTATTCAACCCAATTGAAGGGGAAGACGGTCAGGTACTTGGAGGTCGTCATCCAGCAACTGATCACCACAACGAAAGTAATCAACAGCCTGAGATTGGAGCTACAGAAGCAAAAAGGAAGAAATGGACAAGAGAAGAAAATAAGGAAATAGGAGATGCTACATCAGAAGCAACCCGACGAGAGAGGATATAGAATAAGATTGGTCAACATCTGGGAATGAGAGGAATAACACCTCCAAACAGAGCAGAGGCTGGAGACCAAGTAAGGAAACATAAAGAAAAACAACTGGCTCTCCCCAACAGAAAGAGAAGAACTGGAAAGGGAAATGTCACACGACAACGAATTACACGAAGACGAACTGAGAGACGATTGCCCACAGAAGACGACAGGGAGGATCAGGTATTCAAAACAACGAACACAAGAAGAAACACCGACGAAGTAACAGAGAGGACGGAATGGGTAGAAAAGATTAGACAATGGATGGAGCCAGATACAGAGAGAACAAAGATCCCCTCCATGAAAGCCTACAACACCAAGAAATTAAGGGAGAAAACAAGTGAGGTCAATGAAATAATGGGCATAATACACACCACCAGTATCACAGAAACAAATAACTTGGTATATGCAGGAGCAAGATTAGTAGCAGAACTGATGGGGATTCGAACACCAACACCACCAGCACACCCAACCCAACAGAAACCAAAACAGCAACCTTCTTGGAAAAGGCGCCTGGAAAAGCAAATCATGGTGATGAGATCTGACTTGAGTAAACTGAAAGAGATGGCGGAAAAAAGGCTAAGAGCAAGAAACAAGGGAGGAACTCAACGAGAAATACAAAGTACAAGAGAGGGGACTAAACAACACAATAGAAGATGTAAAACAGAGGCTTAAGGCCAAAGCACATAAGATCCAACGGTACATGAAAAGGAATAAGGGATACCAACAGAACAAACTATTCGGAACCAACCAGAAAAGACTATACAGCCAACTAAGAGGGGAAGACAACCACCCAGAAATTCCTGAAGCTGAACCAAGTAAGAGACTCTGGGAAAACATATGGAGTAATCCGGTATCACACAACAAACATGCAACATGGCTCCAGGAAGTCAAGGAAGAAGAAACAGGGAATAAAACAAAGATTCACAGAGATCACGACAGACACAGTCAGACACCAACTAAAGAAAATGCCAACTGGAAAGCCCCAGGTCCCGATGAAGTCCATGGATACTGGCTCAAAAACTTCAAGGCCCTACACCCACGAATAGCAGAACAACTCCAGCATTGTATTTCAAATCACCATGCACCCAAATGGATGACCACAGGAAGAACATCCTTAGTACAAAAAGACAAGAGTAAGGGAAATATAGCCAGTAACTACAGGCCTATCACCTGCCTACCAATAATGTGGAAGTTACTAACAGGTATCATCAGTGAAAGGCTATACAATTACCTAGAGGAGACAAACACCATCCCCCACCAACAGAAAGGCTGCTGAAGGAAGTGTAGGGGCACAAAAGACCAGCTCCTGATAGACAAAATGGTAATGAAGAACAGTAGGAGAAGGAAAACCAACCTAAGCATGGCATGGATAGACTATAAGAAAGCCTTCGACATGATACCACACGCATGGCTAATAGAATGCCTGAAAATATATAGGGCAGAGGAAAACACCACCAGCTTCCTCAAAAATACAATGCGCAACTGGAATACAATACTTACAAGCTCTGGAATAAGACTAGCAGAGGTTAAATATCAGGAGAGGGATCTTCCAGGGCGACTCACTGTCCCCACTACTCTTCGTAGTAGCCATGATTCCCATGACAAAAGTACTACAGAAGATGGATGCCGGGTACCAACTCAAGAAAAGAGGCAACAGAATCAACCATCTGATGTACATGGACGACATCAAGGAAATAGATACCCTAATCCAGACTGTAAGGATTGTATCTGGGGACATCAGGATGGAGTTTGGAATAGAAAAATGCACCTTAGTCAACATACAAAAGGCAAAAGTAACGAGAACTGAAGGGGTAAAGCTACCAGATGGGAGCAACATCAAACACATAGATGAGACAGGATACAAATACCTGGGAATAATGGAAGGAGGGGATATAAAACACCAAGAGATGAAGGACACAATCAAGAAAGAATATATGCAGAGACTCAAGGCGATACTCAAGTCAAAACTCAACGCCGGAAATATGATAAAAGCCATAAACACATGGGCAGTGCCAGTAATCAGATACAGCGCAGGAATAGTGGAATGGACGAAGGCAGAACTCCGCAGCATTAGATCAGAAAACCAGGAAACATATGACAATACACAAAGCACTACACCCAAGAGCAAATACCAGACAGACTATACATAACACGAAAGGAAGGAGGGAGAAGACTACTAAGTATAGAGGACTGCGTCAACACCGAGAACAGAGCACTGGGGCAATATCTGAAAACCAGTGAAGACGAGTGGCTAAAGAGTGCATGGGAAGAAGGACTAATAAAAGTAGACGAAGACCCAGAAATATACAGAGACAGGAGAATGACAGACAGAACAGAGGACTGGCACAACAAACCAATGCACGGAAAATACATGAGACAGACTAAAGAACTAGCCAGCGATGACACATGGCAATGGCTACAGAGGGGAGAGCTAAAGAAGGAAACTGAAGGAATGATAAACAGCGGGCACAAGATCAGGCCCTAAGAACCAGATATGTTCAAAGAATGATAGATGGAAATAACATCTCTCTCATATGTAGGAAGTGCAATACGAAAAATGAAACCATAAACCACATAGCAAGCGAATGCCCTGCACTTGCACAGAACCAGTACAAAAAGAGGCATGATTCAGTGGCAAAAGCCCTCCACTGGAGCCTGTGCAAGAAACATCAGCTACCTTGCAGTAATAAGTGGTACGAGCACCAACCTGAGGGAGTGATAGAAAACGATCAGGCAAAGATCCTCTGGGACTATGGTATCAGGACGGATAGGGTGATACGTGCAAATAGACCAGACGTGACGTTGATTGACAAAGTCAAGAAGAAAGTATCACTCATTGATGTCGCAATACCATGGGACACCAGAGTTGAAGAGAAAGAGAGGGAAAAAATGGATAAGTATCAAGATCTGAAAATAGAAATAAGAAGGATATGGGATATGCCAGTGGAAATCGTACCCATAATCATAGGAGCACTAGGCACGATCCCAAGATCCCTGAAAAGGAATCTAGAAAAACTAGAGGCTGAAGTAGCTCCGGGCCTCATGCAGAAGAGTGTGATCCTAGAAACGGCACACATAGTAAGAAAAGTGATGGACTCCTAAGGAGGCAGGATGCAACCCGGAACCCCACACTATAAATACCACCCAGTCGAATTGGAGGACTGTGATAGAGCAACAAAAAAAAAAAAAAAAATAATAATATAATAATAATAATAATAATGTGCTTTTAGTGTTACTGGGGGTATCTTATTCTAAAAAGGTATAATTCCAATACCACCATAAACTTTCGTTCCTCTTCATAATGACCATTTGTCTTTGTTACTTTGCTGCGAAATTCAGCGTTTTAACTACAAATTGCATATTATCATCTGAAATTCTTCTTTTATGTGTAGATAAGTTTTATTCAGTGAATTATTTTTTAAAGTGTTAATTACAGTCTTACAACCAAAGTTTAAAAAGTATAACCGATTTATTACATGACGCCCATTTACCATGGGTTATTAACTAAACGAGGTAAACTATGGACCTTAGTAAAAATCCCCATCCACTAACGCGATTTGCTCGTTAGCATAATGGACCTTGCAACGTCTAAAATAAAATCCTTGATGAGGGAAAAAAAGAGCAACAAAACTTTGGAAGCTCCCAATAAGTGGCGGATTTAAGTGGGTTACTTGCACCCTCAACCATATGAATAATAAAACATTGGTTTCTCTCAATAAATCATTATTTGTAGCAAATACTTGCTTAGTTGATCATTATTTCAAAAGGAACAACGGAACAACAACAACTACTACTGTATATATATATCTATATATATATATATATATATATTATATATATATATATATATATATACATATATATGCATATATACATATATATGTGTGTGGTGTGTGTGTGTACATGCATATCTATATAAATATAGTTATATATGTACCGTATGTGTGTATGTATATAGACGAATAAAAAAATAATTAAATAAATTAATAATAAATAAATAAATAAATATATATATATATATAATAATAATATATATATATAAATAAATAAATATATATATATATATATATATATATATATATATATATTATATATATATATATATATATATATATATATATATATATATATATATATATATATATATCAATCTTCAGTGACCACGCCCCAATGAAAGATTTCTAGATACGCTACTGCCTCCCGATACAAATATTTCCTATTTATTAATTCTCTGTAAAATTTCCCTGTCGTGTGCCTTGAGAATCTTCCAAGGGAAAATAGCGACCAGATAAATTACGGTTCAGGTTCAGGGAAACCTCTGACCGGAAGACGAAAGGGCGGAGAAGAAGACTTTGGATGAAACTATCTCGGAAGGTTTTGAAGTTCTCTGTTTATTACCTTTCGGAACTTTCTTCGTTTTCCTCTATTTGGAACGTAATATGTTTTACTCTGGTCTCCTTCCTCAGTTTTCCTCAACCCATTCCACTGCCCAATGACATCAGTTTAAAATAACAATGGGGCTGGATTTCTTTTGTCCAACTGATATTTCTTTGTTTTTTTTTATTTTTATTATTTTTTAACTTCAAATGCCTCTAATCAAAGGAGATACAAAAAAAGATTTTTATGGATGCTTTTGAGCATTGGCTGTACGTACAAACTTTTATTTAGGTACATAAATCAACATATGAGAGGATAAAACTAACAAAACGAAGATACGTGATATATGTATAAGATAAAGGAGCAATATTGACATCATATTTTTAAAACTACAATGATTCACTGGGAAGAACATTTCATATCTTCATCGTTATGTGTGCATGACTCTTATATCATTGTGAAAATGGGTTTGTACACGGTAATACCCATGGATCAAAGCGGTCTTGAATAGAAAAGCCAGATTTAAATACACCAATAATGTTAATAAAAATAAACAACAGACTAAATCAGATTTCCTGTAAACTTTGTGGAAAGAAATCAAAACATGTTTCGTTTAAATAAAGCCCAGCTGTAGCTTTACACAAAAATTGACACTATGATTTCAGAGAAAAAAAACTACTTAAATGCTCTAAAACAGTAAACTAAGACATGCAGTGCTGGGATATAGAACGAATTATATCAGGTTTTAAAGTTATCATAAACATATCTTTCATAACTGTATTTGAGACTCAAGTAACGGCAACATACACAATTCTCTTTATTCAGATACTAACAATGAATATCAACATAGTAACCAAAGGTATCAAAAGCACAACAAAAACGTTACTTTGGGAACTTTCTTATCAAGAACAGGAAACTTTGCAGAAGAAAAGGTAAGCAATATCGACATAATGCTAACAACTGATCCAATAATTATAGAATAAAGCAACAAACAATAGCATCTCAGGTTTTTCTTCAGCTCCAGAACACAATCCAAACTTAACTGCAATACATGGGATAATAATAAATATGAAGATGAAAATCTACGCTATTTTGCATTTTCTTGTCGAAAGAGATTTGGAGGTGGATCAGGGTGTCACCGAAAACTGGTTTAACATCACGGATATAAATCTGTTTGCTGGCAAAGTTGAAAGGGATACTGGATAAAGAACGGAAATCTTGTATATCGCATGAGGTCCAGGATGCAATAAAGATATACAAAAGCAAAAGTTACAAGCAAACACTTTTTTTGTGAGGTCACGACCATGAGATATGAGGTCATATGCTGAATGATACTCCTGACTCTGACGAAGTCCTAAATGTAC
>NC_061087.1:34613595-34643595 GCF_015104395.2 Macrobrachium nipponense | reverse complement strand
AAAAGGCCTTAGGTACAGTTGTATTTAGGTTCCAACTTCTCTTATGACTTCGTGTGGTTCAGTGTTGTCCTTTATTCTTGCCTTTCAACTGAGAGACTGTTCGATATCGATGTGAGACAGATATATAATATATATATATACAAGTATATATAATAATATAGATATATATATATATATATATATATATATATATATATATATATATACGTATATATATATATATATATATATATGTATATATATATATATATAATATATATATATATATATGCTTAAAAAATCACAGTAGATGCACGTGACTTCATAAATAAGCGAATCCCCACAGGAAAAATGATAGTCAGAAATCCAAGCGCTTTCGTCTTTACTCAGACATTGTCAAGGAGTTAATGAAGTACAATTGGAGAGAAAGGTCTCAGGTACAAAACAGATCAAAAACTACCAGATGATTAATTGTCAAAAGGGTAAAAATTAAGAGAGATAATCCAGGATTATCGGATATCACACAGTCACAAACCTAAACAGATTGACCCTAACCGAATTTACAAAGTTTCTTTACACTCAAAAACTTGTAAAAACTGAATATATTAATTTTGTTGCTTATATTTACCTACAAATTTTTTCATTATGAAAGCATCAAGTTTAAATAAACCAAGACTTAAATTTAGAACATTTCTATTATTTGACTTGATGAAACAAGATTCAATGATATTCCTTTTAACTGTGTCATTACATGGGATTAAAGGCTCTTGCTTGACTCCATTTAATAGGATGGTCTAAATCTCTCATATGTACGAATAATACATTCGATATTTGCCCAGTTCTCACAGAATATTGATGTTGTTTGAGACGTTGTGAAAAAAGATTTTCCGGTCTGTCCGTAACAGACTTTATCACACTTTTTGCAAGGAATTTCATATATGCAGCCTGGAAGATCTTTAGGAGAATTTTTTATTACTAAACTCTTGACATTAATATTACTGAAAACAACATTTATGTTAAAAAGCTTTAAAATTCTAGGAATATCTAAAAACCTTTCATCATAGGGTAATTTTAGAATGTTATGCTTACTAAATTCAAGTTGTCATTAGTTGAATAAAAAGATTTCTAGCTCTTTTCCATTGAATCTTGTTTCATCAAGTCAAATAGTAGAAATGTTCTAAATTTAAGTCTTGGTTTATTTGAACTTGATGCTTTCATAATGAAAAAGTTGTAGATAAATAATAAGCAACAAAATTAATATATTCAGTTTTTACATGTTTTTGGACTGTAAGAACTATGTAATTTCGGTTAGGGTCAATCGGTTAAGTTGTGACTGTGTGATATCCGATAATCCTGGATCATCTCTCTTAATTTTGTACCCTTTTGACAGTTAACCATCTGGTATTCTTGATCTTGTTTTGTACCTGAGACCTTTCTCTCCAATTGTACTTCATTAACTCCTTGCACAATGTCCTGAGTAAAGACGA
The DNA here is from genome assembly GCF_015104395.2 of Macrobrachium nipponense. Lineage (NCBI taxonomy): Eukaryota > Metazoa > Arthropoda > Malacostraca > Decapoda > Palaemonidae > Macrobrachium > Macrobrachium nipponense. The sequence goes on along the minus strand of NC_061087.1, from coordinate 34,642,129 downwards.
AAGCGCTTAGATTTTCTGACTATCATTTTCCGGTGGGATTCGCTTATTTATGAAGTCACGTGCATCTTCTGTGATTTTTTAAGCATAATGGAAACCATACGCAACTTCTAACTTCTACGCTTTTCTTTGAATTTTCCGAGCCTTGTCCTATTCGTGACATCCTTCTGTAATGCTCTTATCATCGCTCACAAACTGAAACTCTGGCTTAACTTTCTACGGAAGTGTATGAACGAGCAAGTGATGCCCAAGTCGATTTTACCAGTGAGAATTCTTCGTCTAGCAGAGCGACCTTTCGACGAGTTTCAATGCATCATACTTCAGAAACACATCGACATCACAAAAGTGGAAGTAGATGATGCGTTTCATACACTTAGAAGCAGACGGTATGGCTTTAATCAGACGGTTCCTGTCGATTGGAAGAATCGGATGCTGGATTATTGCTACGGAAAATTGAGAAAGTGCTGCAACTGTCTTGATCTTATTGCTGAAAGCGACTGGACTAAGTATGTCAACGTGCACTTCATGATTAATTTATCAGACAAACCAGTGGATAGTGCTACGACAGCGGCTTTGGGATATGAGTTAAGCTTTGGTGTATTTAATTGTAACCTGACTGTGTCGACATCTCAAAATCCTTTTGTTATTTAGAAAGAAAAAAATTTAATCAAAACCTATGCCCTGATGATATCAATATTTGTAAAGGTATTGTGTATGGTGCTATGAGTAAACCCTCTCCCCCTAATGTACCCGTGAGATTTATCCAGGCTTTTAAGAAAATTAAAGAAGACGAAACAGTTAAAGTGACAAAAGCAGATAAATCTAATGCAGTGGTAATAATGAATAAAAGTGACTATATAAGTAAAATAATGACATTGCTAAATGATACTGATACTTATACGAAACTGAGGTCTGACCCTACACAGACAGTGAACTCCCATTTTAATAAACAAATTAAATCCATTTTGAAGGGCTTGGACCATTTAATTAAACAGTTTACACCGCAATGCGCCTTCCCCCTACCTTATATGTATGGTTTAGTCAAGACACATAAAATCAATAACCCTATCAGACCAATCATTAGTTCAGTGGGCCCAGTTACGTATAATTTATCTAAATGGCTTGTAAAAAATTCTTACTCCTTTGGTAGGAAACATTTCTAACACGAATGTTAAAACAATATTGATTTTATAAACAAATTGAATAGTTTAAATTTGAATTTTTATTTTATATGGTTAGTTTTGATGTTGTCTCTTTATTTACAAAAGTGCCTGTAGATGACTTACTTGAATATTTGGAGGAGGAATTAGAAAGTCATAACCTTCCCTTAAGTGTGGCAAACCTCATTAGTCTCATAAGGTTATGTATCAAAGATAGTAAAAATTTTGTTTTAATGGGGAATTTTTGTACAAAAGTTTTGGCATGGCTATGGGTAATCCCTTATCTCCTGTCCTTAGCAATATTTACATGGAATTTTTTGAGACAAAACTCTTACCAAGAATTTGCCCTAAAAAGTTATTTGGTTTAGATATGTGGATGATATCTTCTGTATTTGGCCAGTTCACGAAAATCTCCAGGAATTCCTTAATAATCTCAATAATTTAGTCCCTTCTAAAAAATTTACTGTGAGGAGAAAGAAATTTGTAATTGAATTTTCTTGATTTGTAACTTTGTCTAGAAAGATAGCATTTTCACCTGCATTCTTTTCGAAAATCAACCTATTGCCTCAAAATGTTTCAATTATACTTCCAAATCACCACAAAATGTTAAATTCTCGTTTTTTTCTGGGATGTTTCCTAAGGGCTTTACGTGTCTGTAGCCCGCAGTTTATTGACGCTGAAATTAAAACTATTTATGATATTGCAATGAAACTTAAATACTCAAGGACTTTTGTAGATGTGGCATGGAAAAGAGCTAGAAAAACTATTTATTCAACTAATGACAAACTTGAATTTAGTAACCATAACATTTAAATTACCCTATGATGAAAAAAGGTTTTTAGATATTCCTGGAATTTTAAAGCTTTTTAACACAAATGTTGTTTTCAGTAATATTAATGTCAAGAGTTTAGTAATCAAAAATTCTCCTGAAAAGATCTTCCAGGCTGCATATATGAAATTCCTTGCAAAAAGTGTATAAAGTCTATACGGACAAACCGGAAAATCTCTTTCACAACGTCTCAAACAACATCAATATTCTGTGAGAACTGGGCAAATATCGAATGCATTATTCGTACATATGAGAGATTTAGACCATCCTATTAACTGGAGTCAAGCAAGAGCCTTAATCCCATGTAATGACACAGTAAAGGAATATCATTGAATCTTTGTTTTCATCAAGTCAAATAATAGAAATGTTCTAAATTCAAGTCTTGGTTTATTTAAACTTGATGCTTTCATAATGAAAAAAGTTGTAGGTAAATATAAAGCAACAAAAAAAAAAAAAAAAAATTAATATATTCAGTTTTTACATGTTTTTGAGTGTAAAGAAACTTTGTAATTTCGGTTAGGGTCAATCGGTTTAGGTTTGTGACTGTGTGATATCCGATAATCCTGGATTATCTCTCTTAATTTTACCCTTTTGACAATTAACCATCTTGGTATTCTTGATCTTGTTTTGTACCTGAGACCTTCTCTCCAATTGTACTTCATTAACTCCTTGATAATGTCTGAGTAAAGACGAAAGCGCTTGGATTCTTACAATTATTTTCCTGTGGGATTCGCTTATATACATATATATATATATATATATATATATATATATATATATATATATATTATATATATATGTATGTATATATATATATATATATATATATATATATATATATACATGTGTGTGTATGAGCAGTCAATTTCACAAAACTGCTCAAACTTCCAAAAATAAGACTTTTTTTTCGTAGCAGGATGGACAATGCAAGCACCAGAAGATGCCATAGTCATAACTTCTCTAGGCGATGGAGTTCCTGTCGTCGTAAGGTTTCAGTTCTGTCGATAATATCGTGTGTGAGACTGATTTAATGCTATTGCGAAAGATGAGGTGAGAAACGGACGCAAGATGTCCCAGGTTACAGGAAGAGAAAGTATTGGAAACTGCGCTGAAACTGAAGGTTTTTTTCTCGGTCGGACTTCATCCTACTAAAGTTCAAAATGGAACCAATTGAAAATGAACCTCTCTCTCTCTCTCTCTCTCTCTCTCTCTCTCTCTCTCTCTCTCTCCTTGCGCAGGCGCTCCGTGACTGCGATATAGAAAAAATTCCCTTTACTTAAGCGAAGATAAATAAAAGTGAGAGAGATAAAACTTTTCCACCCATGAAAATTCTCTAAGAGAACTTTAGAGTAAATTAAAATGGAAACCATAGATCAATAACTATAAAATTCATACAATTTGTAAAAAGATTGCAATAATGCTTTTATAGCCAGTTCTTCATGCAAAATTGTTAGAATTTTTCTTCATCTATTCGTCTATTTTTGATTGACGATAAATATTGTTAATTCCTTAACCAAGATCAGCATTAGCGATATCGAATAAGGATATTTAAGGTTAATTAAAGTAAGAAAAATAAATAAGGTAAACAATAGATTGTCGTATAGACCTGTACAAATCTTCCAGGTAGCGTTGTGCATGTTGATGCCTGCAACGTCAAATATACTTGCAACTAATCTGAATCAGTATGCAATTGAAATACCATGTTATTCATGTTATTTGCTTTTGATTTTCCTTATAACAAATTATTCACTTATTCATATATTCATACCTGGTATGTACAACTTATGCCTTTAGTTTTGATGTAGTATTCCTCTCCTTTATCTACTCCTTAATGGCTATTTTGTTATTTGAAAGCTTGGTTACAAGATAGTGAATGAACTGTGAATGTTTGCTATTTTTCGGTAATAGCCTATTTTTAACTTTCTAATTTTTTTCTATTACAATATATCGTCTGATGGATACCAGTAAAAAAAAAGGAAAGCTTGCGAAAGCAAAAGAAACGAGCACAAATCCCTGGCTGTTGTAGAACGAACACTCACATCCATCATCATCGTATAGTTTCATATCTGAGAATGACAGACCCTCGCCTTCCCTCCCACAATGTTCTGGATAAGTTTCTACTATTCCTAAAAAGGAGAAACAAAATCAACATAGCATGCTGATACTGAGAAATAAAAATCATAATAGAAAAACAGATGCGACATGGAAAAAGAATGGAAGCAAAGGCATTATAATTAATTAGTTTCATTCTCACTTGACTGGGGCCTCGAGAAATTGCATTGCAATTAAGTAAATGGCCATTTCATAAGCTAATTTGCTAAAGTGATAGAATCTCGACGGGATATAGATATAAATTATTGCGTCATGATTTACATTTTTCATGACAAAGGTTTTGTATTTATGCTCCGTTGAATCTTTTTCCTTTTGTTTTTCTGTGTTTTTTGGTTTATTTGTTGCCTCTGCATTTCTCCTATATCATGTTCCCTTTGCATGATTCATTGCACATCAACAAAACTGTTTTTAATGTTTCTGAGCATTTATCCATGCATTAGAATTTTTTATTGTTGTTCTCACACAGTCTAGCCAACGGCCAAATAATGTATGTCTTATTAAAAAAATAAAAAAAATAAAAAATATACTTATTTTCCATCTAATAACTTTGTTATTTCCCAAACGGTGCTTCAAGGCAAATGAGGGCATGCCGGTCAAAATCGGTCGTCTGGATAACGTAACCTCAGCCAGGAATTGCCAGATTCCTCGGGTTTAAACCACCGTAACAAACTCAAATTTAAGAGCACCAATTTCCACAACGTGGACAGGAACATTGTACACAAGAGTTTTGTAATAAATATAACGAGAGGCCTCTTTATACGGGCAATGACATCTATGTACTTCAGTGACAATTTTTTAAAATTTATTTATGCATATATTTTTATTATTTGCTTACTCTTCATACGTGGTTTTAATACAGCAAACAGATTTCGACGAATTGGGTGGATATGACTTGATTTTGTTGTTACGCGCTCATAATACCATTGTTGGGAAATGAGAGATTTCATTTACAGTTTGATCAAACGGAAAATGAAAGCCTGAAAGCCTAATTGATGAGTTTATTAATTGTTTGGCTATATTAGCAATCTCGATTATGATTACGCCGGATGTATAAATTATCAGTCAGGGTTCATAATTAAAGTGGCCGCAATTGTTTGCTTTAAATTTTAGGATTCACATTCTAGATATATTAAAAAAGTCGTTTTAATTCATGTACAGTAGATATTAAAAGGATGAATTATAATTATATGTCTCTAAGTTAATAATATATCTCATATATATATATATATATATATACCTTTAAACTGAGGTATATTAGGTAGACAGTTTTTGAAGCATATTGGGTTCAATACACTACGTACTCCCTTTTCCAGCTGCCGACTTCACATACCGAACAAATGTCTTCTTTTGATTACTTACTTGCTTCATTTGAGTGATTGCCTTGCTCTTCTTTTGAATACAAAAAAAGATAAACTACTTTCTGTTTTTACCGAACAGGTCGCTTTAAAAATGAACTTATTATTTATATATCACTGAACTCTTCCCAACGAAAACTAATCTCGGGTGTCAGCTCTGAGTTTTTAAATTGAATATTTATATATTTATACAAACCATTATATATATATATATATATATATATATATATACATACATATATATATATATATATAGATATATATATATATATATATATATATATATATATATATATATACATCTATATATTTATATATAATACTATATATATATATATATATATATATACTATATATATATATATATATATTGGTTTGTATAAATATATATTCAATTTAAAAACTCAGAGCTGACACCCGAGATTAGTTTTTCGTTGAGGAGAGAGTTCCTTGAGAAAATTAACCAAGCAAATAGGCCATTAATTTCCTTTCATCCCAACAAAGCTAAGAAGACAGAACTAAGTTCAGCTGCAAATTAAAAGAGATAAAGATTCTTCAAGATATGAAATAGAAAATAGGCTAACATGCAAATATCAGGTACGGAAAATACAAGAAACATAAATAGATTATCTTAAAAATAAGTTAACTCAATAGGGACCCGTGAAAATTGTCATAAACAGAAAGGGGAAAGACATGACAGCGCTTAATCCAAAGTACTCAACTTCCAAGAGGAAGGAAAACACTAAGAATCTCGATTCGCAGTAAACTTTAGTGAAAAATATTTTGTAAACTTTATGCAATATTGTTTGCATTACTAGTCAGATAAAACAATACAGTTGCAGTAAAAAGGAGTCAAATGCAGTTAAAAGGTGTCTGCGCAATGCAACAGAATCGTCAATGACTAGAATATTCCACAACTGAAAACATTTATAAACAATGCCTCCTCTTAGAATATGACGATAGAAAGCAGCTTGCAAAAGAAAATGAGAGAGAGAGAGAAAGAAAGAGAGAGAGAGAGAGAGAGAGAGAGATAGAATGCTAAAGGTTACATTAGAAATTTTCTTTTCAAAGGAAAAGGGGAATAATACCTACCATGAAAACTACGTTTTGGTTATGCGGATTTGATCGTTGTGGATTGTGAAGATGAATTGTCGAGGATTGAATAAATGTATTCACGTTATTTGAAAGATTCTCATTTTATTCACCATGGGGAAACGAAAATGGAGGAAATTTGGTCTACAAAACCAGTGAGATTGGCAGATGAGAATCGAACGATTGCTCCCTATCATCTTCTTCTTCTTTGCTTTCAGCTTTTCACCCATTTCTATATGGGGGTCCCCCCCGCTTGTTTTCTAGTCAGCCTTCTCCATTATTCCTTCTGTCCGTGTACATCTTAATCTCTTAGAACCCTTTTCCTTCATGTCATTTTAATAATCCTATCTTTCCAACTGAACCTTTGGCCTTATCCCCTCCTTCTCAGCCCTCCACTTCCCCCATGTTCATAACCCTATTACATAACGTGTTCATCGTTCTCTCCTCAATGGAACATGACCAAACCATTTCATTGCTTCTTTCCTGGGGGTCACAAAAAAGCTTTTTTTGAAACTTCTAATACTTTGCACTGTCCCCCCTGATCAAATAATTTAACGTTAGGAATCTTATCTGTTTTTTTTGTGGGAGCACCAACCCATCCACCTTAGATTCTCCATCTCGCCCACTTCCATCCCTCCTTTCTTGTTTTCTTTCTTTTAGTTGGCCAATTCTCTGACCCTATAGAAGCAGGCTGGTCTGACTACACTTTTAGGTTTAAAATCAAACTTTCCTTTAACTTTTTGCACCGATCCTCCTGTCACAGAGTATCCCATGCTGACTTTCTTACCAATTCATCCGATACACACAGAATTCTTATTACATGGACTGACTGCAATCTAGGTTTTTCCCATTCTTCTCACTCATAACAGAAAAACCAAGATATTTGAAGGAGCTAAAAAAAACCCTCTTTATGGTCACCTTGGCCCCAATTTCACTGTTTCCCTGCCATTTCCCTTTCCACCTGTCCACCCAATATATTCTGTCTTTGCTTCTGCTATATTTTTAAGCCTCTAACTCCGGTTCAGGTTTATCTCCAATCTTGCCTGAGTGGTTTTGGATACCTTCTCTTGTTTAGATCAAGTCAGCACAATGGTCCATCAAACAAACATTGCATTCCAAGGCACTTTTCTCTAACTTCCGATGTTATAAAATCCACCACAATTTCAAACACGTAGGGACTAAGGGTGAACCCTGGTGGAGACCAACTTTCATCTTAAACTTCTCTTTGAGTTCCAAACAGTGCTTCCTATTACTCGCGGGTTTGCCTCTGCATAAACATATCTTTCATTATTCTGACATACTTTTCAGAAACTCTTTTCTCTCTCAAGCACCCTATCATATGCTTTTTCCAAGTCAATAAACACCAGAAGTAGTCCTTTCTGTTTCTCTCTATATTTCTCTGCTGTCTACCTTAGTGCAAATATTGCATTAACTGTGTTCTTTCATGGCATAAAACCAAATTGTTCTTCACAAATTGTGGTTTCCATCCTGAATCTTCTTTCTATAATCCTCTCATATATTTTAATGGAATGTGATATCAGGTTAATTCCTCTGTAGTTCCCACACTCCTGCACATCACCCTTCCCTTTGTACATTGGGACCATTAGACTATTTCTCCACATGCCTGGCATTTTTTCTTGGCCATATATCTTAGCCATTAAATCCCACAGGATGTCTATGCCTTCCTCTCCTAAACAGTTCCACACTTCAGCTGGTATTCCGTCAGGTCCCACTGCTTTCCCCTTCTTCATTTTATCCAGTGCCTTCTTAACCTCTTCTCTGCTGATATCCTGGACTATTCTTTCATGAGGGTTTCAATCTCTTATTATTGTTCTGGGGTTTTCTTCATTTAGTAACTCTTCAAAGTACTCCTCCCATCTAGCTATTATGCTTTCATCTCTTTTATAAAACTCTTCCATTTTTGTCCTTGATCTGTTTGATATGTGTTAGATCCTTTGATGTTTTATCTCTGCTTTTTGCTATCTTGTGTATTCTCTTTTGGCCTTCAGTTCTCTAAGTTCTCATAGAGCTTGTCCATTGCAATTGTTTTTGCCTGTGTTACTGCCCCTTTATCTTCTTTATTTGCAGTTTTCCAAATTATCCTATTTTCCTCAGATTGATTCCTGCCATAGGCTAGTCCTGCTTCCTTTTTCTTCTTTATCTTATCTTGGGTGTTAGGGTTCCACCACCAGCTCTCTTTCTCATTTGGTGGTGCTTTACCGGATGTCTTCCCCAATAATTCTTCCACTATTTTAGGGATCACTGCACTATTTCCTGTTCACCAGGTGTTCACATCTTCTGCCAATCTAATGCCCCTAAGAACTGCTTCCTTAAATCTCTCTAATTTCTTGCTCTTCTAATTGCCACCACTTTATCTTCGGTTGGACTACCTTTTTCCCCATTCCAACTCGTCTTAACAAGAGATCTGACACTACTAGCCTGTGTTGTCTGCTAACATACTCTCCTTTAGTGACCTTACAATTCGTCACTTCTTTTAAATGGTTCCTTCTGCACATTAAAAAATCTATCTGCGTTTGTCTTCCCCCACTACTACATGTCACATAATCATTATTTGTGAAAAAGGTGTTGTTAATTGCCCTGTCAAATGCCAGTGTAAAGTTTGTTATCAGCTCTCCTTCCTCATTCATATCTCCCATGCCATGTCCTCCATGTATTCTACTAATGTTTTCCCGATTGCACCCGATGTTTCCATTCAAATCTACCCCCACAACTAACCTTTCTTCTATTTCTGTTGATGTCATGACTTCATCCATATCTCTCCAGAAATTATTTTTCCCCTCTTCACTGCACCAGGTCTGTGGTGCATGTGCACTTACAACATTCAAGATATGACCACCACAGCACATCCTTATTTTCATTATTCTTTCACTTTTCCTTTCAACGCCCACAATATTTCTTTCATTTCTTTACTGATGACAATCCCTACACCACTTCATCCTGTTTCATGAGCTCCTCTACTTATAGCAATTGTCAATGTCCTTTGCTTTATTTCCTCTCCACTTGTTTCCTGCACACATAAAATGTCCATTCTCCTTCTCTCCATGACATCTGCCACTTCCCGGCTTCGACCATTCCTGCTGCCAACGTTCAGTGTTCCAATTCTTATTGCTTAAACTTGCTTCTTTAGCCACTCCCGTCCTTGACGTGGTAGCCCTTCTCCATTTATGGGAGAGGTCAGGCAAGGCCTCCGCCCGTCGTGTGAGAGTGGAACGCCCTGGCCTTCTACTGGTAACTGTTCCTGGTTGTTCATGGTTTCGGAAAACTTTAACGGTCGGATGCCTTTCCTGCCACCAACCCTCACCCTTTACCCGGGCTTGGGACCGGCATAGAGTTGTGCTGGCTTTCACCCCCTATGGCTGGTTTGAACTATTGCCTATCAACTGCTTTCTTTTTATTGCTATGGAAGTTGATGAGACTGGAACGACAAAATAGCTGATATGAAGTTTGGCAGCTGACAGAAAATACCAAAATCCAGCATAAAAAATGTAATGACAGTCTAAACAACCAAGAAACTCCCTCCATATCAACATTTTGCATAAGGGGACAGCTGTGACCAGAACCAAATGACAAAAGAAGACTGCTAAATGATGCATAAAAATAGAGGGGGTAGCAGAGATATTTAGAAATAAAAAGGAAAAATTATAATCAGTTGCAATAGTCATACATACGAGAACTCAGTTCGTAGATAGGTAACGAAAACCTGAAAGTTTTCTGTCAGCAAACCACAGACGATCGACTAATGATACAGTAAGGAAAGGTGTCCGATTCGTCTGGGTCACTTCACCGAACTGTCATTGTAGGTAAACAATGCTTAATGATAAACGAACAAGTAAATATCAATAAATGTCCGAAAGGAGCCTGAAAACCAAAGAGGATTTCGGAGACCTCTCAAATAAAGTTCATCACAGCCAATCCCGCTTGGCTTTATCAAGAGTATTATTGTGGATTCATGAATGTACAGCCTTTTGTAAATACAGGATTTGCAGCTTGCTACTAAGTTCCGTGTTTCCACTTTGCATTAATCCCTAATATATTTGAGCATCAGGTCCCTACATGATGTGTCTGGTAAATCAGAACAGATTCAACAAGAAACGCAAGAGGTTAATATAAAAAAAACGTGATGGATTACCAAAGGCTAGTTCCTAATAAACTGCATCATGCTTTTTCTATTGCTATTCTTATCAATATTATAAGAGCATATATTTACAGTAATGTTACTATATAAATGTCTTACTACGAAAACACGTTCCCATTTGTTTATGAAGATCATAACCTTAGAGTTAACTGCAAATCATACACGCAACTTGGTAAACATTTTCTTTGACTTCCTACTTGAACTACAATATTTTAGGAATGAACAAGAAAAGTGTGAACTGAATTTAGTCGGCATCGCCTAACAGTGAAAAATAGGCTATTTACCATATATATATATATATATATATATATATATATATATATATATATATATATATATATATATATATATATATATATATATATATATATATATATATATATATATATTTATATATATATATTATATATATATATTTATATATATATATATATATATATATATATATATATATATATATATATATATATATATATATATATATATATATATATATATATATATATATATATATATATATATATAGTATATATATATATATATATATATATATATATATATATATATATATTTATGTATATATATATATATATATATATATATATATATATATATATACTATATTATATATATATAATATATATATATATATATATATATATATATGATATATATATATATATATATATATATATATATATATATATATATATATATATATATATATATCTTAATTTTATCGCTATTAAATTCTCGTATCGAAAGATAGACTATGGTTATTAGAAGATTTGCAAAGTGGAAAAAATATAACATATCTGCAAAACGTGACTGATGAAGGCTACCACTTTTCCTCCATTACAATTCATATGACTTCATTGTACATTATGCTCATTGTTTGCTCACTGTTAGCATTCTTCCTCCATTAAAGTATTATTTTCCCTGTAACTTCATTTTACATTAGTCCCTCTGTTTACTTATTGTTTTCAGGAAATTACACCAAGTCGTGGAAAATAAAGTTATAAAAACGGTGCAGCCAGAATTAATTCAATTTAATGCATTGTATAGATACTTAATCACATCTATTCGCCATCAGAAAAGAAACTACATTTAATTTTGAAAATGACAAATTAAGAAAATCTAAATGACGTAAATAACTGATCAAACATCATTTTTGAGCAAAGGCGCTCAACAAATCATTTGTGTGAAAGGTAAAAAGGCACATTTTATAAATTTTATTTATCAATTCCATTAAAAGCATAGAAACTTTGGGGATCTCTCTCTCTCTCTCTCTCTCTCTCTCTCTCAAATGTACATACACACGCACACACGCCCGCGCTCATAAAATGAGAATTAACAGATCTGTATTACATTTGTAGATATACATACAGAAATAACTAAGCTTTAGCTAGAGCATTTTCTACAGAAGCCACGACTGGGCTGATGAAATGATGAGTGGATGTTATAAATGGAAGAAAAAAATCTCTTTTAGCTTTATAAAAGCCCAAGACTTTGAGTCGTGCATCGAGAAAAGTGTCACCGCACCCTTGAGGTTCTTGGCAGAGTGGCTTCGGCCCCTAGCTACAGCCCCTTTCGGTCCTTTTACTCTACCCCCTTTCATATTCTCTCTCTTCCATCTTATTTTCCACCCTCTCTTAACAATTGAGTCATAGTGCCACTGCGAGGTTTTCCTCCTTTTCTACCTTTCAAACCTGTTACTGTCAATTTCCGTTCCAGCGCTGAATGACCTCATAGATCCCATTGCTTGGCCCTTGGCCTAAATTCTATATTTAATTCAATCCAGTGTATGGCCACTTTATTGTGATGGTGAAATATAGTGGCGAGATCTAGAATCCTGAAACTTGAATATTCAAGTCAATACGATGAAAATTTTCTTTCTATTTCGAAATACCTCCGTTATTGTCATCAATCATACTAATGGAGCTATTACTTCCAAGTCCATAGTTATATGACTAGTATTGAAAAAGCAGTTTACTAAATTCCTCAGTCATTAACCCTAATTTTCTGATAATAATCACCCAAAACCATCATCTTTAAAAAGTATTTGTCAGTTCCTCAAGGTATAAAATTATTATAAACAATTCTCATTAGTGATGGTGGAGTACATTCATGCAAATATATTAATAATAATGACACGAGTATGCTCATTAATTTCCTTTTTTTTATTGCTAGATTGTATTTAATGGTAGCATTAAAATCTTTAAATGCACCTGAGCTCTCTCTCTCTCTCTCTCTCTCTCTAAATACTTACCAATCTGAACATGAATATACTAATTACACTGCATTCACAAACATAAATGCATACCTGCATAAGCACACACAGAGAAATTTCAGTTTATCCGTCAATGAATGCGTTATTAACTTTAGGATTACTCTTTGATTATGGCGTTGGATTGCTTTCTAGTCTAAGGTATGAGTGAGTGTTCGAAGTACTTTTAAAGCTACTAAAAAAGAAACGGACAAACTATCTCTGAAACCAGCATGGCACCCCCAACGGTAAGCCCAATGCGAAGGTTTAATGTACAGAACAAGCACCAGACTGTCTCGTTTTAATCTCTCTCTCTCTCTCTCTTCTCTCTCTCTCTCTCTCCTCCACTTCCAGTGGTTCAGCAGGCTTCGTTTAGCTCCGGATTTGTTTATTAATCCCTCTCGCATTTCAATGCTTTGCTCTTGCCCTCCATCGTTGTAGGAAACTGATATACAAAAGCTGGTCAATTCTTTGTTTTCTCCATGAGGATGAGGATAAAGGCGATGTCATAAGAGCAAGTTTTCGTTTGCCATTCAACTTTTGCTCTGAAATGTCCATCGTACCCTTGAATATTTCATTGTACCACCCTTATTAAAAGAAAAAAGTTTTATCAAACCGTTGTATGTATGCACATATATATGTATATGTATGTGTATGTAAATATATATATATATATATATATATATATATTATATATATATATATGTGTGTGTGTGTGTGTGTGTGTGTGTGTGTGTATACATACACACACACACACACACACACACACATATATATATATATATATATATATATATATATATATATATATATATATATATATGTATATATATATGTATATAATATATATATATATATATATTTATATATATGGTGTATGTGTATGTTAGTAGAGTCTATGAATAAGTATTTTGATCCGTAAAGTCCCTCAGGACAATTCCAGTCATGTTAGTTTCATCAATGAAGTTTATGAAACCCCCGTTAGATATGTTCAAACTCATTTTGCAGGGTGTGGTTTAAATTGTATTTCATAAAATTATCACCTAACACGGCAATAATGTAATAATATAGTCAGTTCCCTAGGGGAAATTTACCTTAAAAAGACATTAAACCAAAATTGTGTTTAATATCGACAAATTCTGAATGTCTATTGACAATCGGCAACTACACCAATGAGCTGTCCTTACATACAGTTTGAATCAGGAGGCACAGCGTTGCTTTTTCTTACCTTCACTTTCCCTAAAGCAAACTCGTCTGTTTGCCCCAGACAACAAAAGAACTAATTCTTTTGGCTGGTCATCTGCGTCCTAAAAATAAAACAAACCACAATTGAAAGTAAACAGAGAGAGAGAGAGAGAGAGAGAGAGCCCAGCTCACCACTTGACAAACAGGACTCAAGGGGATATACAGCACCTTAAAAAAAACTGCAAGAATCAACACCAGCGTTGCTGTTTGATGAGTTCTTGCATTCGGACGTATGCTGTGAAAATGGCTTTGAAATTGACGTTTCTTTAGCCGACGTGCGAGGCAAATCATGCATGCATGTCTAAAACTGCTCATTTCTGCTTGTCAGTAAGCTTTTGGCAAACGTGCATGTGGGCCAGTTCTGCTGAATTACATTCAAATACTTATAAATCAGGTTTATTCTTTGAAGCAAAATAGTCATAGATCTGAGCTTTATTGTACTTTTTTTATTTGTTTGTTTGCTGTTAATGTATCTACCGGCTAAGTACTTCAGAATGCGAAGGATGCCGTTTTTATATTTACTTACAATTATTGGTATGATTAAAATTATTTTAGAAGCTCTGATTTAAACCCATGATTGATATTCTAAGGCTTGAACAATAAGGGTTTTATATAAGAGGGCAATTCAAATTTATCTTTATGCCTATTACCTTTTATTGTTTACTTTCGTTTCTGTTCATATCCTCATTGTTCGTGACCATTGCTTACTGTGTCTTATTTGTGAACTCTGTCAGGTTGAAAAAATATGCCCTTGATCTCGGCGGATTACAATTAATGAGCTACAAAAATATTCAAACAATATTTATCCCGTGTTTCTCTCTTCTCTGTTTCCCTAGGATATAAAATTTTGTGAGGAATTCATGTACGAAAGCACTGAAGTCTTCAAATGTGAATGCGACAAAAGCGAAATCGTTTGAAACTCTCTCTCTCTCTCTCTCTCTCTCTCTCTCTCTCTCTCTCTCTCTCTCTCCCCTTCTTCTTTTTCTTCTTTTTCTTCTTCTTCTTCTTCTTTTTGAAATGTACAAAACTTACGTAAAAGTTAGTATTAAAATATAATTACTCATCAGGCCAATCAGTGAATGACTTACTAGATTGTCAATGCAAAAAGAATTTTGGCCCTTAAAATATAAATGTACTTTTAATAATAAAATTTGTTAATTAAGTAAGGTAAAAATTAACAAGGTAAAGAGCTGTAGATCTATTTGAAGCCAGAATGGAGCCACTATATCTCTGCCGAATTAAGCAATAGCATTTAAACGGCTCTGCAATGAGTGGTAGATTGTAACTGGTACTGTAAGATTAAAAGTACTATGCCCTCAAGTCTTCGTCTTGAAGAGCAAACACCATTTTCATGAATATGTCAATATCCCTAAGAGCGCATGCGCAAATGTCCAATACGACTTTCCTTCCTCTCATCTTGAGTTCATCATTGTTCCACCCTTATGAAAGAACTCCGTCAAGGGTACGCTTTCTTTACCACTACATTATTTAAATTTGATCTACATTTTTTGTACCAATTCCATGGGAATTATTCATAAGACAGTGAATTTCCTTCTTAAGAATTTCCCTGGAGATTTTCTTTCATTGTATCGATAACGAATCAATGAATGCAGTTAATGCATATGTAATTAAGTATAATTAATAAATACTGTAAGAGGCAACAGCTGTGACTCAATATTACTCTCCTTTTCAACCAATAAAGAAGGCTTTGTACATTAATGCAAAACGCAATGATACACGGTTAAGCTTGAAGACTTCGTTACGTGTATAGTCGTTATTCAGACTTTTTAAGAATAGTATTAATCGCACATTATTTCAGTCATAGACTGGTTCATTCCAGATGCATCCCGATCGGGAGATTTATGGTCATTTAGAGGATTTCTATTTGCAAAATTTACCTGTGGTGTTCCATCACCTTTGCCTACAAAGTGGTATCTGCTATCAATCCAAGGCAACACTCCTCCTGTTATACTATACACTGCACCTTATCCTTAATGTAGAGGCACTGAATGAAAATTCGAAATTGCTACAAATTTTTTACCATCTATGCTTACTTATGTCGACTGCTATGGCAGCCATCAACATATAACTTTTATCTGTACTGATATTGAATTTACAATGAAACTATGCTTCGGTATATAGTGGAGTATGGTAAACGCAATTAAATTAAAGAGAGAGAATAAGAATTGTAAAATTATGAAAACTGACACATAAAACAAGTGTATCAGAAAAAGTGCCAATTATCATGAATCGTCACTAGAGCCAAATCTTGGAGGCCCATCCATGAAACTTCACAAATCCCTCAGCTCTGGTAAGAGCCTTCAATGCCTGTTAAAGACCTGTTAATAATTCAGAACAGGCGAAACTTTTTCATAGAGTACTGCCGTTGGCATTACTCCATATACGTATATATATATATATATATATATATATATATATATATATAATATATATATATATATATATATGTGTGTGTGTGTGTGTGTGTGTGTGTGTGTGTGTATATATATATATATATACTATATAATATATATATATAATATATATATATATATGTGTGTGTGTGTGTGTGTGTGTGGTGTGTGTGTTGTGTGTGTGTATATATATATCAAATGTGTGCCTGTGTGTGTGTGTGTATATATATATATATATATATATAATATATATATATATGTATATATATAATATATATATATATATATATATATCATATATTAGATAGAGAGAGAGAGAGAGAGAGAGAGAGAGAGAGAGAGAGAGAGAGAGAGAGAGAGAGGTGGAGGAGCGATGCTTCAAACACTAAAAACCTGCAATGTATTTTATGCGCCAACCGTCAAGGGGAAGGGGTTCTTTCAGCTGCCATAATTTTAAACGAAATAATACTCAATTTGATTTTTACTTCATTAAACGGGTATCGTAAACAAAAGGGAAAGTAACTGCTGATATTTCTAACTTAGTTTTATTCCAAATATTTACCTGTATTTATCGGCAGAAATAGATGCCCCGTAACTGCCACACATGGAAAATTCTTCTCTCTCTCTCTCTCTGAATGGATACAATACGTACATTTGAAGACACAATGAACGTAAATTGAAAGATATTCTTTATGAATGTAATACGAATTTGTAAGTAATCTACTGGATGTGAAAGAGGAGCGAGTTTGTAAATAATAAAAGAATTGCACCATGTTAGCTGTGGCATTGGTATAATCTGAATCGTTTTTATGAATATTAAGAAAAATGACATTCATACCCAAAGAATCACTGACAATAGAGATACTGGAAGAGAATGCATAAACAACATTTATGAGGATTTATTGGGAGGTTCAGTGAAAGCGATGAGAAACCCGTAAGGGATCACCAGACTTTGGTACAGAGAAGATCGTAGCGACAACTGGTTACAGATTTGCTTTGCAGTAAAAATTTGGAAAGCAAAATTATGCAATCATCAATTAACGTATGTTCATTCTGGAGTCATTCATAAGTTTATTTCCAGTAAATCGCACTCAGTAAAGAGAGAGAGAGAGAGAGAGAGAGAGAGAGAGAGAGAGAGAGAGACGTAATATTTAAATTTGTTTTCTCGTTTCTTCTGCTTTCTCCTTATATATTCGAACAATAAATGTGTAAGTTCGTTTTTGCGAAGGAAATCAGAGAGAGCGTGGAGGGACAGAAAGCTAACATAATAATATAATGTAAGATCATTTTCCTGCAACAGAAAATTAGATTGTCGCATAACTGTGGAAAATAAGAGTGCTTCCTATTATTTTCAATGTAGACTCATTTATATGAATGTGATATTCTCGGTTTTAGTTTTCTGTCCGCACTTTTTTAAGATCTAAAAAGAAAAAAAGATATATAGTAAGGCTAGAGGGCTGCAAATTGGTAAGTTGATCACCCACACTCTAAACATCAAATATACCATATTACAGGCATCTAGCCTCAGCAGCGATTAATGCATTAATTCAGTACTTCACCGTATAAAGCTTAATAATAATAATAATAATAATAATAATAATAATAATAATAATAATAATAATAATAATAATAATATTTCGGAATGTGACCCTCTCGTAGACATGTTTTGTTAAAAATGATTGCTGCTTCAGCACTATTAATCTTGTAGAGAGTCTTCTCTATTTTTCTGATGACGGCTTTCTCGTTGTTGCTTATACTGGCGAGCAACGCACCAAAGGGCATGGAAAAATCCGGTTGAGGCATTTGGTTTATTATTGTTTATACAATTCTCTCTCTCTCTCTCTCTCTCTCTCTCTCTCTCTCTCTCTCTCCAACGCGACGTTTCTTCCTGATCCGCAGGACATTATCAAGCGATGACTGCTAAGGGACTGAATTCGAGTGGTTGTTGTTGTTTGAGATTAAGCTGGCCTTGTGCCAGCACGGGCTCTTGCTCGTAAAGCAGCCCGTAGGGTTTCGAGTGGCGAGCCATACTTCTTAAATCACGCTGTTGCAGGCTCTCGAGTACGGTATAGAGAACCTCTCCGGCAGGTCGAGTTTTCATTGGTTCCTGGGAAGGTGACTCATACGGCGAGCGTTTACGAGTCTTGCAGACCTTCTCAGGCGGGGTTATCACTGGGAGCCTCTTGATTGGCTTCTACTTGAGTGACGTCACCCCTAGTATTATTCTGATAATGTGCTTCACGTCCGGTGTTTGTTTCATGCGCTCTGGTACTTTCGTTGGGGGGAAGGGGCATGGTCCTCCTCACACACGTCGGTATCAGGAACGCTTCTTGAGTGTATTAAGGGGAGGCTTTTGCTCGAGTATAAGCAGCGCTTCTAGGGGGCGCAAACGTCGCGGGTCAGGGGCTCTCCCGATGATTTTGACATTCCTGATGATGTCGTCTCTTGTGATGTCTTGCTGATGTACTGCAAGGGCGTGCTACCTAATGGCGCCCTCCTGGGCGTGGCAGGAGATCCTTTAAGACAGGCGCATCGTCGTCATGCCGATGTAAATTCCAGGGCATCCTTGGGCGGGATATACGTATCGGTAGACAACGTTGGACTGCTTTAGGGGGTCTCCTACGGGCGGGGAGGGGCTGTTCTTCATCAGGAGGTCCTTAGTACGCCAATTCTTATAGTAAATAATGAGGGACACTCTCTTCTCTTCCTCCATAGGTCGGACGTGTTCCTCTATTATTTTCTTCATGGTTGCTTTGTCCTCCTTGTATTGGTGGTGCATGAAAGC
The DNA here is from genome assembly GCF_015104395.2 of Macrobrachium nipponense. Classification (NCBI taxonomy): domain Eukaryota; kingdom Metazoa; phylum Arthropoda; class Malacostraca; order Decapoda; family Palaemonidae; genus Macrobrachium; species Macrobrachium nipponense. The sequence continues at coordinate 34,622,718 of NC_061087.1, read as the reverse complement.
TTTGTAGAAAAGTTTTATATCCTCCTGGGGTGGGGTGTTCCTTCTCTCTTCCTCCGTCATGTACCACTTGTCAAGGGCGGCTCGTGTTTCTCGGTTTACGAGTTTATTTGAGTACCCATTATTAATCAGCATCTGGGATGCTCGGTCGAGTTCGAGGTGCGTGTCCTGCCACGTCGAACCGTGCGAGATGGCCCTCCTGACGAAGGCCCTGACGGTGGTGGTCTTGAACCGAGCAGGACACTCGCTATCTACATTTAGACAAAGTCCAAGGTTCGTAGCCTTGGTGTAGACTGTTGTCGCTAGGTTCTGATCCGTCTTCGTGACAAGGACGTCGAGGAAGGGGAGCCGATCGCTGCTGCTGTACTCGACGGTGAAGCTTAGTGCGCTGTGACGCAGGAACTGCTGTCGAAGGGCTTCTACCTCATCCTCGGAGTCAGCTTGCACGAAGATGTCATCAATATAGCGTCCGTATGTGCGGGGACATCTATGTTGCGAGAAGACCCTTTTCTTCCACTTCTCCCATGTAGAACGAGAAAGCCATCATCAGAAAAATAGAGAAGACTCTCTACAAGATTAATAGTGCTGAAGCAGCAATCATTTTTAACAAAATAATAATAATAATAATAATAATAATAATAATAATAATAATAATAATAATAATAATAATAATAATAATAATAATTCGGAACTTTATCTGTTACCTTAAGATGTAATAGAGATATTTTCATCATTCATAAGATACAAATAAGTTACATATAGAGAAATCAATCCAGACCTCTTAGTTCATGACATCTATTCTGTTAGGCATAATGTTTCTGAATTAGATAGAGTCTCATTTACTATGTTCAGAATTGCATCTCACTCTCTGGCCGTGGAAGTAGGTAGGTGGAGTAGGAGGGGGAGAGGCCGTCTGCCAGTTGGAGGAGGGCGGCTTTGTGTACCTGTGGAGCCATTCAAACAGAAGTACACGTAACGCAAATATGCTCAAGGACACAACATATCAGAGATACCTATAATTTATCTAACATGAGGGATATATTTTCAAATCAGCGAACCCTGGCAGAGCAATGTAAGATTATTAGCTTAATCCTTTGTGAGTATTTGTGAGATAAAGGAAAATGAGAATAAAAATAGCTTTTTGGAGTATGATTTTTGTATATAAATGTCGAATTTTGTTCTTAATTTTGTTTGCCATATAGTAACTCTTAGTTTTTGTTTTACTGTTGTATAAGATGGAAAACCTGTTGCTCTTACTTTTGTGTACATAATATTTTGTATTGCCAATTGTTGTGATTTGCCTTTTGCTGGACCAAATGTAAATAATTACTGTAATTATGAGCTATGTATAATTGTTGAGGTCAATAAATATCTATCTATCTATCTAACTATCTATGCTCCAGTCTGTATGTTCCCTGCTATATGCTCCCTTTTGTGTACCCACTTTCGTATGCTCCCTTCTTGCTCCCTTCTGTATGCTCCCTGCTATATGCTACCTTCTGTATACCCACTTCCGTATGCTCCCTCCTATAGGCTCCCTTCTGTATACTCCCCTTTGTATGCTCCTTTCTATATGCGTCCTCAGTAGTTTTTATTCTATTTAAGGCTAAATATAGTTATGATGCGTCTGGCACTGCTATGGGTGCCAACATATGCTTCCTTCTGCATACTCCCTTCTACATGCTTCTTTCTATATGCTGCCTTATATATGCTCCCTTCTATATGCTCCCTTCTCTGCTTCTAAGAAAATTCGTCGTAGTAAAATGTAGAATTAATTAGAGGGCGTTGAAGATTGTATAGAACTTTTATGAAAATTTTTGCTCGAGAGCATTAATAATCATAACAAGAAAACTGAGAGACTAAACAATTGACGAAACCCAACCATATAGTCCTCTCTCTCTCTCTCTCTCTCTCTCTCTCTCTCTCTCTCTCTCTCTCTCTCTCTTTGTATGCTTCCAGTACAAAATGCTGTGCAAATATTTGGGCAGGGAATTTCTTTAAATCGAAAAGTTTTATATTTTATTAAGGCAATTATTGATTGTTTGTCTGTTCAGTCAAATGACTCTAAATGGCAATGTTGTCTTTATATTAGCAAAATATCAAGTGACAAATATTTTCACTTTACGACAATCAATATTTACTTCTGACGTTTAACAGGGGTTATATCTATATTTGCCTAAAACGAAAAACATTTCCAGCTTTCCTTAAACATGCACTTAAAATTCAGAATCAGTATCATTTTCATAACGTTTGCAAATGCTTATAGGAGCACATGCGGTATTTGAATAGGCTTGCAATAATTTACGAATTTTCTTATAATTGCAGAAGACAACAAACGCATGGCATACTACATTATACCATCATGAAAATTATAGGAGTAAAAATTTTTAATAGAATCATCATCGTTCCGTATTAGTAAATGATTGGTAAATTTAACAACTAATTCAGGTATATCATGTCAATCATGTATTCAGTCATTTATTGTTGAGTGAACAAATGCGTTTCAGATAATATCTATTATCTCTGGTTCATCAAACTGTCAAAATACCTAAATATAAACATTACAATTTAGTTTTAGCATTGGATTATCGTATTGATTAAGGCACCACGTGGCCACTTCCACTCCGTTTTCTAGAGCAGGAATTTAATGTATTTTTGCTCAAAATAGAGGATCTGACGCCATCTATTGATAGGACGACGGCATTTCAATACGTGGGGGAGTAAGGATCTCAGATAGTTTTAGAATTCTATTTTTCTCATAAACTTAAAAATCAAATTAACTGGAATATTTAGAGTACCATTTTATTAGAGTAACATTCCCTTACATGTAAATATCTTTACTTAATATGACGCCAATAAAAAGTTTATAATCTCAAGTGAAGATCAATTTCACCCACAATAAAATTTCCTTCGTCCAACTTAGCGCCACGTAGACACAGGACTGCCAACAAATAAGAAGGCATACATGTGCTGTCACTGAGAAGTATAAAACGGTTCTGTTGGCTCATAAAAGTATTAATGACTAATGATCATTGTTTGGTATTTTCACTTTATTAAATTATAACATAAGTGGTACATTTTCGTAAATTATCTTCGCTTAAAATCCGGCAAGTTGGCAATTCTGACAACACCGGAACCAAGGAATGTAAACAATACCAACAAAAGCGTAAGAATTTCGTATTAGCATAGAGAAATATATAGCAATTATCAGAACAATTTAAAAGTATAAGACACAAACGTTTATTATTTATATTTTTATTAAATTACATAATGTTTAAAGTGGTGCATTCACAGTGGATTCCTTCTTTGAGAATCGATTAGGTTGGTTATTTCAACTTCACTGTCTACAAGGAAGAAAAAAAATGGTGGTTCTATTAACGTTTTACATTGAACAAATGATTTACTTAAAGTATGACAGTATATTCTAAATATATTCTAGCTCGTTGAGTTACGTAATTAAACAAGCGAATGAATGTATAATTGAATATATTTAAATGAATATGTATGTAAATGAGATTATTTATTGGGGTCTGTTGCAATAATAAACACAGCAAGCAGGGCACACCGATCTTCCCGACGTTTATAACCCAAAGGATGGAAGATGGGGTTTGAGAGGATGATGGATGCAACAGAAGATGGGGAAGGTGACTTAAAGGTGGGTGATAGAAAGATGAGGGACGGGGTAGAAGAAGGGGAATGGAAGACAGGCGATGGAAGATGATGAGTCGGCAATTGATGTGGAAGGAGACTGGAAGATGGGAAATGTAAGATGGGGGATGAAATAGAAGATGGGGGATGCCATAGAAGACGAGGGTTACAATAGATGATGGGGGATGCAATGGAAGACGGAGAATACAATATATGACGGAGGATGCAACAGAAGATGATTGAATGCAATAGAAAATGTGGGGATGCAATTTTCTGCCTTTGATAATTCCTTAATCGGGACCATTTTTCTCATCACAGACATTAAAATGATTTATAATATAGAATATATATATATATATATATATATATATATATATAATATATATATAGGGATGTATAGATGTATTATATATAGATATAATATAATAGATATTTATATATAGAATATATATATATGTGTGTATGTATGTACAGCTATACATATATGTAAAACACAACGATTTCATTTAAGTGTTTCGTAAATAAAACAAAGTTTCATGCATTTATCAAATTCGTAATTCCATTTACTGAGTTTTTTTTTTTTTTTTTTGTCTAGTTTCCTTAAAAACAAAAAATACTGAAAGTGCTTTCTGTCCGTCCGTCCACACTTTTCTGTCCGCCCTCAGATCTTAAAAACTAATAAGACTAGAGGGCTGAAAATTGGTATGTTGATCATCCATCCTCCAATCATCAATCATTTCAAATTGTAGCTCTCTAGCCTCAGTAGTTTTCATTCTATTTAAGGCTAAATATAGTTATGATGCGTCTGGCACTGCTATGGGTGCCAACAACACAGTCTGTTTTATATAGTGATTAAGCCAAATACTCGTATAATTTGCCCTAATCTCTTTTCCAGAATCAGAAAAACAAATACTAAATGCGGTAACCCAACGTCCTATGTTGCAGAATATTTCAGTGAATTATGGGATAAACAAGAAAATTTTGCATATAAAAAGAATATTTTGTCGGTAACAAAGAGAATGTTTGTCAAATATTTTTTGGGCCACACATGTAGTGCAATAACTCTCCTACTCAGACACAACTGTCTGGGTCTCGAGCGAATTCGCCTCGACCACGAGACACTTATGACCTTACTCGATGGGTACTCTAAAACATTTGACCTCTACTAATAGGATTTTATGAGATTTTACGACAGACTTTTCACACTGACATCCTACGATGGACATCAGGTTCAATAAAGATAGGAGAAGTCAGCTGAATAAACACGGTTTTAGTGTTGCCCTATATTCTTGCATTCGGGTCTTCGAAATAATTTTCTTCTTTCTTTTCTTCTTCCTCTTCGTTGTCTTTTGCAAGGGTGGTGTGGGGAAGGGTATTAGAGCCGCGAGCTTTGTTGTTTTCTGAGAGAAAGCTTAGGTAAAAACCATGAGCCTTCACATGAATTTTAAAATGATTCCCTGTCATAGAGTGCGAGTAGGCCTCTCCCTCGTCAATGCACAGATTTATCCAGATAAATGAAAAAACCGGATTCAATAGAATTTAAAATCTTGAGACAATGCCTTGATCACACTACAGGTCAGGGTAATGATATATCACGTCAGTAGAAAAATATGTAAATTCTAGATCAGCACCTGATACTTAGACACTTTCTTTCTGTCCATGAGTTAATCAAGACACAGATAAAGTCGTGCTTTGATGGGTCTCAGTAACACGTCGGAACTTTTGGGCGTTTCCTGACGAGGACTAGGATAGATGAATAAGAAAAATTTGAATACTTTTGCAGATAAGCTAACCCATCAAAGAAATCACTTGTCCTGTTAGATGTAAGACGACCTCGTCCTAAATATTAATATGAAGACAAGTGGAGACAAAATATCCTGCCTTGTTATGAAATAAGAAGTTTAAACTAACGGTGTCACTGGCGTGGTGATATACTACAAAATGAGAAAAATATAAAGCAGAAAAAGTTGGAAGAGAGAGAGAGAGAGAGAGAGAGAGAGAGAGAGAGAGAGAGAGAGAGAGAGAGAGAGAGATTCGTTGCCCACTGGAGCTGTTCACTATAGCCTTCCGACCATTAATAATCATGATTTTATACGTAGCGTCGTTGGAACAGCTGGAAGAACATCTCTAAGGGATAATTAACATGCATAAATCGAAAGGGGCGACACTAATTGCTTCGCGTCTCTCAGTCCTTCGTTCGAAACCAAAACATTACTTGTTTCCGTGTGTTACGATGAAGTTCATACGAGAGATGTTCAGTGATGGTATGACAGCCTCTGACCATTTACTTTGGATTTCTTTCTAAGACCCATTGTTGTTTCAGTAAGTTACCACGAATATCTCCTAGGTATGGACTGTAATACTGTATCATAGAATCAATATATTAAAAAGGTAACTGACTTACTGAATTGCTATCGCCTATAGATATTTTTATATTAAGCAGCATCACCTAACATGTGTGTATTCTATATACATGCATTCATACATACATACATACATACATACCACACACACACATATAATATATATATATATATATATATATATATATATATATATATATATATATATATAATATATATATATATAATCTTCATAACACGAAGATGAGATATATCAATATCGTCCCACCCCAGGCGAAGAGTCTCTTATTCTCTTTTCTCCTGTGGACGAATATTGACATATATATATATATATATATATATATATATATATATATATATATATATATATATATATATATATATATATATGATATGTATGTATGTATTATATATATATAGATATATATATATATATATATGTATGTATATATATATATATATCTATATATATATATATACATACACACATATATAATTATTATATATTATATATACATATATATATATCATATATATATAGTACAGTATATGTATGCATGTCCGTGGGTATGTTGGGAATAATTATCTACCTATATTATACTGAACGCATCCTTTTAACATAAGATCAAATGAAAAGAAAACAATTCATAACAACAAAATAATGTGATATCTCTTATTTTCTTTTGATCTTAGGCACATCGAGAGACATGCTTAGAGCGGCAGCACGGAAATCTAATGGTGCAATTGAAATAGAAAAGGGAAAGAAATCAAAACTAAAGCTTAATAGAAATTAGATGGTTTTTAGATATTGGTCAAAATTTCAAATCGTCTCTATTTTTCTTAAAGCAGACAATCTGCTGAAATAAAAAAGAAAGGGGGGAAATGTTACTCCAATGTGATTTTCGCATATGCTACTAAAAACAAAATTCTTTTAATTTGGTAGTTTTCTATTACGCTGTTGGGTGATCGAGACCACTTGTTACAAGCAGTTGGAAGCCTTATGAAAGGCTTATTAGATTCATTTTCAAATAATGTAGTCACAGTTTAATCCTCCATGAAAGGTGAAATTTTAATCTTTGTTCTGTCTTGTATGTATGTATGTATGTATGTATAAGGCAGTTTGAAAATTTCCTTGGCTCTGTCAAAGATGTCCTTCCACTGTACAGGAGATTATTTCATTCCTTAGCCACTAGTTTATCGTTATTTATTCATCCCTTAATAGGAGTTTTACTCACCTTTATTTATTATTTTCAGTTTCATATTTTCTTAAAGTTCAGTATTTAATTTCTTTTATTGATTTTCAGCTCAGTTGATTTCTTTTATTTATGTAAAGATTGCTGTTCACTTTAGTAATAATTTTGAAAAATCACAGGTTCGACTTGCATTTGCTTTATATTTATCCAGAGGTTTTGGAAGTGTATTATGCTTCTCACTTTGCTTGTATTTCTGTTTATAAAGTTGTATAGAAAGTTGCATTTTCTAAGCCTTTACATGTACAGTAAAGTTCTTTATATCATTAATGTTTAAGCTCTCTCTTATTTAATGTACCCCAACATAATTGAATATGCATTAGTACTTTTATGTTTAATAAGTCACAGAATTTTAGAACTCACTCTAATGAACAACCTGTTGGCAGTTAAATCATGTGTAATTAGATACAACTTTTAATGAGAATGAGGTTGACCATAACTCAATTTCAACTTCTCCCGCAATTAAGCAATGAGTACATACCATCAATTCGCAGTACCTCACGGAATTATTTTCATATAATTATTATATTTGTCTTTCTCTTTTCCCCTTAATATTCTTTTTAAATTTCTCAAAAAGTTTATATAGAATTTGTCATAATTAGAAAATATCTAGAGAAACAGTGTATGATTTAGGAAACGAGAAGACGACAGCTGACGTCATCATTGATTTCTCAGAAGCTGCAGTTGTTAATGAAATCGTTTTATTGACGATGGGAATGGAACACATCAATTCTAAGAGTTTTTAAACAAAACCATAATAACCTTTTGTTCATCGCGAAACAAGTATCTTGACCTCGAGGCAAACTAAAAGTGTACGTATACAGAAGTCATTCCATTTTATAAATCATAGCAAAATTTTAATGTTTTCTCTCTCTCTCTCTCTCTCTCTCTCTCTCTCTCTCTCTCTCTCTCTCTCTCTAAAGTGAATGTTATTTACAAGGTCATTAAGAAGCACCTTATCGCTTTACACCAATATCATCTTGATGAATATACATAGACAAAGTGTTTGCCACTTAAAATACATTTAAAGAATTTGTCCGTGCTTTGCCTTGGAACGTTGGATGATAGTGTCTATAAATGAAGTCCAGTTATAAAACCCGACAATACATAAAAAGAACCGCTATAACGAAAACTGCTATGAACATTCCTCATAACAATGTTAAAGAATTTTTCTTTAACTTGGCTGTGGAGAATGAACAACATTTTTGTTGGATGTTTAAGATATCCGAAAATTCAAAAGTAAACTACACTATAGATACTTCCGCTGCATACCGAGTAGATATTATCAAGAAACAACTTGAAGTAGTAAAGAAATTGTTCTGCCAATTTACTTGGCTGATGTGAATGAAGAAATAATATCCAAATGGAAATAAGAATATAAAAATTAAGAACGTTAAAACATTTGGTATGTTCCTTCGATAACCCCGGGATTCTTTTATCGAGTAGTATTTGAAGCTCCGACAAGATATAGCATCGAGAAATATATTTGATACTTTTAAGGTTATTTGGTAAGCTCTGGGTGTCTTACTAGCGTATGTGGTTTCTAATCATACTACTAAGGAAAAATTATTCTTATATTTCTTATCCGGGCTCAAAGACCCGTAAAATTAAGCGTATTCAAGGGGTTTGAAGCAACAGAGAATTTAAGCGGTCACCGTGACTAATACAATCATTGTAGTATATGCAAGCACACGTCCGCCCGCACACACACAGACATATATATATATATATATATATATATATATATATATATATATATATATATATATATATATATATATATATATATATATATATATATATATATATATATATATATATATATATATATATATATATATATATATATAAAAATATATAAATTT
>NC_061087.1:34531095-34611095 GCF_015104395.2 Macrobrachium nipponense | reverse complement strand
GTATCGTTTGTATAGTTTTAACTAAATTTACGAGAGGTAAATTTCGTACTTTGAACTTAAAAATAGAGATAAAAAATTTTAAAAATGTAAAATTATGAGCATACTAATTTTTTTTTACCGCAATCCAGACAAGAATGACTATACTAGTGTGTGGAAATGAAAGTAATTTAGATTTTAATTGTTACACGTTAACTGTTTTTGTAACAACTCTCTCTCTCTCTCTCTCTCTCTCTCTCTCTCTCTCTCTCTCTCTCTCTCTCTTCTAAATAGAATTTAAATGGTTATAGAAATCTATGGACAAAAACAGCCATATATGTAAACTTTCATAGATGAAGGGGTTTTACGCAGTACATAAAACGTCTTCAGACGACGTGATGCTCTTACTTCGACCCACTCACCTTTCAACCAATGTCCTGAACATTTTGACTTTTAAGGGTCGTGTTATCTTTAAACATCATTTTAGTAATACTGTTTCTCCATATGTCTCTTCCGTTCAGGAAGGTCCATAATAGAAAATGATATGATTCAGGTATTACCGTTCCTAACGTTTACTGTAAAAACAACTTTATTTCTAACTCTTCGGATTATGAACTGGCGAGAAGGGAGGGGTTCCTATTATCTTTCGGTGTTGACTTTCTTTTGCCCACTTTGAAAGCTTCTCTCCATCAGTTCTTTGGTTCTTTGGAACTGCTATTTTCCAGACTGTCGAGTTCCAACCTCATGATTGATATAGAAGTGTTCAGATCGCAGCTGTGTACCTTGGTCCACGACACGTATAACAACTTGACATCCAGTTGGACACTTTTTATTAATAATAATGTCTAGAATATTCTGAGTAAATTGAGTAAAAACTAAAATATTATAATTAATTATACGAGACCCGATGAAGGTAGATTTGTATTAATCAATGAAAAGAAATACATTCACAAGGAATAAAGTATTTTAAATGATAATAATAAGTTTAAATATCTGGGTTAACCTGACTTTTCTACTATTTTTTATATATGAAGACAACATTAACAGGTTTGTCAAGTCTCTATTACATCAAAAATCATTTCCAAGGACATATATCAATCGTTACTAGGTACAGGTGGTTTTTAGGTTATCAAAAGTCCACCAAAAAGGGGTTTCCATCAGACCAATATTAACATCATACGAAACCCCAAGCTATAAAAATTAATACCGTTTTTATGATAGTTTTATTTTAAAAAGATACTGTGAGATATTCACAAGAGTTTAAGGGGGAAAATACCGGCTCAAAATTCTGACCTTTTTATGATGTCTTTATTTACCAACGTCCCTTTGGAAGAAACTACCCACGCTATTTTTAAGTAAGATTCGCTCTAATGACGACAATCTATTTCATGGCTTTAGTTTACATAATATTAGAAAATTGTTATATCTGGCAGTGCAGGTCACTGCCTTTGTTTTTAATTGGAATGTTTATTCGCAAATTAACGGAATGGTAATGGGCAGTCCTTTATGCCCAGTCATTGTTAATATAAGATTCCTCGAAGATCAATTGCTGGACAATTGCTCTCTGGCCTGTCACCCACTCTTTTACAGTCGTTACGCTGTTGAGAAACATAGATCAAGTAGATGCTTTGCTACAGTTTGCCAATAATGCTCATCCTAACATGAAATTTACTATTGATTATGAACAGGACAATAAATTGGCATTTTTAGATATTGAGGTATCACATTATAATGAAAGGATTTTGAAGTTTGTTCCTAGATAAAGGATATTTACCGGCTTAGGTAGTAATTTTTGTAGTTGTTGGTTTGGTTTTAAATTAAATTCTCATAATATCCTCGAAATTTCACAAGTAAGTTATTATTATTATTATTATTATTATTATTATTATTATTATTATTATTATTATTATTATTATTATTATTATTATTATTATTATTATTATTATTATTATTATTATTATTATTATTATTATTTATACAGTTACCTTCCTTACAAACTGTTTTTTTAAACATTTAAATAAGGTCCTTAATGATAACATTATTAACCAAGGTGAACTTCCCTATTGTTCTTAGGAAACCATTTTATGAGAGTCTTAATTCTACTGAAAATAATTATCTTTTTAACAGAAACAGTCGGCAAATAAAACATCATGCCCATGCCCTAAAATGCCAATTAATAGCAACAAATCCCCTGACAATCGGGTCTCTCTTCAAATAAAAAAAAAGATAAACTTGACCCCATATTGGCATCAAAGGCGGTCTGTTGATTTACTTGACCCCGATATAATCGGGGAAAATAATTTGGATCGTCTCGTAGGCTCCTCAAAGTTCGTAAGGATTGCCGTAGGGTGTGACTTATCGCACTGGAGCTCCATTGGCATCTTCAGAATACTCTCATATCCAGAACCATGCCAATAAAGGTAAATTTAACATCCAATACAAACAATTCAAAATTCTTACCAGGGCCTCTACCCCACAACAGCTTGCGATCTATAAATCACTTTGTATTGAACAAGTAGTTCAATACATTTAACCTGTCTCTTGTGACTGTCACCCGATTTTCCTCCTATTCCTCAAAATATACTTAGCATTTCCCTTTAGTTTTACAGTTTCTTTCTTAAATAGATAAACTTTTATAATGTCAATAAACACACACACACATCTATATATATATATATATATATATATATATATATATATATATATATATATATAGATATATATATATATATTCATTTATATGTATGTTTGTTCGCAAGCGTTTGTGCTTATATATTTACTTACATCCCATGATTATGTGAGGCTGAACGTGAGGGTGTTTCGTTTTATATCCTTTTGAAGTATTATAATAATCATAAGAGCATTACAAAATATTGCGTTGTTGAATATCAAAGCAAAATTATATAAATCCACACTAATGATTTATGCATAGGTAATCCTCTTGCGAACACGTATATATATATATATATATATATATATATATATAACGAGACTACCAGAAGCGAGTGATAATCGAAGTATCTTAAGATACGAGTAAGGGCATGCACAGGAATAGTGGATAAATAATAAGATGGACGCGAGAAACGATAGAGAACAACAAGTGATACTCATAAAACGTGTTATTCAGTGTCGCATTAAGCTAAGATCAAAGTGCAAAGGTTAATTAAAAGTAGGCCGAACTAATCATTTAAGGTCAGAAGGGTCATGGAGAATATAGCGAGCTGAAATCTTGACCTCACACAGTGATTCTTACTACGTTACGATATCATTCAGTCGTGATCGAAATGCATTGGAAAAATAGAGCGTGAATAATATTGAATTTTAAAACTTTTTTTAGACGAAAGGTATGAAACTTATTTTGTTAGTAGGCACCTAATCAAAGACCATATATATCTGATCGTGCGAAGGCACAGAGACAGAGAAGGACAAGAGATTGCAAAGTGTGTGTCGGTGCTACTGCGGGCGATGTGACTCGAGCCTCATAGCCATTTGTGGACTTAAAAAAAATTTTCACGAGTGTCCAGTGACTTAAGAACGAATCTAAGTCCAAGTGTCGACTTATAAAAGTTACAAATTTAACATAGGCTCCGATCAGTCACCGGAAGAATATAAGTTTTAAGTCTTTAGAAATAGACTCAGTTCAATCATCACGAGCGTTCAAGTCACGAATGCCCTTTTAAGATAGACGTGGTCAATTACCCAGAAGTTAAGGTGGAATTTTATAAACACTTAAGAGAATAATAAATGTATTTAAGTGATACACGAGTTTATTTTCCACCTGCAATTAAAATTTATATTGTAATGGATAACTGACGTGGCGAGTGCAAATATGTCTTTATGTCGCATTACTTTTTCTTTCAGTTTAATACCGTGACGTACCTCCCACTCGTCTTGGATTATGCTGAAAAAAAAGTTGTATCTCGAAATTAAAATCTTAAGGACTCCGTTAATTCCAGACCATTGTTTCGAGAGGGATTTTAAGAGTACGAAGATGATTATTCTTCATGCTGATATTGATGCTCAACATACTGGAACCATCGTTATTTTGTTGTTTGCTTAGCTTTTGGATTAATCAAGTTCTTGTTTGGCAGATGGCTGAAAAGCTATAACTATTTGTAAAGCACTCGGATTGTTACATCTTTTCAACATAAAACATTAGCTTAGCCATGTCATTAATCTACATTGTTATTTCCTGAAGATTTTATTGGTCTGCTGTGGTAAAGTAATGGATACAAGGGGAGGTACTGAGTTAGTTTTAAGGGCCATGCTTTTGCAATCAGAGATGACGATAATTGTTAATGTATGGCAAATAATGCGAAAGTTTCGTATTTCGATCTTTTACTTATGCAAACCTTGGACTATACGAGCCATTCTCAAACTCTGAACCATACGAGTATGAATTCTGTTGGTCACTCTAGATAGCAATAACAGTCACCATATTTACTGCTATAAGCCGCTAAATTCTGTAAGACCTTTTATATGTTGCCAAACAACAATTTAAGAAACTATTAATACAATATGTCGACCAGCTATTCTCCTAATTGTTTTTGATAGGAATTGTATCTTCAGTCCCCAGTGAAACGTCTCAATCTGTGGTCTCTGTAGATGTAGTCCGTTAGCCAAAGAAAACTGAATAAAAAATATGAATATTATTAAAAATAATATATATCAAAGTCTTACAATATCTAGCTAAAGTAGTCGGAGGTACTTATATTTCCTTCTGTTCAGCAGAAAACTTACATTCTTCCCTGACAAAATCGAGTTACATTGAAGTTATGCAGTTCACGGTGATTTGTCGACATTTTTGCTTTCGTTTTCGTTCGTCAGGAAAATAAAGATTTATCAGGAAATGCGACAGGGATGACACGCTTCATTCAGGAATGGCGAGGTAGGACTTGTCAAACATTAGCAAATTTGCATTTACCCCACGAGTAGAATATTTCCTAGGTGTTACTTTATTAAATGAAGTTTAATACTGTCCCTTAACTTTTTAAGCATTTGTTGAAGTTGATATGTTTAATAATATCTTCATATCCCTGTTTTGAATATAATTTTCTGGTGCTATAAAAATATGAGTTAATTTAGATGGTCTATCATTACCTGCAAGATACTAGAATCTCATCACTTTCCTTTTTTAGAGAATTAATCTCAAATGTTGGAGTGTCCACATCACTAGAATTTTTTAAATAAACATTTAATGTCAAATGTCAAGGAGTTCACATAAAACTGAAAACTCTACCCTTATTCTAAAAACACGCCGCTAAACGAAAATGCAATTTTAGCTGTAAAGTCTTCCTATAATTCCTGAAGTGATTTTCAATGTGGAAACTGTAGAGCGGCTCTCTCTCGTGCAAAAGATCTTCTCTAAGAATCTGTGCACTGTATTGACTTTTTTTATGTGCTCATCTGCTATTTTTAACAGTTTTTGTTAACCTTTAGAATATCATACATTTGGACACTCCAATAACCCATCTTTATCCTCCTCTCTTCTCTTTTGGAATTATGACCTAATATATCTCTGCTGCCTTTCTTGCCTCGTAAAATTTCTTCTTTTTTTGTAGTTATCTGCCTTACTGACTCGTCTTGGAGCCCATGTCAACATAGCGTTAGATCTCTCCGATCAAGATGTTTTGAAGGAACGAACACTTACTCGGACCAAGTAATGCCACCCACATCAGAGGATTTAATATAAAAGTACTTAGAGAATCTCTTTGATATAGTTTCCTTTTAGGCATTTCCCTCGACTCTCTCTCTCTCTCTCTCTATACAACCATCCCAATGTAAAGAGTAACCCTCATTCTAATGGTCCAACATATTCAAATCATGTTTAAAAGACTTATCAGAAATTTAAGACTAATGTCAATTTGTGGGATCTTGCATGAATGATGTAGAGGTTACAACAACAAATCATGCATACTAAAGAGGTACCGTTTTGTATGAAATGTAATTCGTTTTACCCCAGAATTAAAGTAAACCATTGAATTTCCGATAAAATAGACATTTTCAAGATAATCGCAACTCACGAGAGCAACTCTTCTTTTTAAAGAATGACGTTTCCGTTATGCTATAGTTTATTATTCAGACTGCCGAAAATATATCAGTTCTACTTTCTGGCGTTGTCAGAGAACTTTTAGAAGGGCCTCTTTTCAAAGCTCTCGACATTTAAGAGGTTTCCTTTATTTCCTCTTTAAATCATGAACATACTGTTCATCGCTTCCCTTCCAATTGATTCTCTTTACAAAGAGAACTTGGGGTTCTTTCATTTCTTATAGAATATGATTTTATCATGGAGACTTTACAAGTTTTTCTCTAAATTGTAACGTCACACCCTTCCCTAAATTATCCCCCGGATATCTCCGCCGTTGTTCGTTGGTTGACATCTCACGACCCCCTGTCCCCAACCCCATCCTCCGACCACCACGGTCGCCATCCAAATAAGGAGCAGAATACTTATCATCACAGTGGCGTCTCTTGGCTTCGCGTCTCACTCGTCAGCAGAAAGCTGATTGTTATCATTATCAATCGTTTTCTTTTCTGCGAAGCCAACAATGGGAACAGTTGATGCGGGTTCAGGGGACCGTGTGGGCGTCCATTGTTGAGGTACTTAGTCATGGGCGGTTCTCAACAGCTTCCTTAAATATTCTCATTGTGTCGGAATTAAGACTCTTTCACAGAGGAAGGAGGTAAGACATAGTTGGGTGCTTTAAACATCAATTACGAAAGAAGAAAAGATACCCGATAAGTACGACGAGGAGAGAGGGGATGGCAAGAGGAGAGAGAGAGACAGAATTATAAGGAGTTGCAAGGATTAGAATTTCTCTAAGAATTATTAGTCAATCCGAGGGGACATCGTGTGCTCACTTATCTCTAGGAGGAGGTTTTATTGTTCATTCAGTGTCCTAATGATTTTGTCTAGCTTTCTTTTAAAACTCTTCTAAAACTTCTGGTGGCAGTTTATTGCATGTGTCACATATCTTGTATGTGAAGAAGTTCTCGCAATGAGATGTGTTGTATCTCTTCAGTTCTAGTTTCCATCCATTATCTCTTGTCTGGTTTTCATCTAACGTAAATAGGTTGTTGTCTAAGTTTGTTATGCCTTTCAGTATTTTGAATGTTTTTGTTAGTTGTCCTCACAACCGTCGTGTTTCTAAGCCATACAGGTTCAGGCTCTCTAGTCGCCATTAGAGAGAAAGAGAGAGAGAAAGAGAGAGAGAGAGAGAGAGAGAGAGAGAGAGAGACTAACGTCGAATGATCGAATGGAGTCGACGTGTGCACACCCTGCCACCACCAAAATTGGTAGCACATCTAATGGATTTCGTTAAGGGCCGATAACGTTATCGACGCGCAGAAAGCTGAAGTAATGCGCTCGTCAAACGAAGTAAGCGATACGTTAGGATGTCCGGATGATTCGTTTGGCAGAACTGATGATGTCTCGCCTTTTTATGATAAACGATTTCTGGTAACATTACGCATTAATCGGTCATCTGCCTTCACCGAAATCTGTCGTTAAGTTTTATCCTATCGATAACATTCGCTCTTACATGAATTCATGAGGTACTGGCCAGCTCATAACTGTACATCTACCATAGGTCTGCTGCCATGCCATTGTGGCTTTTGTTACATAAACACAGCAAAAGATTAATACGGAAAATGTCAATATAAGCACAACACAGTAACCAATCTTCTGTAGTCCATAAATACTATACATCTTGGTTCTTAGGGAACAGTTTTATGCTGGCGTGAAATCATCCTGACACATTCCAAACGTCGATAACCAAGCATATATGAATCCGTCAATATCACAACTGTACTGTAGATATCATCCTTCCGCTTTACACAAGAACGCACAGCACACACACACACACACACACACACACTATATATATATATATATATATATATATATATATATATATATATATATATATATATATATATGTAGTATGTATATATATAATATATATATATATATATATATATATATATCTATATATATATATATAACATACATACACACACACACACACACACACACACACATATATATATATATATATATCTATATATATATATATATCATTATATATATATATATATGTATATATAATGTATGTATGTAGGCGAGATGACGACTGCTTCAGTTAGAAAAAGTATGGAGATCTGATCAGTATTAGGCGGATTGGGGGACCTTTGTACCGGATTCAGGAGTTCATAACGGCAATGTGTTTCAGGACTCAGGACCAGCAGAGTGAAGTGTGAGCGACATGTTCAGCAGAAACTACTTCAACTGATTCAAGAAAATCACGGATCCTGGTTTGCAGCTTCGGCAGTATTGCAGCTCTGTCTGCGGTTGCATGTGCAGTGCCCCGGTTGTGTACGTATTTGCAGGAGGGGCTCTCATTTGTGTGTCTGCTGTATGTCTAGTTTTCCCGAGTGCGTGGAATGTCTTGCACTATTTATTACAGACTATCTTAAGACTTAAGGTGGTTAATGTTCGTTGTGCACTGTACATTTGATATTGTTTTCGTGGCATCTTGGTTATGTTGTGTTAACAGTGTGATTATCTATATTGTAGTGTATGGTCCTGTTTGGTTAATGTGCGCAAATGTTTTTGACACAGGGTTTGTAATTGTAAATTGTCATGTGGCCTGTTCTTATGATTTGGTATAAATTTTACTCTGTTTTGAGAGCCCTAATATTGTTATTGTTATAACAGTTGAATTTTAATTTTTTACTCGTTTTTGCGATCATATTAAGTTTTGATTTCCTGACTCATGACATCTAATTCTTAATTCGTGTTAAGATGTATTTTATCTTTACTATAATGGTACTAAGTATTGATTGTAATGCTGTAATGGGATTGTTCTTGGATTTACCGGATAATTATCAGATTTAATTTATGAAGTCTTTCTTTTGTAGTAATAAAAAAGGTATTGATTATTTTGCAAAGTTTCAAGTTTTGTGAATAAAAAGTTAAGTTGTAGGTTTAAGTTGTAATTTTTGTGAATAATTAATTTAAGGTCTACTTTGCATTGCTTAGTTCCTTCCTCCTCTGTTTGCCTCGGTTGCTGAACTGTAGGAACCCAATAGGGGTTCATAATATATTTATCTTATAAATTCTTGAGACCACAAGCATGCTTATATACACAATGTGCAATTTAAAAACCATTTAATGTAAACAGTGATTTAGAAACAAATATTGGCTTTGGTTATGGTAAAATATGGCACAGTCACTACCCATCCAAACTATTTCTTCAGAGAAGCCGTTTTAGGCTGAGGGAAAATAGATGATAGTGATAATGCGCCAATAGCCGTGGAATATCTCACCCATTACTAAAATTGGCGGAATTGTATAACAAAAAACCTTCTCTGCAGAGGAAATGCCTTCGGTCCAACGAAAAAGTGGCAAAAAATAAACATTTTGGGAACCTTAATGGCAAACCTTTTCCTTCGCCTTTTCTATTTTACTGAAGTAAAAATTCCTCGCTCAAGATTCAACCATATGCTGTGATTCGTGCTGTATGTATCGTATTTCCTAATAGTACAGTACAATTAGGGTTTAACCTCAAAATTTAGAATGACAAACTGAAACTTTGGGAATATGAAGAGGTGAATTGTGTTATCTTCATCCAAAAAGTCCCAAAAAAACCAGTGACGGATTTTCGAGTCAAGGCCACAAAATGGCGGCCATTTTGGAATTTTCTATTTTTCTCATTTATTGCTCCTTAAGGGTAAAATATTGAATTTGTAAATGAAATACACATCAGGTTTTTATTATATGATACTTGTAGAAGCTATTTACATAAATTTCTTGAGTACTAACAGCATCAGTGTGAAATTATGTGCCTTTATTTTTAAAAATTTCTGTTACTAGCAGTTGACAGGAATATTCCCGTTCCTGCTATTGGAAAAGTAATTGGTATATCAAAATTATTATCTAAATAAATCATCTGCAGAATTTTCTTGTCTTTTAAATGACACCAAAAAGACATTTCTATGACATGCCACTGCCATAGTATCTTTGTTTGAATATGTATATATACTTACATCTGCAGGCGTACTTTTTTCCGCGTATGTGACAAATCAGTATAATATATAATACATACATACTATCAAATGTTTAGTACTGTATGATCATTAATGTTTCTATTTCTTTCAGGTAGAGTGAAACACAGCGAATTCAGCTATTCAAAAGGCACAGAAATGGAAGACAAATCGAAATTTTGCACATTGTGCGAGCCCACTGGCAATAACTGTTTTGGTGAAACTGTGCACGTCATTAGAGGTTTAGATAAAATAATTGAGAGTAGTACTTCAATAGAATTACTGAAAAACAAGAGCTCCGTTGTTATCCACGTGAAATGTAGAAAAGACTACACACGTCGCTTGGAGTCCGCACCTAGAAAAGTTCACACGACCCATGAAATCAGGCAAAAGTTCGATTTTAAATCCCAGTGTATATTTTGCGAGAAGAAAATTGCTGTGGATGTGAGAAAATTTAGGAAGACAACTTCTTATGATTTTAGTGTCGTGGAAACACTAGAATTTGCTAACAACATTCGCATAAGTGCTGAAAAACGAAATGATAATTGAAGGAGAGAGGTTCTTCTCCGAGTGCCCAATGTCATTGACCTTGTCGCAGCTGAGGGACGGTACCATCGTACATGCTACAAATACTTCTTGAGGCCACGCAGGGCAAAGCCAGGAACAGCTACACTACAGGGACGAAAAATGGATAAGGAAAAGTCAATAGCATTTATCAAACTGTGAGAGTATTTGGAAGAAAATGATGAATGCCAGTATTCTATTGATGAATTAATGTCAATTATGAGTACCTATGAAAACGCTGGTATTAATTACGGTAATCAATACTTGAAGAAGAAACTCAAGAACCATTATGGAAATCAAATAACAATAGTTGATAAGTTAGGTAAGAGTGGAGTGGTGTGTTTCACTGAATGTATGAAAGATATTTTAACAGATGAATGGTATGATGCACGAAAAAGTGATCCTTCTGAAGATGCTAGAAAACTGATAGAAACTGCTGCTCTGATCATTCGAAAGACATTCGTTCAAAAGCTTACAATTGTGAGGTATTCCCTTCAGCAGAACAAGTCATTTCTGGAAATTGTGAGCTTGTTCCAGATTATCTTCGTATGTTAATTGATGGAATCTTGAAACCGAAAAAAATGATAATCAAATACAAAGAAAGTCAATCACTATACAGCATGCTATCATTGCTGCTGTTCGTCCTAGATCATTTGTCTCGCCCATACAAACTGGTCTGGGTGTTCATCTACACAGAAAGTATGGATCAAGAGTACTGATTGACATCGTTTCTAACCTAGGATTCTGTGCCCCATATAGAGAAGTATTGCTGTATGAAGCATCAGCTACAATGAACCCATCAACTGCAGTAGATCCACGGTCATATATCCAATTTGTATATGATAATGCTGACTATAATGTTGCAACTTTAGATGGTCATAATACATTCCACTCAATGGGAGGAATCAAGTGTGTGACACCGGCAGATCAAGTTCATGAAAACACACCCATTCCCAGGGCTGAGAGGATTGACAGTGAGGCATTAGCAACTCAGGGACTCAGCAAATTAATTGTGTACCATATGCCTATGGCAAAGGGCTATTCACTTTTGACTGCTGAAGATATAGAAACACTTGTACAAGAACCTGCAAGTGTCAAACTAGCCCAACAGCTTGACACATTGTGGATATGTAGCACATGGCTTCAAGGTCTCCCATGCCCGAATTGGAGTGGATTTATGAGCAAGATGTACAGTAAAAGCTCATCTTACAAGACATAAGCTGTACTACCTGTACCATTTGTTAATCTTGATCCTACCAACCCTTCTACGATTTACACTTGCCTCCTGAATGGTGCAGAAGGTCTAAAGAGTGAACAGTCTACAATCATGGTAACCTTTGACCAACCACTTTACTCTAAAGCTTGTGATATGGTTCTTGCTGCTGGTCGCAGTAGCCCTCTTTCCTGTGTCACTGTACGCCTTGGAGGGTTTCATCTTCTTATGTCCTTTTTAGGAGCTATAGGGACCATAATGGTTGGAAGTGGCCTTGAAGAACTGTGGAAGACAGTGTATGCAAAGAACAGTGTTGTTCATATGATGACTGGACGTGCTTATGCCAGGAGTCTTCGAGCTCATTTCCTAACTCAACTTGCATTAGCAGTAATATTGTTGGAGTCATCTTCGGTTAATGAAACCCTTAAGAAAGACTTACAAACCTGCTGCATGCCTTTGTTTGACAACACTGAAACACTGGAGGTAACAGCAAATTCAAGTGCTGTAAAGTCCATCATGAATCAACTTGAAATGAAGTTTACAGATGTTGAATCATGTGGAAGAACCGAAAAGCTATGGGTACAGTATTTTAGGTGTATTACAATTGTGAAACTCTATACGGGCAGAGCGTTGTGGTGATTGGAATCTTCACCTCTACAGTGTAAAACTCATGCTACCTTACTTGCATGCAGCAGGACACCTGAATTATGCAAAGTCTGCTCTAGTATATCTACAACAAATGCATAAACTGGAAAAAGTCATGAAACCAGAGGAGCTTGAAAAGTTTGCAACAGAGGGATATTTCACAATTAGAAGATCTGACAAGTTCTGGTCAGGGATCTGGACCGATATGACAATTGAGCAAGTCCTCATGCGTTCCATCAAAACATCTGGAGGTCTCACCCGAGGACGTGGAATAACGGCATCAGTTATCGCTAAATGGGTTAAGTCAATGCCCGCAACAGCCAGTATCATTAATGCTGTTGAGTCTGTTAGTGGAGTTACTGCTACCACTTCAGAACAGCATATTGACCTTCGTGAATCTCGGCAGACTCGTGATCTTACTGACATGAATACCTTAAAAAATTGGCTGGCTGTACACAACCCATACAACCGACCAACATCTATCCTAATCTCAATATCGAGTGGTATTGTTGCCAATGAAAAAGTGAATTGTGATAAAGCCTATACTGTTGGAAGAACATCAATGAAACAATGGAAGGAAAAGTATTCAGAGATATTCACCTACAGCGAAGAAACAACATCAGGTCGTTGTCATCTGTAACAAAATCAATTATGATTAATGATACACAGATTACTGTCAATGCAAACCAGTTATTCCATCGAATAATATGCGTTGCAAGAAGTGATTCTGTCCTTGCATCATATCTGGGGTATGAACTTGCACCTCAACCACCTTCCCTCTTTGGTGATTTTTCTATGAGAAAAGCAAAAAAATCTGCTCTTGTACCAGTCATTGAGGCATTGGCACCCTGTGAAAATGTTCCTCCAGCTGGAGCAGTGTATATTTTAGATGGTGGGCACCTTCTACATCATGTTGTGGGGCAACGTCCTGCTACATTCAGTCAGATATGTTCTCAGTATACATCGTTCATTAAACAGAAGTACAGGAACGCTCACACAGTATTTGATGGCTATGGCACTCACATACAAAAGATGAAGAACACTTTCGTCGAGGAAGGACACAATCATCTAGAGTTATAGCTGTAGAAAGCCACATACAAGTCCCGGTGTCTCAGCAGGAGTTCTTAGGAAATATTAAAAACAAGATAGAATTGATCAAACTCCTATCTACCCATCTGGAAGCTGCTGGCTGTAAGGTCCATCAGGCAGAGGCAGATGCTGACAGATTGATAGTAACAACAGCAACTCATTTACGAGATTCAGGACAGGAATCAGTTATTGTGGGGGAGGACACTGATCTTCTTGTCCTCTTAATTGCACTTGCCAAACCTCAGACTGATATCAAAATGATGATCCCAGCAAACAAAGCACATCCTGATAAAATATTCAGCAGTGAAAGAATTCAGAGCAAAATGGGGGACATGACTGACAGCTTGCTTTTCCTGCATACAATAACAGGTTGCGATACAACCTCTGCTCTGTATCGCAAGGGTAAAAGGGTTCCTTATAAAAGATTACAGGAGGATTCTGTACAAAGTCACAAGATGCGAATTTTTAATGACCCCCAGGCCTCTGCAGATGATATAGCTGCTGCTGGTCCTGTATGGAGGAAAGCCACAAGGTAGTCTTGATAAACAAAGGTACTTTAATTACTTAAGGACGATAGCTAAACAGCCTGTACATGCCAAATCTGATCTAGCTACACTTCCTCCAACATCAGCAACAGCACGCCAACATTATTATCGTACCTTCCATCAAGTACAATAGTGGCAAGGGATTACTTTAGACCCCACTGACTGGGGTTGGAAGTTAGAAAATGACCGACTAAGCCCAGTAACATCGCTTAAAGGGTCCGTACCACATTCCCTCCTTCATGTTATAACTTGTAATTGTAGAAAAGGTTGTGAACTGAACTGCGAGTGCAGGAGAAGTGGACTCCCTTGTACACATATGTGTGGGTATTGTGCTGGGCATGGGTGCAATAATCAATGTTTATTTGATGAAGATAAAGAAGGATATATAGATGGATATGTAGAAAAACAGAGCGAAACTGAAAATGAAGACTATTCTCAACCCTTACAGAAAAAGAAAAGGAAATAATTTACGAGAAATAATAAAGAATTATTCATATTTTTGTTTTACCGTAATTAATGCATAATCCCTTGTGCGTAAAAATGGAGTTTCATCAAGTTGAAGTTATTTTTTGTCTGTACAGCTGTATAGTTCAAAACTAATTTTGATAATTTTTTCCACATTGTATTGTGTTGCAAGTAGTTACCGGTTATATGCTCAGTTCACTGCATAATTTTTATGGTAATTGTGGTTATGTGACCTAGAATTTATCCTCAACTAATTATAATATCATAAGCATGTGATCTATGAATGTCTTCAACAGCAAAATGTTGACGATTGTATGGTAGGAACTAGGTAATTGCTAATGGCACCAATTGAAGTACATGAATTCAAACGAAGATACCCCCGAAATGTTGCGTCCTAGAAGTGTTATTTTGGTGTCATTTGAAAGACAAGAAGATTCTGCAGATTGTTTATTTAGGTAAAAATTTTGATATACCAATTATTTTTCCATTAGCAGGAATAGGAATATTCCTGTCAACTACGAGTAACAGAATTTTTTTTAAATAAAGGCCCATAATTTCCCACTGATGTATTTAGTACTGATGAAATTTATTCAAATAGCTTCTAAAACTACCATATAATACAAAATAATGTATATTTCATATACCAATTTTATTTTTTTACCATTTAGGAGCAATAAATGAGAAAAACTGAAAATTCCAAAATGGCCGCCATTTTGTGGCCATAACTCGAAAACCCGTCACTGGATTTTTTGGGACCTTTTGGATGAAGATAACACAAATCATTTCTACATATTCCCAATGTTTCAGTTTGTCATTCTAAATTTTGAGGTTTGAACTAAAATTGAGCTAATTGTACTGTACTATAAATGATGGAGGCAATGAGAGCGCTAGTGCATGCCTATGTCCAATGAGACTTTTGGTCATAACTTCAAAAATGTTAAGGTCATATGAATCTTGTTGGAGATCCTTTGGAGGCTTGTCTATCGGATGGTTGTATTTGCTCATTTGTGCAAATTCTTTCTCTCTCGCTCTGCGTGTGTATGTTTGTGTGTGTCTGAAGCTATAAAAGCGATTACACTTTTGGCTACGATGGTGACTTTAATCTCTTCTACCTCCAATAAATGTATCCGAATTCAATAGGTGGATGTATGGATGAGAGGTCATATACACTTTTTTCCTTCTCGAAGTCGGGCCGATAATGTGATTTAGTTCTGATTCTTCTGTTACAGGTTCGAATCCTGACAGAATGTCAGGGTTTCTTCATATTCCTCCATATGTATTTTAGGTTTTGTAGTGACAAGCGTATCTCTCTCTCTCTCTCTCTCTCTCTCTCTCTCTCTATATATATATATATATATATATATATATATATATATATATATATATATATATATATATGTGTGTGTGTGTGTGTGTGTGTGTGTGTGTGTGTGTGTGTGTGTGTGTATAAAGGTTTTTGCCACGAAGGACTCGCTTTTCATTTTTTTCCTTCGTGGCAAAAACCTTTATTTATACATAGCATCACGTTTTATATACTTCGTGATCAAGTTATTCATACATATATATATATTCGTATGTATATATATATATATATATATCTATAATTATATATATATATATATATATATATATATTCAGTGTATTCCACATAGGAAAATGAAAAAAGGTATATCTCAGAAAATGCCCAAACAGTTTCGTCCTCCAATGGACCTCTTCCTTTCCTAATATACGCTCCCAAGAAGAGGTCCATTGGAGGACGAAAACTGTTGGGCATTTTCTGAGATATACCTTTTTCATTTTCCTATGTGGAATACAACTGAATACTATATCTTCGTGCCTAAGAAGATTACCAGTAATATATATATATATATATATATATATATATATATATATATATATATATATTATATATATATATATATATATATGATATATATATATATATATAGCGAGAAAAGATGGAATTGCGGTTATTACACCAATATACTAAAGTATCCGTTAAAACATGACCAGTAGGTCCTTACTAGTGTAGTGTTAACTCCCGAATATACCCAATTACTCTGGTTTATGAGGACGAAGAGACTGAACTCATAGTGAACGTATTGCCACTCAATTCCTTCGGATTGATTTAAAGCTGGAGGTAAGGTCATCAACGTCATTGATACTTTAGGAATAATGTTTATTATCACTAAATTAGTCACTACTTATACATTATTCTAAATCATCATGATATTACTCATATTTTACACAAAGCAGAAAAACTTTCTATTCATTTTACATTATAATATAGCATGTGAATATAGTAGATAATGATTTATCTTTATTCCATCCTTCTTCATTGCCGAAAATTTATACCCTTTTCATCTTTTATTATAGAATGTTATCCTTTATCCATGAAATGTCAGGCGTACTATGTACATTGCCAAGAACAATGTCACTAGGTAAAATTGTTAAATAATGGAATGAATGGAGCAAATAATTTCTTCATTATTATTACCTTTCTTGAATACAAGTCCAATTAACATATTTTGAATTGATGAGCATCCCTGTAATTAACATTTATGTTAATAAAGAATCTTTTAAACGATTGTCATATTGCAACTTTAAAAGGTGATTAGCATATTGCATTAAAAAGCGACATCTCTTACGCTTACGTATTCATTTAAGATACAGTAATGAAATTATTTGGCTTAATATTATCCAGGTAAAAGATTTATCTAGGAGGTTGTAATCACTTGATTGATAGGCCATATCAATGCAAACAAATGGAGTTGGTATCATGCGTTTATCAGATGAATAAAGAATTACGCACATTGACACATTTAAGTTTCCCCTACCCCACCCTCTCTCTCTCCCCCTCTCTCTCTCTCTCTTGTGCTTTTGCCACTAAATTTGTTAAGTGGAACCTTAAAGTTGTAATTTACCTCGTTAATTGCATAATGAAGGCTCATTCGTGAGAAAGCCACCACAACAACAAACGACTACTATGGGCTATGGTCTCTCTTTCTCTCTCTCTCTCTCTCTATGCATGTCCTCATCTTTTAGATCCTGAATCAGGACAGGTCTAATGTTCAACTACAGAATGTTTTAAAGCGTCATCAACGAAATCACGATATATATTGTATCTTTTAAACAGAAGAAGATATAAACGAGAATATGAATTAGAAAATGCAAAACAATATATATATATATATATTATATATATATATATAAATATATATATATATATATATATATATGTATAAACAGCGACATGAATCGACCACAACCACGCTTTCTCGTCGCTTAACGTACCACCTTCAGACAGGAACGTCGAAAACGAATTCACTTCAAGCGCATGGCACTAGCTTTGCAAGGGAAGATGCTAGTGAACAACTCCATTATAATAGATAGTTCTCATGAAAAAGGCACCTACAGATAAAAAAAGGCTTTACATATAAACGAGAAAAAAAATGAATGTGCAGATTAGTTCAACATCTATTCCTCTGCCTTCCTTCATTCAATCGACCGATGTAATTCTAGCAATAATACGTAGTTAGTTTTTATTCTTATTAGGTTGTTGTTCGGTGACACCAGTCTTTTATTGTAACTGGCACTGTATTTGGAGCCAATTTCATGTATAAACTTATCTAAATTGTTTTGCTTAATTTTATAAAAATTATGACAAGCAAACTGTCATTGCTTATTCAATATAATATTGAATATATTTAATCAAGCACTACTAGCTCTTGTATTAAGTTGTATGTATATATAGAAAATTACATGTAGATTATTCTTTGCTCATGCATGAAAGCCAATTTGTTTATAGTTTGTTTTTAATTTATCTATTTATTTCATTTTTATTTTTTTTATTTTTTTGTGGGTGTGGGAGGACACCTATGCGCCTGCTCTTGCATATAAAGCTTTTTCGAGCGTTGGTAAATTCATATCGTGTCAGACATTCCATGCTGTCATTTAAGCTTTAATTTCCTGTCAACCCACGTACGACGAGATATGAAGTGTAAGTTAAATTAATGGAATATTTTACTCTAGGATAGCAGTTAGGAATAAAAGAAAAAAAAACGACTCCCAAGAATATTCACCTAGTATTTAATACAGATTAACCATTACCCACATTCCAGAATATTCTATTTGTTAGTTACATCTTGAATTAGGTCATCAAAGTCTTTCAGAACTAACAGATCACTCTGAATTTTGCATGAATAAGAATTCTTTCGGAAAATGCAATTCGCATTCTACTTAATATTCATCTGCCAAACATAGGGCTTCACTGAATACTTGTAACGCAAAATTTATCAGTTTGATTAGAATGAAGAGTGAATATATTACATGAAAACCGTTTTAGTGACTATTATAAATAATATCGATAAGGAGAGTAAAAAAATTATTTTCATTGTGGATACAAATGAAAAACTAGAGTAACCTCAGTCATACAAATACAGTTATCTATCTATAAAGCTATACTGTTTCTAGAATAAAGAAGATACCAGAGCTATACAAATGAAATATGCAAGTATTTGAGAGCAAATGGATGGCAATCATCACTCTTGAGAAAAATTGTGTTACTTGCCAAATCATTATCAAAGATTAGTGGTTAATGTTATAAAAGCTTTTGATACTAAAGAACAGTTTTGGTACCAAAGATACTAATATAGGACACATATGTGATTCTCCACTGTTTTCTTGGTTAAAGACCTGGGTTGTCAAATTATCCCGATACAAATGATTTTAAGAAGTGAGCATATTTTAAAGTTCTAAAACATTGTCTCACCGCTCCACATAAGTGGACATCTACTACCTAGATCATTGGTGCACTATATATTTGGTTTAATTCGCGGTTTTCGGAAGAATATTGCACCTCAAAGAAAATGCAACACAGACGTACAAAGTGTGAGGTTGTAACTCTAACAACTGAAGCTTTATGAAAGCGCTAAAAAAGGAAAAAAAGGGAGACTAACAGGATACTGATGGCTAATCGTAGACGTGTATGATTTGCACTCCATTGTTATGAATGTTACATGGAAAACACTCATGAATAATCAATCAAATACCAATCGAGTTTTACCTTACAATATTGGTTTTATTTTTGATGTTGCCTATTTTAGGATGTAATATAAATACAGATGTTGGGAGTCGTCAGATAGTATCGACGATGGCCATCTGTTTGGGACTTGTAAGAGAGAAAAGGAAATCCAGTGGCCCTTGCTTTAACTTATTTTTTTTTTACTTATCTCTGCCATCCACAAAAAAATGAAAAAAAATTACTGAAGGAAGTTAGAAAAAACAGCTACGTCAGCAGAATTGGAGTGAGGTGAGTTTGCAAAATGAAAAGGTCTTCGTTGAGACTTGGTTCACGTGACTCCTCTCCTTCTATAGGTTTTTTTTTTTTTTCCAGAAATGATGTAAGGTGAATCTTGTAATATGGTTACGTCTGCGTTATGACCCGAGAATAGTGGCTTAATTTTCTCTCTTGGAAGGATTCCAAGGCTTATGGCCATGGCCTCCTTGCACGGGAAATGATGAATTTCGAATTTCTATGAATCATTCTTTTCCATGACTTACTTTAGAGTCGCAAACATTTTCCATAGTCTCTCTCTCTCTCTCTTTCAATCCGCAACCTGCATATCGTATCTTTTTCATTACTTACTTTAGAGTTCCATACATTTTCCACATCTCTCTCTCTCTCTCTCTCACATTCTTTCAATTTGCACGCTACATATCGTGTCTTTTTCTTTACTTACTTGAGAGTTCTATACATTTTCCATAGCTTCTCTCTCTCTCTCTCTCTCTCTCTCTCTCTCTCTCTCTCTCTCAATCGGCAGCCTGCATATCACGAATGAATTGCTCCTAAAAGCAAGCAATATATTCCCTCTTTTTACCAACAGCTTTCCTGCCAGACCATATTACAGGGATTTCTTTAAGCTTCTTATGAATAAAAAAAATTAAATATACAAATAAAAATGATTAGGACTAAAATAAGTAAAACAAAACTTCATAAAAGTAATACATCCCTTGCGTTCCAGTTCTGAAATTAGAAATCATATCTTGGCAAAATTTGTAAAGATTGGAAGCGAGTGTTGGAAATATATAACAAATTACTTTTATTTTCTTCTATGCCGTTCCTGTTAAAGCCTTTTCCACCATTTAGATCCGTTTGCAGCCAAACTCTCATCTAATATTCTTCCTTTCACCTTTTGCAATATTCCTTCCACTCACGCCACGGTCCAGACGTAGTTAATTCGTGTTAATGCTTTTGCTTTATTCCGCTAATATTTATATTTCAACTTCAGTTACATTTAATAACATAATTATGCGAGTTTACTGGTTTAAATAGCCATCACACACAATTACACTTCACTACCATCAAGCCAACAGGAATAAAACAAGTTTTCGGTACAGCGTATAATACTGTATGAAACTATAAGCCCCGGCACATGAAACTCGCAGCCACCGCCCATGAAACTTTCAGCCACGGCCCGGTGGTGACCTGTGGTGTTGGTACAAGTGTATTCGGCTGAAGCTTATAAGAAAGAAATTTAAAATACTAAAAAGATTTAAACCAAAAACGAGGAAATGCTGTCGTGAGCTATATGTATATCAGAGTATACTAACCATGAACACAAGAGGTGAATGCGAATGACGGTCTCTTCCCATAAAAGGTAAGAAGGGAAAACTTCCCAAGTTTTGATATCGCTCGAAGATCCTCTGCAATTCCTTCTAAATACTGCGGCTTTCCCTTGAGAAGCATAATATTCAAAATCATATTACAATTTTCGCTGCCAGTATACACAAAAATACATATATGTTGGTATGTTTATGTACATATATGAATTGCAACAAAATTTGATGATTGTATTGAGCGCTGCAAGAACTAAGCAGAAAATAGCTCATTTATCTATACTTGTTTTATTCTCGAAGATAATTTTCATATGTGAAAATAAGTGAATTTTGTTCCTTTTATTTCCTCAGACTATGAGCATTTGACATTTAGAAATAATTTCACTTATCACTTTAATTAAATTTTGTTGAAATTAATTAAAACGGAGTTGGAGAAAAGGAAGGAATATAAACAGCTGCAATGTTTACATTTACACTAAACCTAAAACATAGCTCCGAACCTCCGGTGAAAAATACACTCACCTGTTGATTTCCTTACTTCCATTTATCTATTCACTCTCTGGCTTTTCGCGACATAAACTAAGAATAAACTAGATCTCTTCTTCTTCATTCTCTGCTTTAAATTTTTATTAAAATATAAAATGGCGCATAGTCATGAAAATCATTAATGTCGCTTTGCATTAGTCTCTTACAATTTGTTGTCATTGCTTTACCAAGATAAAAACATGACACCGAATAGGAGATAAAGTTAATCCTTCTAATACTTCCCATGAAACAACTCGATTATCTTCCCCTTTGAAAGATAAACTGCTTAATGAGGAAAAATAAAGAGTGAGTCAAAGAGATGCCCGAAATGTTTTTGCAGATTTACCAAGATTTGCATACCACGGGCGTATCAGGTCTTGCAAGGTTTATTCGCCGTTGTGTCATGATGTGGCTGAAGGGATGCAGTTGCAAAAGTATTTGGTAATTATGGTGAAATGAGGGGATAATCATTGCTTCACCCAATACAGCCTTAATAAAGTCTCATTTTCTGTTCTGCGAACTGTCAGTCTTATAGTTTTGGTGCTGGGACAAATATGTTTATTTTGGAAGGCTGCATGAGCATAACTTTTTGTGTGTGTGTGTGTGTTTTTTTTTTTTTTTTGCCAGCGTATGTAATTCAATTTGTCTTGAATGGAAGGTTTTCTATCGAGAAGTCCGAACGACCCTTTACAATTAGAAGTAATTTCATTTAGACATAAAATGTCTGTATACCGCTGTAGATGGAATGCTGAAATTATCAACACTAAAGAAAAAACAAATTCAGTAACGTAATGCCAAAGATTCCCAGAACCAAACATCACAATTTCTTCTTCAAATTTCTTTGAACTTGGATCTTCAGGCTTTGTAGTGACAAGAGTATCCAAAAAAGAGCAAAAAATTCAAGAAGTTAAGAGGGCATTGCGGCTATTACAATTACATATGTATCTGGTAAAAAAAGTGACCAGTAGATTCTACATATTTGCTATGATGTTAAGTATTTCCGAGTATACACTTTAACAAATGTGAAAGCGAATTACCCCAAAAATAGGAATAAAAAAACAGCCCTATAAAAAAAATACCACTGGACTTTTCACTTAATGACTCGGTGATCCCACTTCAGTTCATCTCTAAATGCCACTCATTTTGTTAATCACAGATTTTTATTTCACCTTCTATTTACGTTCCATTTGTATCTCTAACGTAAATGATTGAGTATCACACTAGACAAATAGTGGAATGGCCATATTACCGCATGAACAAGTGCTTATACATATATACATGCATACAAAAACACATATAGCGACACACGCATATATATACATACACACACACACACACACACACACACATATATATATATATAATATATATAAATATATATATATATATATATATATATATGTGAACATACTTTGAATATATAAATATATATATATATATATATATATATATATATATATATATATATATATATATATATGTATATATATATATAGCACACACACACATCAGTATATATATATATATATATATATATATATATATATATATATATATGTGTGTGTGTGTGTGTGTATGTGTGCATTTATATATTATATATATATATTATATATATATATATATATATATATATATATAAGACAGAAAACGTTGGCGCAAGCAGGCCACAGCATATGAAAGGACAGGGTGACAAGGAGATAGCCGGTCATCAGGTGATAATACATTTATTGCCGACGCGTTTCGTAACACATAGTTACATCATCAAGGCTAAAAGAGAAAAAACACAAATTAAAACACATGAAACATAACTTTAACTTTAAGAGTCTCAACAAATATACAAAAAACATACATAAAATGAAAGCAATTTAAAAAGCACCTGCTAGACTAAAAAGTTGAAGACTGATTGATTCGGAGAGAAGGGAGAAGCAGCGAAGAAAGCCGGTTCAACCCAGATACAACTGTACAGAGGAGGTGTGTGAGTTCAACTTGGGCACCAACTGCTTAATAAACAACGACTCTAATATAAGCAGTTCGTGTAAACGGCTTGTTTGGCCCAAGACAGAGAAATCAGTATAATGATGGTGGTTTTACACATTTTTGCATGATTTCTGATATTTGAAAATTCTGGATTGGACACTCTTCAGCCAGTACGATGACTTACACCATTATGTGAATCAGCTCTGACTTTTAGCAATCGTTTAGTCGAACCCACGTAAGTCCCCAAATCACATCTGGGGCAAGTATATTTATATACGACTGAAGATTGCAATATTGGGCAGAGTCTGTCTTTAAATTTGAAAAGGGATCCTATTGTAAGGGGATTTTTTGGAATTAATATAACTTGCAACATATTATAGTGTTTTTCAATTGCAGACTTGAGATTCCTTCTAAATTTGTCGTCTTGGATGTATGGAATACTGGCATATAGTTTCTTTCGTGGAACAGTGCTTATGGAAGGGGAGTCCGATAATTTCTTATTTAGAAAATTCTTGCAATGTTTGAAGAAAACATGTGAGGGAAACCAGTTATCGGAAAAATATTTGAACAGGAACAATATTTCTTTATGATACAAATCCCAGGAAGAGGTTAGAGTGTAAGCTCGATGGAGCAAGGTAAAAATTGAATTAAGTTTAAAATTATAAAAACAAGCACTATAAAAGTTTGAACCCAGACCGGAGAACGTCTTTTTTCTAAAAACGGAAGTGTTAAAACTATCACCTCTTCGAAAAACCAAAACATCCAAAAATGGTAATCGATCATTTTCCTCTCTCTCTAATGTAAACTTGATATTAGGATGTAATTCATTGATGTACGAGAGAAATTGGTCAGCATGGAAAGCTGATTTAAAAAGAACAAAGGTGTCATCGACAAACCGTTTATACACAAGAGGATAAAAACCAAGGGGGCAATTTTCCAACATGTCCTCCTCCAGGGAGCACATGAAAATGTTGGAAAACGTGGGACCGAGAGGTGATCCCATTGCCATTCCGTCAACCTGTTTATAAAGATGGTCATTAAAAATAAAGGCAGTGTCCAGCACTGCTAATTGCAACAATTTCTTAAAAAGACAACGATCATAGTTAAAATAAGTGTCATTAGGTTCAATAAAAATTTTATCTAAAATAACCTCGATTGTTTCTTCTACTGGGACATTTGTAAATAAAGATTCAACATCGTAACTGGTCATATATAAGTCAGAGTCTTGACATAAAACATATGATTTGAATTCTTCGGAGTTTTTCAAGGTATGTTGAGACCAATATTGTCATCAATTCATGCTCCGAATTACAAACTAGCTAAATACCTTGTTCCTTTACTAGAACCATTCACTTATAATCAACATACCTTGAAAAACTCCGAAGAATTCAAATCACATGTTGGAAAATTGCCCCCTTGGTTTTTATCCTCTTGTGTATAAACGGTTTGTCGATGACACCTTTGTTCTTTTTAAATCAGCTTTCCATGCTGATCAATTTCTCTCGTACATCAATGAATTACATCCTAATATCAAGTTTACATTAGAGAGAGAGGAAAATGATCGATTACCATTTTTGGATGTTTTGGTTTTTCGAAGAGGTGATAGTTTTAACACTTCCGTTTTTAGAAAAAAGACGTTCTCCGGTCTGGGTTCAAACTTTTATAGTGCTTGTTTTTATAATTTTAAACTTAATTCAATTTTTACCTTGCTCCATCGAGCTTACACTCTAACCTCTTCCTGGGATTTGTATCATAAAGAAATATTGTTCCTGTTCAAATATTTTTCCGATAACTGGTTTCCCTCACATGTTTTCTTCAAACTTGCAAGAATTTTCTAATAAGAAATTATCGGACTCCCCTTCCATAAGCACTGTTCCACGAAAGAAACTATATGCCAGTATTCCATACATCCAAGACGACAAATTTAGAAGGAATCTCAAGTCTGCAATTGAAAAAACACTATAATATGTTGCAAGTTATATTAATTCCAAAAAATCCCCTTACAATAGGATCCCTTTTCAAATTTAAAGACAGACTCTGCCCAATATTGCAATCTTCAGTCGTATATAAATATACTTGCCCCAGATGTGATTTGGGGACTTACGTGGGTTCGACTAAACGATTGCTAAAAGTCAGAGCTGATTCACATAATGGTGTAAGTCATCGTACTGGCTGAAGAGTGTCCAATCCAGAATTTTCAAATATCAGAAATCATGCAAAAATTTGTAAAACCACCATCAATTATACTGATTTCTCTGTCTTGGGCCAAACAAGCCGTTTACACGAACTGCTTATATTAGAGTCGTTGTTTATTAAGCAGTTGGTGCCCAAGTTGAACTCACACACCTCCTCTGTACAGTTGTATCTGGGTTGAACCGGCTTTCTTCGCTGCTTCTCCCTTCTCTCCGAATCACTCAGTCTTCAACTTTTTAGTCTAGCAGGTGCTTTTTAAATTGCTTTCATTTTATGTATGTTTTTTGTATATTTGTTGAGACTCTTAAAGTCAAAGTTATGTTTCATGTGTTTTTAATTTGTGTTTTTTCTCTTTTAGCCTTGATGATGTAACTATGTGTTACGAAACGCGTCGGCAATAAATGTATTATCACCTGATGACCGGCTATCTCCTTGTCACCCTGCCCTTTCATATATATATATATAGATATATATATATATATATATATATATATATATATATATATATATATATATATTCAAAGTATGTTCACAAAATAACGAGACTGTAATTCCACCTATAGTCGATTCATTTAAGGTAGATTCTTGAGCCTACGAGACGTTTGTTTGGCGGCCTCTGATTGGCTGGTAGCGGGAGGCAGACTGCTCGCTCAGCGGGTCATATTTTCGTTTGTAGCTTAGAAAACTAGCAATATGTTTACATTTCTTCATTTATCTCACGTTTTACAAAAGATAGGAAAGTTTTGGTCATACCAAAGGATTCAGTATTAAATGTACAATTAATGAATCTTTTCCTGAAATCAATAAGTTAAAATACAAAGGAATTACAACGAGTAGAAGTGAAGGAAGAAACATTTCATTCTTTATACCTGTTTTTATTCATCATCGGATTTTGCATAATTCACGAGATCAAGATAATGAAATCTTGTGTTTTAAAACAATAAAATCACCCTGAATACGCTGGTGCTTTCAGATTTTAAATACGTGTAATATGTAAAGAGAACATGAAGAATATGTCTTATTATGTTGCATCCGTGCTTGACTCGGTTTGACAGTAGTGCCGAGAGACGCAAGATATCGTGGGGCTGGTCCTCTAAGCTAGAGCTGTTGGCGTGTTGGCAGTTGCCAATTGGCGATGAGAAGTTTGCAGTTTCGAGAATATGTATTTACCGAATTATTATGTCATTACATTTTCTATAAATAAATGCATAGAATTCCCATTATGACTTTCGAACATTTTTTACTAAAATATTATATATGTCCGTATTTCTGGACATATCTGATAAAAGAAAAGTAAATAATCAGATGGATGCATCTGGGTGTTGGCTTCAATTTAGTCTAAGTGAGAAATGTACATGCTTTATGAGGCTCACTGATAAATAACAGAACTTGTTTCTCTGGCCAATAACATCAAAAGCTTATGGTTTTCATATGTTCACTCAATAAACAAAAGTACAAATGTTTATTTCTTACCATAAAATTTGTTGACGATGTAACGAATATAATATACTGTCTTTTTCAGAATTGCTTGAGTTACTCTTACACCAGAATGTTTATCTCCTTTATATACATGTTACACTTGACAACATGTCTAAAACAATGTTTAGGAAAAATTTGCTTAGTTTTCTCCTGAGGTAGTTGATTATTCTTGAATCACTTAATTCATACCTGAGTTAGTATAGCTCCCGTAACCGTTCCCACAGCCCTGCATAATTGTATATATATATAGTACATGTAGGATAATGAGACTAATCAGAAGACTGTTATATCATCATCTTTTTATACAAAAAGAATGGAAATTCATGCAGATATATTATGTCATAAACACAAAAGAAACTCATACACAGTAGGCTTACATGGTATGTCATTAGGCTATCGATATGAACAAAAAGAAATTAAAATTTTACAAATTTTCTTACGTCATCATTATTTAAAAAATAAATAAAGGAAAATCATGCATATATACATAGTCATGTCATTACCTATTGGAACAAAAAGAATGGGAAATTATAAAGATACATTGATATCCCCTTTTCTATTAAAACCAAGTAAAAAGAATTTATAAACAGATATGTACATTGTTATGCCATTAAATATTAAAAAAAAAGGAAACTCATATGGATATACTGTAGTTATGAAATTGCCTATCTAAAAAATGGAAAACTATAGAAACACTGTTAGGTCTTCAACTTAAAAAAAAAATAATGGAAAATCATTGATATATATCATCACTGTCAGTGTCATCCTCCCTAATATCAATATCATCACTGTCAGTTTCGTCATCTCCAATGTCAATAACAAAACTTTCAAACATATGCTCTCTAGCAACATCTTTCCTCCTATAATCATCTTCTAATTTCTTAACGTGGTGAAAACATTTCTTCCAGTCTTCTGTTGTAACTTTGTCTATCGCCAGTCTCGTAAGCTGCTCAACAGTTTTCAAAGATTGATTTGCATTAGAGTTATTTTTTCTGATATCCCCCTTTATTTGAGCCCAAATAAGTTCTATGGGGTTAAACTGACAATAATATGGTGGCAGCCTGAGCACTTCATGACCATTTGCACGGGCTATCTCATCTATCACATACCTCTGTTTTTCTTTGTGACACTTGGCAATCTGCAGCAATTTTGGCTTTGTTGCTGATGGGTCGTGGGTGACGTTATTAGAAGAAAGCCACTCTATGACTTCACTTTTTCTGTTGCTGGTTGTTGGCACTTTATTTTCTATTTTGCTGTGGTATGGAGCATTGTCCATTATGATTAGAGATCTATCTTCTATATTAGGCAATAGTTGTACCTTAAACCACTTTAAAAACCTTTCATGGCCCATGGAATCATGGTAGTCCCCTTTGGCACCATTTTTTGACCTAAACAACAATAGCGCATCTTTGACAAACCCCTTCTCACTCCCCGCGTGCACCACAATAAATCTTGACCCCTTTCCAGTCTTAAGTTTGGGTCCTATTTCGCCTTCACCCGTTGTCCAACACTGACGTACACATTCATTTTGGTTTATCCAAGTTTCATCAAGGAATACTTCAGGTTTACGTTCAGTTGGACTACAATTCCTATTCTTTTCAATTAACCGTAGGTATTCAGTTCTCGCTGCCACTATATCATCACGTTTCATTAAAATTGCTCTTCCACTCGTCACTTTTTTGTACCGGAATCCAAGCCCTCTCACAATTTTCCATAACGTTGTTCTTCCACCATTAAACTTTACCGGGTCTTCCTTCACTTTTTCCAGTAGGGCATCTAACGTTGGGAGCTCTCCTCTCTCGTAAAAAGACAAATTCTCCTTCCGAATACACTCATTTTCAAAACTATCCACCTTGTCCTTCACTCGGATCCTCTTCCTGGGATATACAGGTGAAGCGAAGGGGACGTTACCACATTCAGATGACTGTCGCTTGATTTTTTTCACTGTGTTGGTTGGCACTCCTGTAGCTTTGGCGGTCTTCTCAAATACTTCATTTCTTGAGTCTGCTCCCCACTGTGAGCTGAAGTAACGATGAACATTCATTATAATGTTGCGAGCTTGACTTGCAAATCTGGAAACGGTGCGACGAATGATGCTGTCATCTTGAGACATCTGCTTGAAAAGAAAAAAAAAATCTTGCTTAGTTCGTTGCTGTTTATTGCTCCACTGAGATTATTATTCATATCACTCAATTAAGTCTCTGATATCTCTTAAGTTTGAAAATATATTCATATAAGAAAATTAGAAACAATATGTTGAAACCAACCTCATTAAAACTAAGGATGAGCTGAAGAGTGCGAAGTAGGTCCGTAGATTTCAAATTCATTCCTGGACTGAATTTCCCGCCCGCGGCCAGCCTACACCTCTAACGATACCAGATGCATCCATCTGATTATTTACTTTTTTATCAGATATGTCCAGAAATACGGACATATATGATATTTGAGTAAAAATGTTCGAAAGTCATAATGGGAATTCTATGCATTTATTTATAGAAAATATAAGACATAATAATTCGGTGAATACATAGTCTCGAAACTGCAAACTTCTCATATCGCCAATTGGCAACTGCCAACACGCCAACGGCTCTAGCTGAGAGGACCACCCAACGATGTGTCTCGGCACTATTGTCAAACCGAGTCAAGCACGAATGCAACATAATAAGACATATTCTTCATTTTCTCTTTACATATTACACGCATCTAAATCTGAAAGCACCAGCGTATTCAGGGTGATTTTATTGTTTGATAACACAAGATTTTATTTTATCTTGATCTCATGAATTATGCAAAATCCGATGATGAATAAAAACAGGTATAAAGAATGAAATGTTTCTCCCTTCACTTCTACTCGTTGTAATTCCTTTGTATTTTAACTTATTGATTTCAAAAAAAGATTATTTAATTGTACATTTAATACCGAATCCTTAGGTATGACCAAAACTTTCCTATCTTTTGTAAAACGTGAGATAAATGAAGAAATGTAAACATATTGCTAGTTTTCTAAGCTACAAACGAAAATATGACCCACTGAGCGAGCAGTCTGCCTCCGCTACCAGCCAATCAGAGGCCGCCAAACAAACGTCTCGTAGGCACAAGAATCTACCTTAAATGAATCGACTATAGTAAACAAAACAAAAACAATCCGAATCGGTCATAACTGCATACTTGGTGACTTTGAACTTGTCTTAACTTGCTCTTAACCTGCATAAGAAGCCTCAACACTCTATGACCTTCAGTAAATTGTGAGTCGCTATTTCGTTTGTTTGTGTTTTCTGTAGTGGGCCTAAAAAATGCTAAGCTTATAAAAGCTGAAGAACGAGTCACTTTGAAATCTTCAGCAAACTTCACAAAACACCAACAGAATGTTTTCAAATTCTTAGTGCAGCTTATGGGAGTGACTGCATATCTCGTGCGCGTATGTTTGAGCGGCACGGAAGAATCACCGATGGGAGAGTGTCAAAGATGATGAACGCCCTGGACGTACTTGTCCTGTAAACAACCGAAGAAAATGTAGGAAAAATCAGTCAGATTGTTCGAAAAGCCGCCGACTCAGTGTTCGAATGATACCTGAATCTGTGAACGCTGACAAAGACACCGTATGGAAAATTATACGTGAGGATCTTAATATGCATTAAGTTTGTGCAAAGATGGTCCCGAGGTTTCTCACACCAGAGCAAAAAGAACGTCGTAAGGAATGTTGTGTTGACATTCTGCAGCACTTTCTGTAAAGCAGTCAATGAACGACAAGCACATTACTACAACTGAACATCCTCAATATTGGCCCGATTTAGCATCGTGCCACTTTTATCTTTTCCGAAAAGTTAAATCAGTCCTGAAAGAGACACGTTTTGGGTCAGTTATTGCTGTAAAGCAGAAAACGGTGGATATGTTGAAACAGCTGACAGAAATTCATTATACTGAAGGGGACAGGCATTAGATTATTAAAACATTGATAAAGGTGGGTTCTTTAATCAGGCTTGTTATTTAGTAGACACAACTCATGTATATATATATATATATATATATAATATATATATATATATATATATATATAATATTAATACATGCATGTGTGTATCTGTGTGTATGTATGTGTAGAAGTACAGCGCTTGTTCAAGCGGTATTATGGCCATTCCATCATTTGTGTGGTGTGACAATCATTCATTTATATTAGAAATACAAATAAAAACGTAAATAGAATATAAGATAAAAATCTGTGATTAACTAAATGAATGGTAATTATAGTGATATTATAAATTATATTTATATAAACTTATACACACACACATATATATATTATAATAGATATATATATATATAGTATATATATATATATAGATATATATATATATATATATACATATAATATATACATATATATAGATATATATATCTATATATATATATATTATATATATATACATATATATATAATTACATATAATATCATATATTATTATATATATATAATATATATTATATATATATATATGTATATATACAGATACATATATATATAGATATATATATATATATATATATATATATATATGTATATATATATATATATATATATATATGATATCTTCCAAACCAGCGCTCTCCGAGAATACTCTGAATGAAGTAACATGTGTGCTTTTGATTAACATGCCACCGCTAAACCCAAACACCTCCCACTAAACCTAAGCACCCCTAGATCAAAACACACTCCACTAAACCTAATCAGAACCCAAATTTAACTAAAAAACCCACTTAACCTAAGTACACCCCCACTAAACTTACTCACACCACCCACTTAACTGAAACACCCCCACTAAACATAATCCCTTCCCTACTTAACTAAACACACCCACTAAACCAAAAAACATCCCCACTAAAGCTAAACACACCCCAAATAAATATAATCACATCCCCACTTAACTAAAACACCTCCACTAAACCGAAACACACCCTGACTAAACCTAAACACATCCACCATTAAACATAGCACCCCTCCCACTAAACTTAAACACACAACACCCACGAAACCTGAACGCACACCTCACTAAACTGAAGTGTACTCCCATCATACCTAAACTCATCCCCACTAAACCTAAACATCCCTCCCACCAAACTTAAATGCACTCCCACTAAACCTAAACACACCCCACTCAACCTACACAACCCCCATTAAACTCAAACACATCCACACTAAATCTAAGCACATAACCCCACTTAATCTATAAAAACTCTCCACTAAACAGAAACACACAACCTATAAAACCTAAACACAGCTCTCATTAAACCTAAACTCACCCCCACTAATCCTAAACACACCCTTCCTAAACCTAAGAACACATTGCAATAAACCTAAACACATGCCTACTGCTAAAGCTAAACAGACCCTCACTAAGCCTAAATACACTTTCATTAAACCTAGACAACCCCCCTTGCTAAGCCTAAATACATTCCCACTAAACCTAAACACAAACCCCACTAAACTTATACACATACTGCCACTAAACCTAAACACAGCCGCTGCTGAACCTATACATATCCCCACTAAACCTTATCACACCCCCTCTAACCTTAACACACACCCCACTAAACCTAAACACAAACCTTCTTACAGATTTTATAATCACAGGAAAGAAAAAGCATTTTCAATAATATGTTTCTACGATCCCGAGTACATGAAATGAGGTATGATAAACCTGTATAGTTCATTTACCATGTAAATTACAAAGGGAATGGGGACGGGG
Source organism: Macrobrachium nipponense (assembly GCF_015104395.2). Classification (NCBI taxonomy): domain Eukaryota; kingdom Metazoa; phylum Arthropoda; class Malacostraca; order Decapoda; family Palaemonidae; genus Macrobrachium; species Macrobrachium nipponense. The sequence continues at coordinate 34,578,018 of NC_061087.1, read as the reverse complement.
GAAGGGGGAGGCGGCGGGGTATGGGTTTGAAATCTACCGTATTATCTAAGTTGGGTCAAATGATGGCCAGGACATTTTATGAATGAAGGAAGAGTACCATTACAAGATAATTATATTAATTAAGTTAGTAAATGTTCTTCATGTCAAAATTGAACTTTGTTTTTCTCTGCTTCATTAAAATGCTTCATACTAATTTGTTTTCACTTTAAAAATGACTTTCTTATGATGGGTTACAACGAATGAACATCCATAGTTTACCACTGTTCCTCTTGTTTCGTTTGTGTGTTTATCTTATCTAATTTCAAAACTACTTTGCATGGGATGTGAGCAAAGAATACACATGCAGTCTAATATTTTATTTTATTTTTATGAGAATGTTGAATATTATTTTGTTCTCATTTTAAAAATGAATTGCATGTAATGTATAATCATGAATAGACTCTATATAGGCCTATTCTTGTTTTACATCATTTAGCCATAATGAATATTTCTTCTTATTTAAAAACTGAATATCATATATGGTTTATAACCATGAATTTACATAGGCTTAATCTGTTACGATAACCTTTGGATTTTGCTTGCTCAAGCAAAGTGTCATTCATATAGATTGTAGAAGACATTCAGGAATAGTGGTACCACTTTCAACCTTCATTATTATTTTTCCCGTAAAAAAGAGCAAAATTATGAATATATGTTATTTTGACATCCGTATCAATTATTACAAAAAAATTAAATTAGATGTCATCAATTTAGGCATAAACAATTCAATTTAATAAAACTCTCAAGTCTATGCTATTGATTGGTACTACATGCTATGTGCTGGGGACGGACATCGAGCAAGCGAACTGAGCCAAAAAGGTGTCTAACTTGCCTTCCTTATTAACTTTTCAGTGCGCATGCGCAGCCGTTTGGCCGAAGGCCCATCGACTGAGATGATCCCACTACTGCCCACGGTATAGAAATGACCAGGATTAATCCTGGAAATGACAAGGTAGTCCCGCTCTACGACGAGTTTGGGCATTGCCGCTAGATACTGTATCTAGCCGGCATTAGTTTGAGACTCGTCTGCGCATGTAGTCATGGTACCGTAGACGAAAGCCGTTGCCATGGCAATGTGTGGAGTTCAAATGGCAATTTCCGTCTCATATATTGAGAAATTATCAAAGACTCTAATGAATTATATTAATTTGCTTACTAGAGATATTAGTTTAATATAAATAAATGGCTTGTTTTTCGTTAACCGCCAATATTTCCAGTAAGAAGAAATGGCCATTCATTCGCATCTTTATGCTATCGGTGTTGCAATAATGGACTTCAAAATGGTTTATTGTTGAGTAGAATAATTATGTATTTGTTAAAATAGATGTTAAATATGAAAATTGCAAAAAATATCAGCAAACATTTATGGGTGAAGGTCCAGCAACATCAGGTTGGGTTCTACAATTTTATCACAAAATGAAACTGAAAATTCAACAAAATATTTTGGCATGAACTGAAAGGCTGACCTGCGCCAATGGACAACTTGCCAAAGGAAATCAACTTCAAAACAATCGACAACGAGGTCCCAGATGCAAACAAGGGCAAGACAGGGAGGTTTCAATACACCATAAAAAAAAAAAAAAAAAATCCCATGACATCAGTCTCCAGGATCCTGTCAGTCTCTTTAAAGGTTTTAGTTTTGGAACGATACTGAGAATTAATTTGGGGTTATATTTGGAATAATTAGCAATAAAATTACAAGAAGAATCCGTAGGCACGGGCCAGCACTTGCTAGGTTAAGAATCTTTTCCTTGCTGTTACCATTCTTAAAGACTACTTTTCCCTTGACAAGAGTGTTCGATATCTTTTCCCATAAAGAAATATTTTATATTTTTGAAACCATTTTGTACTTAGAGAAAGGCTTAAATAATATAGCACCTTACCAAATGAATAATTAGAGGGCATAGGACTAGCCGAGGCTACCAGATTTCATGTAGTTGCTTTTACTAATCTAAGAGAAATTTGGTTCGATGAAAAAATCCATTTAGCCAATGCTGTTACACTTAAAAATTACGAATATTTTTCACTTCAACTGGAGTCATCGAAGTTCTTTTCTGGATTTGGTTAATCCTTTTCAGAAAACTTTCACAGTAACATGTTTCAAAGACGAGAATTGCTGACAAAACCAGTATCCTACACATCTACATGCTGACACAGAAAGGATTTGCTACAAATAAAAACTGGCTATTTTTATTAAAATCGAATAATGGTATTTGTTTTATATACTCATTTTGTTTACGTCGTCCTGAAACGCTCTCCCCAAACGTAAAGTTTTGGAATTTCGTTGAGAAACCGATTCTGGTGGTATGCATTCTGTTAAATAACTGAAAATAGTGATGGCATAGACCGTACCATGCCAGCCTACATACATACTTCAGGTAATTCTTAGTGACTGAAAAATGCAGCAGGCATCCTCATGCATCACAGTAACATGCTTAAAAATAGAGACTGGTTGGCACATCTTCTAGTGTTATTGTACCTATAGGCCTACGTACTAATGGGCACTTTTAATAACCATCACAATCGTTCTTACTTTATATTATGTGGCATCTACATATTGAAAAATCAAATTGCCATTACATTTATGCGCCACGATTGATAGAACGCTGAAGATAAGACATGTTAAGAGTGAAAGTAGATCTACTGCTACGGCGAAATATAGGCTATCTGACTAGCAAAAAATTAAGGATAATTACATTGTATTATGCTTCATTTACCTGTGAAACGTTATCCCATTTCCTCCCAAACACTTGTTTTTCCTATTCTGGCAACTATAAGCAAGTATCATACCATTACTGCGATCAGAATAAAAAAAAATCACGAATACACAAAGCCACTGTTCAATTTGCACGGTTAAGAGACATTTAAAGATGGCTGCAAGGCTCTGCAGCTCCCAAAGAGAGTCTATAACATAGAGTGGCGATCTTCCTGCCGAGGTGTGCCATCAGGGCAGCCATGTTGAAAATTCTCGGTCCGGCTCTTAGTACAGGTGGGGGTGTAGGAGGAAGTTGAGAAGAGGGGAAGGTGTAGGAGGAAGGAAAAGCGAACGAGTAGGAGGTGAGTAAAGAAGAGAATGAGGAGAGTATAGAAGAGGAGGAGGAAGAGGTCGAGGAGGGGAAGGAGGAAGATTATACTATACTGTAGAGACGAAGCACTACGTAGGGCAGCTTTGCTTTCCTTCCTTTTATTTAATTATTATTTTATCACGTTAGTTTTTATTTTTATTTTTAGGAAGATTAACCATCAGTGGTAAATATATTTCGAAATATTTCCAAGCTGAGGTTTATTGTAGTTGAAATACAGAATTTTGCATTCTAATTCGTATAATTACAAGAATTTATTATCATTATGTTTTTACTACTACTACTCTTATTTCGGAAGGAGACCTCTCGTAGACAAGTCTTGTTAAAAATGGTTGCTGCTTCAGCACTATATATTAATCTTGTAGAAAGTCTTCTCTATTTTTCTGATGACTGTTTTCTCTCTGTTGCTTAGACTGGCGAACAACGCACCAAAGGGCATGGTAAAATTCGGGTGAGTCATTTTGGTGTTTATTATTGCTTATACTACAATGCTCTCTCTCTCTCTCTCTCTCTCTCTCTCTCTCTCTCTCTCTCCTCTCTCTCTTCAACGCGACAACACCAAAACGACTCAACCGAATTTTATCATGCCCTTTGGTGCGTTGCTCGCCAGTCTAAGCAACAGAAAAAAAGCTGTCATCATAAAAATAGAGAAGACTCTCCACAAGATTAATAGTACCGAAGCAACAACCATTTTTAACAATACTATCATTATTATTATTATTATTATTATTATTATTATTATTATTATTATTATTATTATTATTATTATTATTATTATTATTATATACTTGACCCAATCCACAGAGAAAATTAGCTGACAAAAACGAGATAACCTAAGCACTCCAACCATTATGGTCAAGACCTAAGCATCTGCTCTTGGATCTAAGCAATGTCTAGTATAAATGGTATCTGTAAATTGTACGACTTTCTTTGCATACAGTTATCACTGAACACTAATTAAACAGTAATGTATAATCATTAAACACTAATACTAACTATACACTTACAATAAAAAAACACTCACACTTAATAAACACTTACACTCACTAAGCACTTATTCTTATTAGGCACACACACTCAATATCACTTAACACTAACTGAATACTCAACACTCAATAGGTACTCACTACACAGAACGCTCACTATACACTTAAGCTTACTAAACACTCACACTTACTATACACTCATGCTCAATAATACTAAATACTCACTGAATACCCAATACTCACTAGGTACTCAGTGTACTCAGAAAGCTCACTAAACACTCACAAAGCACTAAGCAATCACTAAACATCAATTAAATATTCACTTTCCCCTAAACACTAACTGAACACCACTAAGTAATCACTATACATTCACTTAATTCAAAACATTCATTAAACTCTAAACACTCACTAAACATTCACTAAGAATTCACTATACACTAAACATTCACTAAGTACTCACTATACATTAAACACTCGCTAAACATTCACTAAATACTCACTATACATTAAACACTCGCTAAACATTCACTAAATACTCACTATACATTAAACACTCACTAAACCTTAAACCTTGGATGGGGTGTTCTAGTTTAGCGTGAATGTGTTTAGGTTTAGTTGGAGGATGGGTTTAGCTTTAGTGGGGGATGTGTTTAGGTTTGGTGGGGATGTGTTTAGTTTGGTGGACAGTGTGTTTAGGCTGAGTGGAGTGTGTTCTGAATAGCGGGGATGTGGTTAGATTAATCAGGGGATTGTTTAGCTTTAGTTGTGATGTGTTTGGTTTAGTGGACAGAGTGTTTAGGCTTAGCGTGGTGTGTTCTGGTTAGTGGGAATGTGTTTAGGTTTATTAAGGGTGTATATTGGTTTAGTGGAGGTGTCTCAGTTAAGTTGGGGGTGTGCCTAGGTTCAGTAGGGAATTTGTTAAGGTTTAATGGAGTGTGTTTAGTGTTAGTAGGGGCGTGTGTTTAGGTTTAGTGGGTGGTGCATTTATGTTTAACAGGGGTTGTTTTAAGGTTTAGTGGGGGGAGTTTAGGTATTTATGTTTAGTGAGGGATTTGATTAGGTTTTGTGGGTGGTGCGTGTTTAGGGTTAGTGAGGTGCACTTAGGTGTATTGGAGTATGTATTTAGATTTATTAGGAAGGGTGTTTATGTTTATTAGAGGATGTGTTTAGGTTTAGTGGGGGTGTTTTTATTCTTAATTTGTGGTGTGTTTGGGTTCAATGGGGGTTCATTTAGGTTTAGTATATATTCAGGTATGGTGGAGTGTTCATTTTTAGTGGGTTGGTGTCTTTAGCTAGGATGGGAATGTGTTTAGGTTTGATGGGGACAGTATGTTTAAGCTTAATGGGGTGTGTTCTGGTTTTGTGGGGTATGTGTTTAGGTTTAGTAGAGGGGTGTGTTTAGGTATAGGTGGGGTGTGATTAGGTTTAGTGGAGGTGTTTCAGTTAAGTTGGGGGTGTGGTGAGGTTTAGAAGTCAATGTGGTATGGTTTAATGGCGGTGGTTTGTTTCGTTTTAGTAGGGGGCTATGTTTAGGTTTAGTGGGTGGTGCATTCAGGTTTAGTGAGGGGTGTTTCTAGGTTTTGTGGGTGGTGTGTGTTTAGGTTTACTAGGGGTGTGTTTAGGTTTAGTGAAGAGTGTGTTTAAATTTAGTGGGATGGGTGTTTTTGTTTATGGGGGCTAGTGTTTATGCTTAGTGGGGGTGTGTTTAGGTTTAGTGATGGGTTATTTTAGTTTAGGTGGTGTTTAGGTTTAGTGGGGTGTGTCTAGGTTTAGGTTTTCTACACACAATATTAAGTTCAGTAATTTATGATATGAAAACAAATAACAAAATATTCAACAAAATGCTTTGAGATATATGAGCATAGCTGATAATATTAGTTTTGGAATCAAGAACATCGTTTATTTAAAGGAAAAAAAGTAAATACAATATGTTAGGTTTAAAATTATCATAAAACTCCTACAGAGCCTTGAGGTCCAAGTGGAAAATAAACTTAACTCACCTGTTGCTCCCCTGACTTCCTCTCATCAATTCTCGGGACTTTTTTTGTAAGTAAATGGAAAATAAAACACATATTTTACGGGTCACTTTATACTTTAATTTGTTTAGATCTATTACTAATTTTCTTCTTTATTTTGCTGCCAAAACATGGGAATTAAACAAAAAAAACGAAGATAAGATTATTGTACTTACTCTTCCCTTGAAAAACTCTGCTATTTTCTGCATTACAAGTAAATTTTTTAAAGACAGCGGTAAAGGTTCAAATAACGAATTAACAAATTTTTTTTTTCTTTTTAGTGGTACAGGTCCAGCAAGTTATTTTATTGTTTTTCTTTTATTATTTGTGGTTGATTTTATGAGAAAGGGAAGTATTCAGAAATTATGTAATGATTCAAGTGAAGCGATGAGACATCCTGTAGACCATCACATATTTAATTCACTTTCGTTTATAAAACTAATTGTAATGTATTTTGGATGTTAGGACATAAGGTCACCATTTGTATTGCTGTACATCTTTGACTCGCGTATGCAGTATTTTTTATTGTGAGGCCACTTGTATATTTATTTTTTTTATTTTGTATTTATTCTTTTTTTGATGGAATGCGAGTCTTCTTGCTTTGCAAACTTTTTTTTTTATTATTATTATGTAATTTCCTCTTTTAAATACTTGATGTGGAGGATTAATCCTGGCATAAAGTACATAGAAATGAGGGTAAATTATTCATTTGATTTTTCAAGAGTAGCTCTACTTGCTGTTTCTTAGAGTTATGTTTTTAATAAAGCAAAATACTGGTCCGCTGGTATGGTTGCAGTGTCGTGGCATGCTGCTCAGATGTCGCGTGTTCCCGCCTCCACCGAGGCGACGAAAAATGACTGGCTCTGTATCATGATCAGTTACTGCTGCAGTGTGGGATCTGCGGTGGATGGTTGAAACCAACATGCTTTAGCAGTTTTAATTTCAAGTCAATGGCCCTTGTGTGCTTGTTCCATGTGAAAGTGTTTCATCTACTGAAATAATAATAATAATAATAATAATAATAATAATAACTAATAATAATAATAATAAGAAGAAGAATAAGAAGAAGAAGAAGGATATGGGATATGCCAGTGGAAATTGTACCCATAATCATAGGAACATTAGGCACGATCCCAAGATCCTTGGGAAGGAATCTAAAAAAACTAGAGGCTGAAGTAGCTCCAGGACTCATGCAAAAGAATGTGATCCTAGAAATGGCGCACATAGTAAGAAAAGTGATGGACTCCTAAGGAGGCAGGATGCAACCCGGAACCCCACACTATATAAATACCACCCAGTATTATTGGAGGACTGTGACAGAGCAAAAAAAAAAAAATAGAAAATAATAATAATAATAATAATAATAATAATAATAATAATAATAATAATAATCCCACACTATAAATACCACCCAGTCGAATTGGAGGACTGTGATAGAACAAACAAACAAAAAAAATAATAATAATAATAAATCAAAGTTACCAGTGGCACATGCAGTAATCAGGCGATTAAGAAAACAGTGTGGAAAAGAAGGGATTTTTTTGACCCAGAAAGATTCCATAGTAATATCTGGTAATGTAGGATATTCCTCTTTCCTTAAGATATATTAAATATTTAATTTCGATGTGCTAATGGATTAAAATAAAGGTTGTGATCTTACACAGGAACGTGTTTATATACGTTGAGGGACTTGTGGCTCTTTTATATAAATGATTAAATACCTGTTATTCAGTGCAATCAATGATTGTTGACGAAAGTATTACAATGCTTCCTGCAGACCTCAATAGGAGACAAACGTAATTCTAGAAATATTCCCTTCGGATTCATTTCCCGTACAGTGGCTCTCCTAACCTGCAATATCGAAGTCCTCTGGGGTTAGCGGCCGATTAAATGTTTACTAGACCACAAATACCAGACAAGAGCAAACCAATATTGTACGGCCCTTCCTTCCGTCTATTTACTTTTCCCCCATCGAAAAGATATATATAGTTTTCTCTTTTCTATTCTAGTACGTCTCGTTGCTGTTATGTAATGCCTTCTTGTCTGAAAGAAAATGCCTATTTTTTGTATTTATTTATTATTTTCACCGCGCAATATTATGTATTCTTCCTTTTGTAACCAACTTTTATGAAAGATATAAATAAGTTGATTATCAACTGTTACGAAAGCTAAGCTGTTTTCTGTACCCTTTTTTCACTGATTCAATTACCTAGCGCGCAAATCTACAGAATTCTGTATTGCTATTCCCAAAATAATTTGGAAATCTAGGTTCAATGAAACAGGGTTTGGCTACTTCGCTAGACAGGGTAATTGCATAATCATCCAGAATACAACAGCAGTTTTACAACTTTATTTTTTAACCAACGATTTCATCTGAGAAATAGCAAAAAATAAAAAGCCTTTCTCATCTCCAAAATAATAAGAAAAGTTTTTTCTTGTTTTCTGGTGGTAAAATACTTTGTAATATCCATCCAGTTCACTTTTTCTCTTCGCTTCTGAAGCGCTTCATACATAGTAAGTTGCCTGTTACAGTTTCCTTTTCAAATATAACAAGATATCTGAAACCCTTTCCCTCAGACAGTTCTTTTCATTCTATGTTTATAACATGACAGTTAAATTGTACACTAATTTTTCGTAAGCGTTCTGATTCTTGGAGTATTTCCACGTCAGACATATTTTACTCTCTTCCCAAGGGTTAATGACAGCTGGCCTCACGTTCACTTTGTTTATCTCTATACGAAAACAGGATTTTATATCATTTGCAAGAAAATACGTTTGTTAATGGAGTGCTAACCTCGGTAACAAATGACATTAGTACCTACTCCTCCTCCTATCGGCAGGTACTAATATGAAAACGGGCAAGTGAATGCGCATACATAGCGTTTCATTTTACCTTGTACGTCGGCATACATCTGTCACGGGCTACGAAGAATACAAATACACACACACACAATATATATAGATATATCTATACATATATAGTATGGACTGATATATATATATATCATATATATATATATAATCGAAGGAAAATCACGCTTTAAAACAATAAAATTATTGTTTAGGACCAAAAGAATATAGTTTATAATACCATGAAAGGCGCGGTCAGGCATTTCCAAACGTGAAACATGCAGAAATATTGATAAGACGGTGCCATTCAGTCAGTGCCTGACTCATGCAGTTGGCCAAAACCTCTTTGGGTCTTGTTTGCGCAAACCCGAAGGTCTTTGATGCGTATCATATTACAAATATTGACTCCTTGCTTCTAGTGCTTGTCTGGGACTGCTGTGAACAGTTCTTGTGAATTATATATCCTTGCTGGACATTCAACAATTTTCTTTGACATAGGCTTTCTTTGCTGTCTTCCCTCACTCAATTTAATATGTATATTTTTTTCTTTTATTTTCTAATTGCTGTAAGTAAATACTAACTGTATTCAGCTCTAATCGATTAAATACTTTATTCATTATTTCTCAAGACCCGCACAAGATGAGGATCTGCCTGAAAGTACTTAAATGTCTATATTTTCACTTAGTAAAGCAAGAATAAATAACATTAGGCTAGCTTACAAATGAGATAATAAGCAACGAAGTTTAAGTAGAGCAGAAGAATAAGGTAATGCCCATTAATTGGCTAATTACTTACGCTATTTAATCAACATTAATTATTCACTATGTAAAAAATCCATTTCTTAATTAAAGGTTCTTACGTGTATATCAATATCGAAAAACATTCGTTTTGGACAGTAATTTGTGAACGCACATCCTACTAAAGCCCTTCATTTTTATAGACTGAACCTTGGAGGACTGTCTCACAGAATTCATCAAAGTATAAGGTATATATTGTAAATTATGGACTGATTAAAATTAAACAGATATGACTATTCAACTTTCATTTAGAAGATGATAAAGAAAATACTATATCCCGTCTTTCAAGATAGCTATGTACCATGAAAGCAAATGAAAGACCCAGTCACAGGTGTTCATCTTGATAAAATGTGCATGTATTAAGGTGGATGAAAGGCAATTATTAAATGATCTCTTGAAATATGTTTGGAAGAATATGTATATGGCATATTTAACAATAAAGATATACTACGTTCGATGGAGATGACTCTACTTAGTATTCCGTAATACTCGACATGGGTTCGAGAATTTCCTTAGCAACTAATGAATAAAATTCTTCTCTGTCGCATATTTGTCTCATCTATATGTCTAAAAAAAACGCAAATAGAAAATGAAAGAGTTGAAGGTATGAAGTGCCATAGACTGGAATGGTATGAAAGCTTGATACTTTTGAAGAGTAGGATTTTAAACTAGTAAATTCAGCAGGTAACGCAGTTATGACTGCGAATGTTAATACTATTATTATTTCAGTAGATGAAACCTATTCACATGGAACAAGGACTCCGGGGCCATTGACTTGAAATGCAAGCTTCCAAAGAATGCTAGTTTCAACCTCCCACCGCAGACCCCACACTGCAGCAAAGCCAGAGATTTTTCATCGGCCAAGGGGAGACTCGTACCCACGACATCTGAGTGGCAACCGCAACACTAACCACTATACCAGCATACCTATAAATAGGACGCAAATATTGGCACGACGCCATCCTCGTGTTGGAATACAATTGATCCTCGAATAAATGTCAGTGGATGCCTATCGTTCGTATGACATTCATTACTCACAACTTGTGTTTATAAAACGTTGTGAAGGTTTGCTACTTTTATCCATCCACTTTTTTCGTCCATGCACTCTTGGGGGAAACACTTGCAATATATATATATATATATATATATATATATATATATATATATATATATATATATATATATATATATCATATATATATATATATATATATATATATATATATACATATATATATATATATATATATATATATATATATATTATACATATATATATATATATATATATATATATATATATATATATATACATATGTATATATATATATATATATATATATATATATATATATATATATATATATATTATATATAGTTCAAATGATTACCATATGACTTGATACCAGGAAATTTATACAAAAGCTAAAGATACAAACTAACTTTGGAAAGCAGAGAAAGTTTTTCTCTCATCTTTTTCAAACAATATGCTTAACTTTTTTATGAACGTCCTGAACACACAGTGGTTGTGTTTAACTTTTCCTAAATAGCTGATTTCCACCTAGCTTGATAAGACGAAAGAGAGAGAGAGAGAGAGAGAGAGAGAGAGAGAGAGAGAGAGAGAGAAGAGAGAGCATATTTTAAGATGCGAAGCACTGCTTCGAAAAAGCTTCTCTTCTTCAGTGGTGTTGTTAAGCGACGCATAGAAAGCGCTATATTTTTATTAGCCAACCTTAATCCATAGGTCCCTCTGCCCTCAACCATTCCTCCATCCTTCTGACACCAGGCCTTGTGTCACTAATCCCTTCGACATCTGTGAAAACATATCTGATTTCACCCGGGTTAAGTGCACCCTTATAAATTTAAACCTAAGGAGATTACACCCATTCAGTGATTCGCCCTACAATAAAACCAAGGAGGAAGACGGACAGACAGATACACAGAACCATAAGACCTCATTAGATGATTAAATAAATAAGATGGTATCAATAAAAGGATTTACATACGAATTTTTCTGAAGTTATAAGCGGAGATATAGATTATGTTTCTTCTGAAAGCACTTGAGAAGATGAAAAGTCCATGGCTGGACTGACCCTTCTCGGCTTAAGGCTCGTCCACACGGCCGAGCTTTGCTCGACGAACTTTGTTCGAAGTGACGTCAGAAGCGGAGAAAATGCGGCAAAATTCTGACTTTTCCCGCAGTTTTCCCCCTTCTGACGTCACATCGGACAAAGTTCGGGGCCTTAGATGAAATTCTCGAATGCAAATACTTTGTCCACGAGTATCAACCTCAGATGAAGTGTATTCATATTAACCTCGCGCCAGAATGATAAAGGTGAGGTTAGGAAGTTTTCGCTCAAACAAACCTCTTTCCTTCCAGGAGCTAATTTTCGATAATATACATGTAAATGAAATGTTGGCTTTATTCATATACCCGTTTCATGCTCAAACATCCGACCACTATCGCTGTATTAATATAGCTATTCACAAGCAACGAGGGAAATAATGCCCTTGCCAAAGGTCTGTTTGGCAGACATTATACTGAAGAAAAGTGGGAAGGTGTACCTCAATTTTTCCCTTAGGAATAAATGATTAACACCAATGATAACTATGTTTTTTTTAAGCGGTACGCCTTAGCAATGTAATCTACTTTTTTTTATTTGTTCATTTGATAAAGTAGGCTACTGTTCTCATAGAGGTTATTATAAGAGAATTGTTCAATTATCATAAATTTTATTATTAAGAGAATAAAATGTAATTTGTTATAGTCGGGATGAATACTTTATTGGGAAGGTATTGCCACACGCAATGCCTTTTTGAAGCAGCTCATCAGGGGTTTTAAAAACAGCAATGGAGGGATGGTGGGGTGTGAGGGCGGGAAATGAAACAGAATGAAAAAGGTGTTGGATAATAAAGGAAATTGGAGAACAGTCAGGGGAAAGAACTATAGTGAAACTTGGACCAGAGATATTCAGGTTGAGGAAAGCAAACATGATAAGAAAATAACAGAAGATTATTGGTTATTAGAGGAATTCAGTACCCAACACTAGAATGACCTACCATTGGTACATATACCTACAAAGACCCAGCGGTCAAAATGCTTCACATGTATTGGCATTCTCAGTCTACATTTTCGCTTATTAAAACGTTCTAATTCATTGGTGTATAATTATTCATGGTAAGGAAATAGAATAAAGTTGTTGACGTAATCAGTAATATAAGATTCCTCAATTATCTCAAGAAAACTTACATAATTACTATCAAACCTAAAATAGATTATATATCATTTGCAACATTGAAATTTGATTTGCTGAGATGCAATAAGAAATGCATTAAAAGGAATTACAACATTAAGATTAATTAGAACAGCAGCCTTTTTCTAAGGCTGAACTTCATAACAGCAGGTAATAACAGCTTTTCTTCCTTGGAACGACGGCACAGTCCAGTGAGTGACCGCGACAGTCCACTTTCTGTTGGCAGTCGTTATCGTCAGCATAGCAAAGGTTTATCGGTATACATATATTTATACCTTTACGTTAATGAAAAACAAATCATAATTTGTATTTGAGTACCATACCGTAAAACATATTTTATGATTTATCGAACTTTAAATGAACAATTAGTTTTTCCATAAAAAAAATGACTGAAATATAAATAATAAAGTATAGCTATGCGATAATGCGTTGTCAAGTTTACATTTTTTTTACTTTCTACATCTAGGGAGTAATGTCAATTTTTACAAGTACATTTTTTTGCAAAGTAGTTTCCTGAACACCTTGCTTTGCATTTACCGCATACAGATCTCTTACATTGGTGTCAATTGTCTGAAGTCTTATTCTCATTGCAGTATTCTGTTCGGTACTGCTTATTTTCTTAGTAATTATGGAAACTTCAGCTGCAATATCACACCAGTGTCGCTTTCATTGCTATTTACCTACGGAGTTGACATCGTAGATCGAAGAAGTACAGTAATTTACAGTTCCATTAATTTTCTTTGCATCATTTCTAAAGTCTACAGTTGTGTTAACGCTGCACAGTAGGAGTACATTTTCGTTTGACTTACATTGATAAACTGTCAGTATGTATTGATTATTTTTCAGCACTAGTCTGCTGTACAGATGGTCATAGGAATTTTTTTATACGTAAGTGCGAATCTCCATTCGAATAGGATTTACGCTCCCCAAAAGTCTCGTGTTTGAATAGCTTGTCATTTTTTCGCCAGTTTTATGGAAGTGAAAAAAAATGATCTTGTCACATTTCTTCCTTTTCCCATTTATGGTTTTATTAACTTCAGAACAATGTATTCGGAGATTGGTTGATTTGCAAGGCGACTGTCAAAAGCGAGCGATTTGAGGACGCATTGTTCTACTTGATAATGAGTCACGAAATATGCGTAGATTGCCACGTCATAATAACGCTCCATATGGAACAGCGGTTAAAATGACCGTTGTTCGATTGTTGAAGGTCTAAAAGGCCCTCGTAGAGCAAAAAGCTAATCTCAATTTCCATTAGGTTAAATATACAACCTGGTGAATATAAAAAAAAATAAACCATAGTGAAACATGATTTATAGGAAAAAATTAGGGAAAGTAAATACTTACATTTGAAAGTGAGATTCCGGTCGAAATGACCGGTCGCTAATTTTAGTGTTAACAGGGTACAGTTGTTTTAATTTTAACTATTGCATTCAGTCAGTGATAATTTAACTTAAGCTTAGAATTAGGGGAAGAGGATTGGAAAAAGTCAAGAACACAATAGAGATTATTGAAGGGGAATAATGAAAATTGAAGTACAAAGAAGGAGGTAGCTTTCAAGTTTGCCCAAATCACATAGACTCGGAGGTGATGTAAAGGGGAAAAGCAAAACGAAACCAAACAGGAGAGGTAAGAAGAGAAATGTTGGGAAAAAGATATTACGCCTGCCACTGGCGAGAAGCAATGCATCGTATGGCCCTATAATATACTCAGAAATTAGATGATAAAGCTGATAAAGCCAGTCTTTAAGCGTACGGGAAGGCTAACTGAAGTGTTAGAATATGTAAATATAACGACAAACAAATGATCAACCCTGTACATAAATATTTGTTTGTCGTTGCCAGAATAACAGCTCCTGATGACTGACGTAACATTAAAGCTGCCGGTGAGGATGGCGGCAACGCCAGTTGGAAACTGAAGCATTTTGAGCTTAAAAAAAGAAAGAAAATATAACGGATTTCGTATACTCGTGTACAAATAGGCATGTTGGGAATCATACTCAAATGAAATATACCGAAAACAATGTACCAATATAAATCCCTCTTTTTTAGTAAACAAATAAAAGCGACAGTTACAGCAGAGAGAGAGAGAGAGAGAGTCACCCCGGTGGAGGCCGTAGCTGTCGTTGTCGTGACGAAGACAATGATGTTTTGTCTGTTTGAAATGTAAACATCGGGTCCAAATGACATTAAAACTTCCTCTAGGGTTGAAAATCTCAAAATATTCGGTTTCATGTCCTGATATCTCATGTTAAATATCTTTTTATTATAATTTATTATCTTGTAATCTACATACAATATTTACAATAGTTGTTTACAATGAAATTAGCATGCCTTGGATCTACTAAATACAAATAACAGTACTATAATGAATTAAATTCTTCCACAAAATTCCCAGAGGTTTTGGTAATCTTATTAGCATTATCAAAAATTAATTTTATATCATTTTTGCATTGCATGTATTTCATTCTTACACGGTCTTTTATATTTTCAGGCAATAAATTTGTGTTCCTGCATGACCACATAATTGTAATAGAAGAACATAGGAATAAGATACATGTATTCTTAACATCGGCATTTCCAGGTCTTATTTCAGTGTTTCATCTCACCGGAAACAATTACCATGTTTGCAATATTGTCAATATTTTTTGGTTCAGAAGAGTATTTTTTTTCTTTTCAGTTCTTTTCCCGAACTGATGTTCTTCTTCAATGATATTGCCATTTGTTGCATACCATGGGTTATAAAAGCCTCTTTTCAACCAGCCCCTCGAGAACTTGTCTCGTCTACTTTTTCCAGCGTTCAGAGTTCAGTGGCAGAAATTGCCTTCCATTTCTCCTGACGGAGTCTGAAGAATGTTTCGCCGTTTCCAATTTCTTCATCAAACGAGATGCGACAAGCCTTCGCCATCTCATTTACAAATTATCAATTATAACTTTGGCGGAAAATATTTCTTTTTTGCTTTGATACAACCAAAGCCCGGTGTAGTTATAATGGCCAAACTTTCTAAATTGTTTCCTTTCGTTAGTCGAAACTTACTATGCTGAGGAACACGGATCATTTTCTATGGATAGAATTACTCGTCTGCAAAATTATAAAAGAGGGAAACAAAACTTGATGTAATTGTGTGGAAGAGAAATTGTCTACCATCAAATTAGGACTCGCATCAAGCCTTATGAGGAATGTTCGGTCCAGAAGAGCACTGAGCTTGTTGATTTAGCGCTCATTATAACCAGTAGTAAGTAGGAAAGAATCTCTCTCTCTCTTCTCTCTCTCTCTCTCTCTCTCTCTGTGTGTATGTGTGTGTGTGTGTGTGTGTCTGTGTGTCTGTGTGTGGTGTGTGTGGTGTGTTTTACTTGAGAATTTCCACGTAATCAAAATTATTCTAAACCAGCTCGTTCAGCTATTGCTTCAATATAGTTATGAAGAGGCAATGCGCATGCGTTGACAAATGAAATGAATCGGAAAAGGGCAAAGAGAAAAATAACTAAAAGTATAAGGGAAAACGTTGGGTGAGACATTGAGCTATTAAGGGAAAATGTTTGCCCCGAGTTCTCTCTCTCTCTCTCTCTCTCTCTCTCTCTCTCTCTCTCTCTCTCTCTCTCTCTGGGCGGTCCCATATTAAAGCTGAAGTCTCCTTTCCACTTCTTGCACATTAAACTTATTATATGCAGGAAATTATTGCACTCGCTCTTGGCCCTATGTTAAGGTTAACTTTGCTGCTGACATCGCTTGGCATTTTGATGTTCGTTGCACAAAATTTATAAAGGCATCATCAGTATTACAATATAATCTGAATCTGATACTTTCCAAAGCTTATATTAAAAGTAAACATTAATTATACAGTAAATGAAAATAAATATTATTATTGCCATATGAATTTTGTCATTCGATGGATATAACTACCAATGTAATTTAGCTATGAATTTACTTATTGATATGTACAAGATCTCATTACTTCTGAATCAAACTGTATTTAGTAATTATCGTTATATTACTGATTTTGAATTGCGTTTTTTTGCAAGTAGGATAAATGGATAAACTTAAATCTGTTAATTCCTTGAGATTATTGAATTTTAGGTTTGTTTTTCTTACGTATCATTTGGAAACGAAGATGGCAGGACTCTACGAAATTCCATAGCTGGTATCTCTCCAGATTTGAATTTAAGTATTTGCCTCCCAAAATTACTGAGACCCCTTCTCAAAGCACGCAAATTATCTTATTTTTTATCTATTAAAGAGGCAATTTATAGAAAACCTGATATTACCCAGCCATATTGCAATAGTAATGATGGACTGTACGCAGCATTAACATTGACCTTAAGAAAGGTAAATGTCAATACTGAGTACAGCTAACTACCCGTGTTCAATGGGAAAAAGTCTGAATAACAATTATATCAATGATGGTGATGAGAACATAAGGTAGTGTATTGGGTTCCTTGCGCAGATTGTAAAAATGTCTATACAGGGCAATCAGGAAGATCTGTAAATCAGTGATTGAGGAACATGCACTTATCATCAACTATTAATAGTGTTGATTGGCAAAACAGTAAAATGTTATTTAAAACAAACAATACACGGAAAAGGACGATAGTTGAGCCTGCTCTCATTAGGGCAGTTCCCATTTCTAACCTGAATGCTGTTAACTAAAAGTTTGTCGGTTAGTTGTCCTATTATGTAGTTTAAGCAGCCAACCTTAACACTATCGGCAGGTCGTTGAATATTTAACAATTGTTAATAACGGCAGTTCTGTAATAACCGAAGGTGGCTATTTATCTTGTTTCTTAACATTTGTAATTCACCAATTTTTATTTTATCATTCTGTAGTCACCTGAAGAGGAGGCCAGTTGGTTTTGAAACTATAGTGAATGTTAACGATTTTAATATATTTTCTAAATACAACGGAGTTTAATTTATTAAGTTCCAGAGTAGATTCAAGTCGAATCCCTCGACAGCCGGGAAAAAAATTACAATGGGTATTGAATTAGTTTCCTTTCTTTTAATCATCTTGGACTAACATATTACTTTCTATCCTTCAGACACATAGAAACCTTCCCTTGGAAAAAGCTAACCAAAAATAATAATTCTAGCCATCCGGACTGCCTATAATTGCCCAGAATGACTTATTATCTAGTGTTATTCAAGAAGACAGCTTTCTCTCTCTCTCTCTCTCTCTCTCTCTCTCTCTCTCTCTCTCTCTCTCTCTCTCTCTCTCTCTCTCTCTCCCATAAGATGCTAATCGAGATAGCCTATCTAATCCATAGACATTCAAGTTTCCAGAAAAACTATTTGAGGTACAAGAATGAAGTTTTTATGACTGCTGTAAGAAACCTCAAAGTAACGTGTTTTTGAATTACCACCTATTAAGTACAATGTGCTTGTTCAATGTATTCATTTATTAAATGATATTCATTGAAGAATAAACCTTCAAGAAAAAAAAAAAGCTTGCTCTATACAGACTTTGCAACATGAATATTTTTCCACTATGAGAGCGTTAACACCATGAAGCTTGTCAAATATTATGGGTATCAATACTTTTTCAACACCACTATTGCGGTCATGTAGTGAGTGTCTAATTCGGAAGTCATATGAGCGAAGAGGAAAGGCTATTCTACTTATGGTTTATACACAAGACTTTATCACTAAGCATGTAATCGCATGAGAGGGAGTAACTACTTTCAAAAGTTATTTGCTTATTTGTTACATGGACAGAACAAAAGGGAAACCAACCAAAGGCTTAATCTCACCAACTTTTGAACCCACATCGGAAATCACTTGTAATCCGCAGCACTTTCAAACACGATGACTCTCATTCAAATCCATGAAAAAAACCGGTTCCTTTCTGGTGGCATCTAATATCACAGGGTAGATATGCATCCAGCCAAAGCCTTTGATCCGAGGCGCGCCACACATCTCGTGTCACTTGACACACTTCAAAATGCCTCTGCAAATGTTAGGTCACGTCCCCACGGAAGCCCTCTCGAGAGGGCTATCCTTCGGATCACCCCGGCTTGTCCCAGCTGCAATCTTTGTTTATTTCTTAGGCCGCGATGCTCCTAGTCTCAAAACAGCTTTGGGGACAGGGGGGTGGGGTGCGTCTCTATTAGTCAGAGGTTGCTGTTTTAATTAGAGATTTTAGGTAAAGCTCATTGAACAAAGAATTAATAATAATACTGGTGGCATGAGGTTAAAAGTCGTATCCATAGATTGGAAGCTTTTGCTTATTAAATACCAAAATTTTACTTTCAACTATTATAGCTAAAGTAAAGTTTAAATATTTCCAGGCTCTAAACATTAAACACTCGTAAAGTCGTGCGGATATGCAGGAGGACAGTGCATAAACAAGAGGCTTAGTAAACAAACAAAACGAAAAGAAAAATATAAGTGAGCAGAAAAAATTCTTCCGAGATGAAAATCTTCGTAGAAATAACTGGTTAGATTAAATGTTGTGAGGGAAATGATGAAGTAAATTAATGAAGTGATTGAAGTAAAGACTACGAAAGAATAGATAAGAGCGCAAAGCAGTAAAAAAAGAGACTAAAGTCAACGAGAAATCTCTCTCCGACGCAAAAATGAGGAAAGCAAATGTCAGCAAACTCCTTCACTTCTGGGAGAATGCTTTCAGTAACTATCTCAGCAGTCCATGACCAGAAAAACTAAATGATGGAATTTCGAGTTATTTCTCTCTCTCTCTCTCTCTCTCTCTCTCTCTCTCTCTCTCTCTCTCTCTCTCTCTCAAAGGAGTCTCGTTTTCTTTCCTCTTAATCTTCCAGGACCATCGATTGCTTTCCCGAACTTGTAGTTGAAGCCAAAAAAATGAAAAGAAGCTGGAACATCCTCCAGTGAAGCATATTTAAAATGATTTCTTACAAAAAAATGTTGACTCCTTCTCACAGTAAACGTGAACACGAGAGTTTCCCAGTTTCGAATTAATTAACGATATCAGCAATTGCTGATGCTGACCAAGTTGAATTACAAGAACTAATGAGAAAGAATTCTCTGGTCTTTTTAATATCTAATTTCTGTAACAGCTAGCTGAAATTGAGTCATTTCCATGTACGAAATTATTCTAAGTAGTACTTTGCATTAAGTTTTATTCCTGTTTTTAATAAAGTGCAATAGGAATCACAGTATCAAAGCCACTGTTTACAGCTGAGAATGGACTAAAACAGTGGTTTCCAAACTTTTCAAGCTGGATACTTGCCCATGGTCCACCAGCCCCCGTAAGGTGTCTCCACTGACTGCCTAACCACTAAACTCTTCAGATTATGGCCCCTAGCATTCTGCTACATAGCCCCCAGTTTGGGAACCACTGGACTAAAAAATATAGATACATGCATTCAAATTTCAGTAAGGAGAGTCAAAAGGCAGAGTAGAGCTAGTAAATATTTATTTGGTTACAGGCCAGCCCACATAATATGACCAGAGAAAAACACTTGCCAAATGATGGATGCCTTAATGCCAACAAAGACGAATTCAGAGTTTTGGACGTGCAATTAGTAGTAAAGAAACTTAGGAGATGGATAACACCAGGCTTTGGTGGAATCACTACAGATATAATTTTGACCAAAATAAAAAAGACAACGTATACTAACTGCTGATAGGGTAAATAAAGCAACATCGTGTGAGTCAGTTGGATAACTAAAACGACATTGTACGTACTTGCTTCGGCATTAGCAAAAATATCCTAACTTCTCTAGAGTCAGACGGAGTGATGAACAGCCAAGAGTGGCTGGTTTAAGAAAAGGTAGGAGGTGCAGGGAAAAAAATATTGCGCAGCAGTGTATGGGATTTAAAATTTCCTTTTTGGTATTTTTTTATGATGTCACGGAATTTGTCCCTTCGTAAAATATGTAAAACTATTTTAATTATACATGCACGAAGCAGACGCAAAAGCTTTGTAAATTTGGTAGTAGTTTGCTGATTCAAATTGCTTCATCTCAGTATATAAGTCTGTCAACAGTCTGTTGTTACTGCGAGTCTAAACCTTCTGTCCCATCCTTGACTACTTTTTACCTTATGAAATCTAGGAGATTGTTATCAGTATAGGTGAAATACCATTCCATCATAGCCACCTACTACTTACTGCAGATTTACTTGTTTAGACTTAATTAACTTTAATTTTATATCTATTTCATTTGAGGATAATTCACTAGCTTTACACATTGCATGGAAATGCCTCATATATACGTATATACCATATATATATATATATATATATATATATATATATAATATATATATATATATATATATATATATATATATATGCACACAACTATAATTATAGGAGGCTTCAGTTGGTGTAAGGTAGAACTTTGAAGGAGGGGCCATGGTGGCCGCCTAGGCCCCGTGTTAGGACCAGGGACGGAGCCCTAGAGGGGTTCCAGGGGATGAAGACCCCGGTAGCTCCAGGGTTCTATAAGTACTGTCTGCACTGTACACAATTGTACTTTCCAGAGAGCAAAGCAAGATAAACAAAAATGTATTTGAATAATATAAGGAATATAAATATGCACAGTACCTAGTCTTTATTTGCAATTAGCGAGTCCAGTTGCATTCGTCTCGTGTCTTTTGCAGACAGCTTTACAAACCTTTCAAGGTTTACCTTCTTGCCATAGTGGATATGGAGGAGAGTCTGGTATGTCAGTCTGTCCTCAGTCATGCTGGCAGGCAACGCATGTGTGCGAAGGGTCCTCATAACACTGGCACTCCACTCATATTTGCAGGATGTGACTGGTAAGGCGCATGCTATTTGAAGTAAATTCCGAATGTTAGGGAAATGGTGTGGGTCACACTCCATTGCTGCTGCTGCTTGGGCCGTAGGCCTGTTTTCACTTGGAATCTTTGAAAATCTCACCTTCCATCGCATGATCTCTTGGGGCACCAGTTCTGGTGAAGGCAGGTCAGAGATGTATTAAGTTTCAATGGCACCTTTCAGGTTCCCTATTTTACCAAGAAAAGAAATTGCTGTGATTGAGAGATTAGAAAATCTCTCCTGAAAGCCCAATGTGACGTAGTTCCGAAGTGGAAATGCCAGATTCGTTTTATAATACTTAAAAAATAGCAAGATAGTAACCAATTTTTCAAATTGTCTACCATTTCGTAATATTTTCGTCAGCAATTTATAAAAGTATCCAGAAGATACTTCCGTATCCATTTTCATAACACTGGCCAGGTGGAGCTGCAGGTGCTCTGTTGGGGGTTCATCTGAACACTCTGACACGCCCACCCCCACCCCAGCTACGGGTCTTATTTGTACGTGAATAAAAAAAATTCAGTAGAAATAATATTTCAAACAGATGCCCAAAACGGGATATTTCAATACTAAAAAAGAAAACTTGTAAATATTCTGCATTAATACTTAAATATATATATATATATATATATATATATATATATATATATATATATATATATATATATATATATAGTATAACAAGAGGGGGATTCGCTATGATATGACTAATAATATAATATGATATGATATGTATGAGACATCGTTGTATGTTACGTGCTTTGACATTCCTCAGAAATTGGGAATCATCGTTTTTAGCTTCCCGGAGACAGAGAACATCTCAGCTTAGAAATGCTGATAGGTCTTGAGGTGGTGTGTCATTAAAATCTTTACCTAAGCAGGTCAACGCTCGTCTCTCATTATGGGCGTTTGTCAAAGGTGCCTTTGAAACTGGTTATGAGTGGTTTCTGGGTGTGATCAGTGTGTGTGCGAATTCGTGCGTTCGTACGAGCTATGTCCGTCCATAATAGCATGTAATTAGCCAGAACCATAAAGACAGTTATGGGGAGAGAAGGCAGAGGCGGGATGGTTCTGCCAACATGTTTCTGTTTGGTGAAGTGAAACTAGCTGAAATGGGTAAGAATTACTGTGCTTTGGCCAAAGGTGTGACTTGTCTGTATTTTTGATATTTTGTAAAGATGTTCTATTTCATTTAATCTTTTGACTTTTTATTTACAATTGTGTATGCTTACCAGTTTGTTCTCCTCTTCTTTTAACAGGCGATTCTAGTAGAGGGTACTATTTGCTGAAGAAGAGTGGGGTTATTCACTGGAGAAATGGTGTTGACTAATTACTGTGTAGACTGTTAATTACCGACGGTTATCTGAGTTATTTGGACTTTGAGTTATTCAGTTAATCATTCTGTTAAGAATCTGAGTTATTCATTTAATTCATTCTGTTTAAGAATCTGAGTTATTTAGTTAATAATTTGCTTTTTAAATAAATGGTCTATTTTTGTAAGTTCACGGACTATTTGATTCGTGACCTAATGAAATGGAGGGGAGGTATGACGAGAGAGAGAGAGAGATGAGAGAGAGAGAGAGAAGAGAGAGAGAGAGAGAGGGAGAAAGAGCTGTTGGGTATCAAGAGAGAGAGGAGAGAGAGAGAGAGAGAGAGAGAGAGAGAGAGAGAGAGAGAGAGAGAGAGAAAGTATTGCCAACTACCAGTTGTCTTCCGCTCTGGCTTTCGCTACCAAAAGAATAACGAGATACTTGTCGTCTCCGTTTATATATATATATATATATATATATATATATATATATATATATATATATATATATATTATATATATATATATATATATATATCTCCTACATAGTAACATTCTTCAGAGCTCCAACTAAGGATATCGAAACACGATTCGAATATCAGACGATGATCGTACAATTTGGTCTGGTTGCAGTAAATTCATTGACCACTGTTAGCCACTAATTATATCACTTACGACAGATGAGGGAGACCTTTCTTACCGTAGTGGATTGCGAACCTACGTACCATGTCTATTCATTGCCACAACCCTGACGATGACATTGCCATTGTGACGCCATGTTACATTAACTAATAATAATCGTAATAACATACTTTATTTCAGCTCCAGGCCATATATGATGAACGATAAGATGAACACAATACTGTAAACTAAATTAAGTTCGTTTATGCCCGAGCACAGCTGAAAACAACTGCAATAATAATAATAATAATAATAATAATAATAATAATAATAATAATAATAATAATAATAATAATAATAATTCCATTTAGAGTCCAAACACCAATACATAATTCAAGTAGTTTGCTAGAAAGGAAGAGTAAATGGCAAATATCCAATATATGATAATAATAACAATAATAATAATATGAGTTTTGGAATGGAGTAGCAAATCCACAGTTATATATATGTAGTACATCCTTTTTATTAAATTTAAAGATAACCCTGTACAGAAAGCTTTCGGGAAACTGTTCGATTCACCTTTTCCCAAAGGTTCTCTGTGCAGATTTACCCTTAAATATGCTTATGTACATGTACATAACTGTGGATTTTCTTCTCTTATGTAATATAATAAAAATAATTAATGATTTTTTTTCAGACAGGCTAACTACTTATACATAATTGGGTTAGTTCACTAAAAAGGAAGGGTCTCCGGCAACTCCTAATAATAATAATAATAATAATAATAATAATAATAATAATTTCTGCCGATTTTTATCATATTCATTTATTTATTTATTCATTTTTTTTATCATTGCCTTAACCTTCTCCGGTGACGAAAAGGTGATAAAGTGACGTCCCACAACCACACAGTTTCAGTGGTCCTTGCTTGCTATCCTCAAGAACAGCTTGCTTCGGTGTTGAAGAGTCCTTGCCTGTGTAATTCACGCTCAGTTGCAGCCTCCAGGTGAGAACGTTGTGGGCGTGGTTTAACTGTATCGTTGCGTGTATGGTGGGATTTTATTCCTAAGGTTCAAACTCACAGGCGACCGGACAGCTCGAGACCTGTTCGAGCAGGCCTGAATGTATGTGATGATCTCTTCGACGCGGCCTGCAGGCTTATCCTCAGTCTATGGTTAAAGTCGCAGTAGAAGAACCCATCAGTAGGCGACCACTATGTCAGACCATTCGGTGGATAAAAGATTTTTGGAATTAATTTATTTGATTTATACAAGCAAAATCCATGTATATGGAATATTAAGAGTGAAAGACTATTCAACAGGAATATGAAAAAATGAAGCGTATGAGACATTGTGAAGAAACTTCGAGAGAGGATTGGGAGTGCTACCCGTGACACGGTAACCAAGAAGATAAACAACATGCGCAGTTCCTTCAGGAAAGAAATGAAAAAGGTTGAAAATTCAAAGAAGTCTGGGGCAGCCATAGATGAGGTCTATCGTCCAAGTCTGTGGTGCTACGACCAGCTTTTATTCCTTCGTGACCAAGAAACACCAAGAATTATCATCAAATATTGAAGAGGTATGTAAACACTTAAATATCATATTAAAACGTTTCACGCTCGTGAAGCATTTTTGCAGCCTTTTCTTGGAATCCTCAAACTATTCTATAGAGCTCTAGAAGAATAAAAAAAACTTAAAAGTGTGTAAAGACCTGCGCAATTTTCCCTTCGTCATCCATATACACTTCCTAATCTGTATAAAATAGTCCAATAGCAACCTGAAAAATGAATTGTCACCTGAGCGTGAAAGGAATAATACTCAGTAAATATAGGTAATAATTCATTATACTGAATATAAATGCACACCTTTATTTCATAATTGCCTGTAATACATATAAATGTATTTTCTTACAGAACCCTCACATTCAGTACAAAAAAATCTCCTACTGTTTGGGATATAAATTGATTTGGCATAAGCAGTAATAAACAGTAAGTGATAAGAGTTGACCACGTATGTGGATATATAGCCTGCACAATGACTGCCATGAGAACCATTCTGTGAAATCCTTTGTAATTGTGAAAGAAAGATCCTGAATTAGGGGAGGAACAATTGCTTCATGATTCCCGTCTACAGCGCCCAGCCAATTAGGGAACTGCCACATTTCTTCGAAGTCTTGACCAATCTGGCACCATTCCTCCTTCGAATGTGGGAACTGTGGAGATAAAGGCATAATTATTAATACTGCTTTATTCAATAGTAATATCCATGTTATTTTTGTCCCAATTTAAGGATGTGATCGAGATGGACTGCCAGTCTACATCCCAGCCTGGAGCTTCAAGACCCCTTTCATTACCACCTGCAAAACGGAGCTGCCAACCGGGACCGTCAGTGAGCAACAAGCCTGACGAGGTTCTGGGCATCATTGGGGACAAATTACTGGGAACACGTGAAGATGAAGAATATGATTTGTTTGGTAAATTAATAGCAAGTAAATTGCGTAAAGTTGACGATGAACAATGAAAATTTGCTCAAAAATTTAATAATGAAAATAGGAAGCATATACATAATACTAAACTTCTGCACACCTTATTTTCTCATGGGGTGCTTTGGGTAACCTACAAACGTAATGTATGTGAGGATACAAAGCTAATAATGATAAACATTAATATAGTATAATTATAGGGTGTATAATTATGCGTGGTATTTTTTAATATTGTGTTCAACTTCATATGTGACCGTTATGTATATAAACAATAAACATCATGCACTTGCCTTCATATATTCTTTCCTTAATACCTTCCATATAACTTCGCAAGTTTCCGGAATTATGCGTCCCAAAGCTTGTGGTGATACTGCTACGCTGAATTTCAGGTCTTCGTAAGACCTTCCTGTTGCTAAATACCGGAGAGTTGCCGCAAGTCTGTCCCTTGGTGATATAGCAGATCTCATGCAAGTGTCTTTCCTCTGTATATGTGGTGCCACAAGGTCTAGAAGCTTGCGAAATTTAGTCATCCATTCGTAGATAGTTAAAGAAATCATGAGGCTCCCATACTAAATGTGACAACAGGTTTGTGTGGGATAGTATTTCTCTTTTTGCTAGCCATTCCTTCATCCAAACCCTTTTCTTCCTTCTCGGCTGCTTACGTTTCTCGTAAGCTACAATACAAAGAGCTAGAATCTGCAGCTCCCTCTCTAATAACACCTTACCCATTGCTGGCCGAGAGTAGACTAACCTGATTTCACTCCGGCCGCCTGCGTAATGTATGTGTACAATTTCGGTCGTCTGGCCACTGAAGCTCCGCCCCAAACCGGAGACCTGCAGGTAGTACCGGTGCGTGAATGGGGCCCCTAAGACAGGCTTCGTCAATACCAATTCGACTTATTTTCATTTGTATTGGGTTCTTTGGCGGTGCCGTACGGGGTGAACGGTGGTCGCATTGCGAATGGACTTTTCCAGCAAGAAGGCGTGCTTCGTCGAGATGTGTATTGGGTTCGTGAGTTTTTACTGTATTGAGCTTTGTATATCTTGGGTAATTTTAGGTTGTGGTATTTGCGGTGTTTAGTTTGTCGTTTTAAGTTCTCGGTTTGCCGGTTTTATCTTTAAAATTTATACATTTTATGCCTAAAAATTTTTCTTAAAAATTAACTGTTAGATTTAATGTTAACTATTGAAGTATTGCCCTTCAGCATGGTAATTAAAATTTGGTTTCCATGCCTATTTATTACTAAACTAAGCTAGATCGCTTAGCGTTTATTTATGCTCTTCTCTGAACACTAGCAATCTTGTGCAGTGGAAACTAAACTGAACTAGATCGTTTAGTGTTAATTCTATGCACTTCAGCCTCATACTAGCAGTCTTGTGCAGTGCTACGTACGGTTTTAATGTTAACTTTTATGCTGCAATGGCACTTCTTAAGATAGAATTTAAAGTTTCTTGGGTTAGTGAATTCACTAAATCTAGAGGGGGTCTTTTAAGTGAATTATTTTATTCATCGTTTGGTTAATAAATGTTTCGGTATAAATTAAGTTAGTTCTTAGTTGTTTCCACTTGCTAGAACATTTTGGGCTTTAATACATATTTTTATTTCAGGCCAGGGTGTTAAGTAAGCGTACCACAAAGAGTTATGGATTAGTTTTAATGCAGATACCTTACGGCTAAGCAGGATTAGTAAGTAAGTACAAAGTTTCTTTTATCTTGACTGTACGTTACTGAGTAAGTTTTATTGTCTTTTTTTTTTATTTAAGTTTAAGTTAAACTTAATTCTTAGTTTAGTTTTACTTCCTTTGTAATTCAGTTTTATTTCGAATTTTATTTCCTAGCTTTTTGTTTTGAATTTATTTTAAAGCTAATTCGTAAGTTTTATTTAGAATTCATTGATTTTCAAGCTTTTAATTTAGAAATTACCTTTTAAAGGTTTTAAGTTCAAAGTTTAAGTTCGGTTTTAAAAAAAAAACTTTCTTAAATAAATATATTCAAGCTAAAGTTCAGTTTTAAGGTTTTTTGAGATTTTTCAGGTTCAAAACATTTGTTTTCATTTGAAGTTCAGGCTTTTTAATATATGTTTTATTCAAAGCATTGTTAGAATTAAGTCTTTAAGAAGTTTTTTTCCAACATTTTAAGTTAAAATTGAACTTTTTAACGAAATCTTGAAAATTTGAAGATTTTAACATTGGTTTCAGCATCAGAAACTTATTTTGTTTTTAATAGTTTAGTTTTTTTTAAATTATAGGGGTTTAGCTGTCTGACAGTTTAATTCTAGATAGGTTAGATTTAATTTGTGAATGTTTGTGAAAGTTTGAGAGTCTTCAGTTTAATGTGTAAGTTATATTAAAGTTTGTAGAGTAAAAATAGATTTTAGATTAGTTGTTTAAATATTTAAAACTTCACTTGCCTTGGTTTAGCTTTAACTTTATTTAAGTAAATTATAATTTGGAATTCAAAAGTTCTTGAACAATGTGAATTCTATATTCAGCTTTAAGGGTAATTATTTCAGCTTCATAAGTAAGAGACTTTTGGAGTAAGAGACTTTTGGAGTAAGAGACTTTTGGAGTAAGAGACTTTTGGAGTAAGAGACTTTCACTTAGTTGCCCTACTTCCCAAGTCCACCTTTGCCGGGGTTGCGGTGCCACTTGTCAGGCAAAGGTGGACTTGCATATTGTGTATGGTGACTTTATCACCATACACAATAGGAAATTCAAACAAACCAACAAAGTTCTTTAGTTAGTACTGCGAGGCCGATAGTTTGTGTAGCTAGGACCTAATGGGAAAACTAGGTATGGATCTATAAAATATAACAAGATAGAATAAGGTCACCGGTGTAATTTTATATAGGTGAAGAGATTAGGATAAAGGTAATACACTTTTTTTTCTATAAATATGCAAGGCATAGGTTAGCGTAAAGTCACTTTCGGAGAAGTTTAACAGAAAGTTATTAATATCAATTTTATAGTACTATAGCCTTCTTAGTTTTGCCTTATTTTAGTGCAGATGAGAATTTGGTTGGTAACTTAATATATTTTTTTTAATTGGTATTTTATATATTTTTATAATTGGTATTTTATTTCCACTAGTTTAGGAACTAGACTGGTAGGTGATTTTTTTCTAAGAGGCCAAGGTAGGTCTTGGGATTTCTAAATAATTTTCTTTGCACTACTGTCGTGGTCTTTTCATATAATCCTAATAGGCTAGTTAAAGTAATTTTAATGGAAATTTTATTTCAAATTTGGATAGCTTCGTTAACTTACTTCTGTCAGTGTGGTAAACACACACCCCTCGTAGGCTCCTCAAGCAAAGTTTTCGTGTAAAAGTTAGGAAATACGACGGTGCAGGTAGCGTTGAAAGTGTTCAATGACACTTTCCTTCATCAGCTTTTCCTCAGATATGAAGAATGCTTCGGGAACCACTGTCATATTTTAACTCACTCACTTTCGCCCTTGGGGGTTGTGCATGAGAGTTTGAAGGAACATTATTAATATATGGGATTATTTATGGGAGTTACGGCAGTTTGAAGTAACTATGATGAATGTGATTGTTAATGGGAACATTTAATCTTACGATAGTATTGTCTTGGAATAGCTGCTAGGGTTAACTAATCGGGTTTCTATTCCCTACTTATAATTGGGTAAGTTTGCCACTAAAACTATTCAAAACCCAATCAAACTACTTTTCTTATGCACAGGCTCTCGGTGTAGCTGCAGCAGACCCTAAGGACGACACTAATAGTGGAAAGCAACGCCTTATGTTAAGAGTGAATTTAGTTACCCAGACAACTAGTACTAAACTTTTTGACTCCGACGCTGTGCATATCCTATCAGGATTCGAAGAGCTAAATTCGGTTACCCAGACAGCTAGGACTTAATTGTAGACGCTATTCACAACCTAATAGTCATAAGTTTAATCTGACTACTAATGCAATGTAATAGTATTTAAGGGTATGAAAACTAACTTAATTCATATAATCTGTAAACCTTTGTAGGTTTCTTTAACCCAAAATGTCATATGATGGGGGTAGACTTTGTCATGTGAAATCGATGGAATGGTGTTACTGGTTGAGTAACAGAAGCAAGATTGGGAAATTCATATAAGAAATTAGTAACTGACATAAAGGTTTGAGGTGTCAGGTTCTGGTTTAATGGCCATATTTCCTATGCAATCAAAGGAATGGAAGTTACTCTGGTTAACAGAAGATGAGGGTAATTTTATAAAAGTAACTAAAAGGAATTTCTTATTCTTAAGGAGTTTTCGGATAGTATCGTATTTTGGCTTTTCTTGCAATAGTTTATGCAGGCTAGTTTATGCAGGTCTAGTTTATGCAGGTCTAACTTCTTATTCAACTAAGTGATAAGATTGTATTTTGACCCCTCCTGATGACTGGAATCTGTTTAAAACTTATGGTCTGGAAATTGCATTGGGCTGAAACACAAAGGTGACTGTGATAATGGTTGGAAGTGAAAATTCATTTTTACATTAAAGAAAATGAGGATAATACTTGGTTGTCATAATTGCCATGTGAGGGTTATAATTAGGTTGTAACCATAAAGCAGGCAGCTAACACGTAAAGTTGGCAGCAAACTTTTAATCTATTTTGTCTTGTAAAGTAGTTCTTATCGCTTATGCCTATAAATTTTGTAGCTGGTTACTCAACACTTTATAGTTTCTTTTTTTATGTATACGTACTTTATTTTTGTGTTTAAATATAGCGATAGAAATTAAAGATATTTGCATTGCACCTTAACAATAGTTGTTGGCCTTCTCACTGGCTCTTCAAATTTTATATGTTAAAATTGCTCAAAGGATAGAAGATTGGTTGGGAGTGTGGTTTTGCTTCAGTAACTTAGTTGTGGCGATCTCTTGGTAATAAAATAGTTTTAGAATTGCCAGTGGCTACGATCCGCAAACTAATATGACTCCTTTGTAGAGATGTGCAATAGGATGTTAACATGAACAAATTAACTCCTGGAGAGGGCTTTTGTTAAGGACCGGGCTGGGGAGGAACTAATCTGTGCTAGTTTTGGCTTATATCAGAGTTGTCTACTCAGAGGTGCTAGTAACTAAACTTTGTTAATTGTAAAATACACAGCTGCACGAAGATTTAGTGTAATAATATAATCTGTCGACCATAACATAGAAATGAGTTTCTAGAGTACTTTGATCCCGAGGGATTAGTACTAAACACGGCGTCCCAAGGTCCTACTGCCATGTTTAGTCTAGTACCTCTGGAGTAGGTGACGCGTAGATAAGCCAAACAAAGTTTCGAATATACATTTTCCTTTTATCGCTGTACTTCACTTGACTAGCTTGGTGTTTTTTTTTTTTTTTTTTTTTTTTTGTTTTTTTTTTTTTTTTTTTTTTTTTTTTTTTTTTACACTGCCTAAGGAGCAAATAATTAGTCGAAAACAAGCATTCCTCGGGTTAAATTCCACTGCTTATATACCACGTATAGAATGGTTAATGGTTTGGGGTAGGTTTTAATTTGGAGCTGCTAGAAGTCTTCGTTAAAGTTGATCATCCAGAATTTTTTAGTAGATAAAATCCATTTAAATGGAACAAGCTCATGGGTGCCACTGACTTTAAAAGGTCATCAGGCAGTTAATGCATGTACCAACATGCAGTTTTAAATACAGTATACTATGGTAGGTACTGTTGAGTTTTTGATGATGATTAGTGGCAAAACTGACCTATGATGTAATCATTTCCTCCCTAACAAGAGCTCACATTACACAACTTCGTTGCTTTTAAGTTCAGTTGTTTCCTTAACTTTTACCCGAATTCTTGAAAGATCGAAGGTCTCTTTAAGAATACAATTCTGATCATAGTATGTGGGTTATCTTAATTTTGATTTTGACGATTTTCAAAAAAGTACATTTTCTAATATGGTATACAAATTTTGTTTGAGTGGTTTCTACGTATAGCGAACATTAAGTATAAATATTTGCTATACAGCCTTAATGTATAATTATGGCATAAAATGTACGAGGTAACTCTACTCCATTTAGTTGCAAGTATTCAGTGGGTAATACCTTTTTGGACATTGTTGATTGGAGATACGCAATGCATGGTTTTTATAAGCTAATTATCCTTAAAGTAAAAGATATCGTGCCTATTTCGTGAAACGTTCTCTTTTTAAGGAGTGGCCGAATTATTACCGTAAGAAAATTTTCTGCTGCCGTTGTTTTTCTGGCCACAGCTTGCTGGAGGAACCAGGATTTAAGAAAATGTGCAGCCACGGGCGGATTTGCGAACCTTTCAGTGTTGAATTCCTGATAGTTTTTTTAGTACAGGTTCCTGGGATATTCTGCATTAGTAAACCTACCAGTTGCTTTTGCATTAGTTTTTTTTATTGATAAATAATGGGTCTTTAGTTTTCATTTCTTGGTTACTTCCTTGGTATTTTCATAGGGAAAACAAAGTATGTGGAATCTGGTTTATCATCCCTAGTAAGTGAATGCACGAGAAAGGCCTACATCAAATTTTAAAACTTAAGCAATTTAATGTAAGACACCCTCATGGAATTGTTGAAAATTACATTTCTTCAGCACTTACCTTGGGAATGTGGCTTGGGTATTGGTTGTAACGATCCAAATGCCCCTAGGTAATTTGTGGGACAACGTTCTGAAATCTGACTCTATACCAATGTATAAATGTACAGCATCAAGAGCGCCGTTAAATGTATTGGGAGCAAACAAATTATGAAAAATACGTAATTTTACTACTTTAGAACAATGTGTAATTAGAAGGTAAAACTATATATCAAATTGTTTTCTGGAGTTATACAAAGAAATTATGTCCATTCATTGGTATGAAAATTTTATGTGATGGTCAGCTACACTTCCATGGATTAAGCTACCTGGTTAAATATAGGATTTGAAGCAGGTTAAAGGCATTTTAAGTTATATACATAATAAAAAAAATCTGAAATATATAAGTTAAGGTATATTGTTGAATATAGAACTTAACGCAGGTGGAAAGAATTTAAGTTGTAGATAAGTCGGTTTTGAGGGGGTGGGGGGTGGTTGGCAAACAAATCTGGCTGACCACATGAAGCTTTGAGATGCAAAGTTTCTTTTGCCAAAAACATTTGATAATTTGCTCTAACAATTACCGTATAATAGGTCACTTCGAGTCTGAATAACCTCATAGATCCCAGCAACTTGCTTTTTGCCTAAATTTCATATTTCTTTCAATTTAATAAGTCACTAATTATAGGGTAATGACCATTTATTTTCACAAGTATCCATGAACACCCCCGTTGGGTGGTAGGGCCGTAAATGCACCTCATGTGGTCCACTGTAGGCATTACTAAGGTTCTTTGCAGCGTCTCTTCGTCCCATAGCTACAACCCTTTTTTATTCCACTTACTGTAATTTTGTTCTTATTCTCTTATATCGTTCTATCTACCATCTCCAATCAATTGTTTCATAGTGTAACTGCGAGGTTTTTCTCCTGTTAGACCTTTCAGACCTTTCTAATCTCAATTTTCCCTTTCATCGCTGAATAGCCTCTTAGGTTCCAGCGCTTGGCCTTAGGCTTAAATGCTGTATTCTATTCTATTCTATCCATGAATCCATTTAGAGACTTAAAATTTTCAGGACTGGTTGTTTAGGATAGTAACTATTTCGGATACTGATGGTTAAGTGAGTTTGTGAATTTGACACCGAATGGGAGAGAAATGAGCAAAATAGTCGAACTTCGTAATCAAAGACATTTGGAGGATTTTAACGGGATTGCCGTTCGATATGGAACGCTTCATGTGGATATACCATATGAATGGTATTCGTGACAAGTAAAAGTCACGGTAGTGTTAAAATTAAAAATTACTAGGAGAGACTTTCGGATACTGCTCCGTATCCCTCATCAGTCCTACTGAAGAGATATGGAGCAGAATCCGAAAGTCTCTCCTATTAATTTTTAGATATCTATTTTAGCACTATTGTGGCTTTTAATTGTAATACTATAGCCTCGTCACGGAGGTTCCTTAGTTCAATATTACTCGTGTTAATGAGCTTATTTAATTGCGATCATATCTGCTTGGTTCCTACATTGGCCCCATATTTTACAAATTAATTCTCAATACAGTTGTTAATAGTGGTCTCTCTAGGACAGAATAGTTGTGGTAAAATGTTATTACCTTTTAAATACATTTAGTTAATTGTAAAGAAACTAATCTGAGAAACTGGTATCAGGCACGAGCAATAATTATAGTGAAAGAAATAACTCTGAAATTATGGAGGTTACTTACCAGGATGATTGCCTTTGTTTATTTGGAAACATGCAAACGCCACTAATGGTTTCTTTATGAAGAAACATCTCAGGATGCTGCCAAGTTGTTTAATACAGACCAATAGATTTGTTAAGAGAGCTTCATCGTAGCTGAACGTTCTTTGAAGGGAAAAGCCGAAAGGGAAAGAAAGAGTTGAGGAATTGGAATATAGAATTTAGGCCAAAAACCTAGCGCTAGGATCTGTGAGGTCATTCAGCACTGAAAAGGAAATTGACAGTAGGAAGGTCTGTAACATGAGGAAACCATCGTAGCAGCACTGTGAAACCAGTGTTAAAGAAGGTTAGTGTGTCAGATGGAGGGAAGATAATTTTAACGGAGGCAGAGAAAATAAGAATGGAAGGGGTTGCATATGAGAGCCAAAGGGACGCTGCAAAGAAATGCCTATAGTGCACCACGTGAGGTGCACTGACGGTACTAGCTCCTCGTTGGAAGAATGGTTTACGTGATCGCCTACCGACTCGGTAGTCCCGAGTTCGAGTCCACGCTCTGGAGTCAGAGGAATTTGTTTCTGGTGATTAAAAATTAATTTCTCGATATAATGTGGTTCGGATCCCACAATAAGCTGTAGGTCTCGTTGCTAGCCACATGGAAAAAAAATCTAATCCTTCGGGCTAGCCCTAGGAGAACTGTTAATCAGCTCGATGGTCCGGTTAAGCTTAAGATATACATAACTTTAACTGACAGTACTACCCACCTCCGGGAGAGTTGAGGAATTGCTCAAGCTTAGGAAGATAGACCAGAAGTTAGGGTGAGGAAATAAGTGAAAAAAACAAATTGCTTAGGCCGAGGAATAACATCGAGTATAAAACCCTTTGGCCCCAAGCTGCAACCCCTTTCATTTCTTTTACTGTACCTCCGTTCACATCTTCTTTCTTCAATCTTCAGTTCCACACAGTCCTAAAAAATTTTTACAGCGCAATTGCGAGGTTTTCCCCCAGTTACACCTTCCAAACCTTCTTACTAACTATCAATTCCGTTTCACCGCCAAATGACCTCATAGGTGTTAACGCTTGGCCTTTGGACTAAATTCTATATTCCAATTCAAGAAGCATAAAACCATAAGTAAGTAAACAGCAATATACGTGATTGTGCATGACATTTGGGAATGAAGGTTTGTGTTTATAGTTTAGTGAATGAACGGATTCGAGTAAAAAAAGTCTCAGAAAAAGTGTCACATTAATCTTTTTTAGATAGTGACTCCCAAGGGTAATTTTAACCTGGTATGCATCCATGTATCCACCTTTGCGGCGTGTCTAGAACAAGCCCTTTGGGGATTTTTTTTCTCGGTATGTATCCACCTTTGCGGCGTGCTTGATATGTTGTTGGCCTCCCACCTCGGTGGTCGCGGGTTCGATTCTCGGCCATTCCATTGAGGAGCGAGAGATGTGCATTTCTGGTGATAGAAGTTTATTCTCGATGCGGTTTGGAAGTCACGTGAAGCCGTTGGTCCCGTTGCTGAATAACCACTGGTTCCAAGCAACGTAAAAGCACCATACAAACAAGACTATAAATAGCATAAAGATAATGATCCCCATGAAATATTGTGCATTTTTCCTTATAACTTTATTACCGGCCACCGTAAATCAATGTGACTTTTTTTTTCCCTATGACATTTTTCCGAACCAAAATTGTAACACTTCATGTGACATTTTATTTCCGGCCACAATGTAAACCTGGTAGGGAGCCGTGTGACCTCACGGCATCTAGAATCCGTAGGGGGGTAGCACTGTCAGTGCATCTCACCTGGTGCACTATAGGTATTGCTTAAGGTTCTTCGCAGCGTCCCTTCGACCACTAGCTGCATCCTATCTTATTTCTTTTACTGTATACTTCCGTTCATATTCAATTTGACTCTCCACCCTCTAAAAATTGTTTCCTGGTGCAACTACGAGGCTTTCCAAATGTTACACCTTTCAAACCTTCTTATCCACTGTCAATTTCTCTTTCAGCGCTGAATGATCTCGTGGGTCTCAGGGTTTGGACTTTGGCCTAAATTCTGTTATCATATCTATGGCATTTATGGACTTCTCCACACGATGGGTTATCGCCTGGTTGCACTGGTCATTCAACCGGCTCCTTTCCCGTGGTGTTATTGTTATGTCCAGACTTTCTTGTTGGTGAGTTGAATTGTTGTCTTGTTGGATAATAGCAGATGAGTGGTAGCCAGGACTGTGATCTATTATATATATAGATATATATATATATATATATATATATATATATATATATATATATATATATATATATATATATATAAAGACGAAGACGCTTGCATAATATACGTTTACTGTAAAACATTATGAACAGAGCGCATATAATTTTAGCCTATGTAAACAATGCTGTATAAAGTAAGTATTGGGAAGCCTTGTGAATACACACACACACACACACACATATATATAATATTAATAAAATATATATATATATATATATATATATATATATATATATATATATTATATATATATATAAAATATATATCTATATATATATATATATATATATATATATATATATATATATATATATATATATATATGTATATATACAGGTACAGGCAATCTTCGTAGGCACGAAGATATGGTAATTCAGTTGTATTCCACATAGGAAAATGAAAATGGTGTGTCTCAGGAAATGCCCAACTGTTTCGTCCTCCAATGGACCTCACTTTGGGGATGTAGAGTGACCGCCAATTATAATACTTTTTGCTGTTTAATCATTGTAGCATATGCTTATATTGAAGTCGACAGTGTTTTCAAAGGTTTGTTTTTTCAATACAGGTAGATTAAACGCTGACTTAATAAATTAAATAATTAATAAATTGATAAAAATAATAAGAGAAAGGGTAAATAAAGACCTTAGAAAGCTTGCAAGGAAACCATCCTTCTATTTACTGAAGGACTCTTTAACTAAAACATACTGGTTAACAATAATAACAAACAGACTTGTTCAATGGTAAACAGCTTTCAGTAATTACGGGTTTTTCCATCGTCAATTATTTTTTGGCCGTCGGAATGTCTCTTACTTATAATGCTTGGCATGAAATTAAACCAATTCTTACTAAAAATATAATGCGTAAATGTATAGTTTAAAATAATTTGTAAAAGAAATTTTATTGGCTTGGGATTTTGAAGATATAACATCATTTTTCTACATTCTGAACAATTGACTCTTCAACAGTCACACGTTACTTCTAGCATTTAAACAGATATTTTTTGTAGTGCCATGACCATTCGAAGTAAGAATCATAGTAGAAAAGTTCAGCTGGGTAAGATGATTACATTTTTTTTTTCTTTATATAACGTCGATAATATTTCCCTGTTAACAACACAAGAATGTGGTACGTAGCTTTAAAATCCTCCATGAATTGTTTCAAAATGTGCATTCCTAAATGGACTTAACCAAGTTCTTCATGATTAAATTAGCTCAAAAGTAAAAATACTAAAAAAAATCTATAATTATCAGAAATGGAAGTATCAATGTTGGTATCAAGGCCTTGGCCTCAGCTTCGGTATACAATGAATATGTCAGTTAGAATGCTTAAAATGTTAAATACTTAAAATTTTGATGAATGAACGTCTACATCGGCATTGTATTTATATGTTTCGGACATACAGACATAATATACTTCTTCTGTGTAAAGTACAGACGGAAGTTGTTATTACTTTCACATTATCAGCACCACAGTGTATTTGTAGTTGTCTGTTAAGCGCCTTTTCACACAATGGCTGTTTTCGGTATACTCCAGAGAATCCTCCATAGTTCCAAAGCCTCGAAACTCTCACCGATGCAAACTGGTAAGAGGCAGTCAATCTCCGCCCCCTCACCAAATCCGATTAAGCCTTTGCTTCATTCAATAGAAGACCCGGGTTTCCATACCTCTCAGCCTCCCTCCTTCCCTCTCTCCACAACCCTTCCTCGTAACCATAATTCATCCTGGGCCTATAGATTCTCCGAGTTGACAACGCCATATGCTCAGTGCTATTGTGCACCAGTGTCCTGAGGTACAAGAGAGTACTTTGGATCTCCTTCCCGGACCTTCCGTTAAGTAAGCAAATCCAAATTGATGTGCACGCGCGGAAAGACCATAGGAAGCTTGGTAGTCGGCCCACTCCATAAGACGTACAAATAGACATATGATGTGCGTCATCTCCTGATGGATTACCCCGAATTAATTAACCACTATGAATAATGTAATTCCATCATTCATGAATAATGTAAATACCTTATGGATGAACATACACTCAAAGGGGTTTGTAATAAATAATTACTTCTGTCACGACCAGGATATAAACCTAAGCCTTTTATGTCTGACACAAGATATGCAGTCGTCTTATAAATTCGGCTGTCAAAAAAGATATCTCTTAATCGCCGAATGGATACTTCGATTGTCTACCCCTCTATCAAGGTATGTATGTATGTATGTATATAATGTGTGTGTGTGTGTGCACGTGTGCGCGCGCCCGCGCAATATTCTGTTTAACTTTCAACATTTTATTATTTCCAGCAATAGGCTGGCTTTAACATAAACGACAAGGTAATAATTCGAGTAGCAATACAATGAGGTTATATTGACAGTAAAAGAAGGCTGTGTCATTTTAGTTTTTAAATTCCTAACAAAGTCGTCTAATATTTGAATTTAAAATTGCTCTTATTTCCTTTCATTTTCTGGATTAAAGTCAGGTGACTCTACAAAGAGCATTGCACATCTCAATTAAACCTCTCGGCAAGAGAAATGGCTGTGACTCCGAGCGAATAATTAGAAGAAAAATCTAATTTGAACACATTGAGACTAATAATGCGGATTCGAAAACGCCACGTCTAGTTTCGTTTTTCAAATTGTATTTCACGAATTAAATATTTAGGCATATGGAGGCAACTGGTTTTCCATTTCTTTGTGTAAATACTTTTTATTTATTGTTACCTATCTTCAATGCTGACAACTTCGAGTTAACTGTTTACGCATTTCGAAAACGCCACTTCGTTTCTTTTTAAAATTCCACTACACGAATTAAATATTTTAAGCATGCGTTGATAGAAATCAATGAGACAACTAGTTTTATTTTATTTTCTGCGTAAATACTTTAATTTATTGTTACCTTAATTTATTGTTACCTTACTTTCATGCTAACAACTTCGAGTTAATTGTTCAAGTCGAAAGCATTTGAGTCACGAATGCCACAAGCATTCCTCGTTAGGCACCAGTAACTTTCTGATGAACTTAGATGGAGTAAGCCATTATCTCTCTCTCTCTCTCTCTCATCTCGTCTCCTCCTCTCTCTCTCTCTCTCTCTCTCTCTCTCACACACACAACACACACACACACACACACACACAAACACACACACATTTGGTCACTATTTTTGCTTAGCCTGTAAATTTATTCATTAAACCAGTGGAAATCCTTTGTAACGAACTTTTTCGTCTATTATTTCACACTGGAGCTATCGAGAGGAAGTGATTCAATAGCTATTACAACAGACAGACAGACAGACAGACAGACAGACAGACAGACAGACAGACAGACAGACAGACAGACAGACAGACAGACAGACAGACAGACAGACAGACAGACAGACAGACAGACAGACAGAGGGGCGATCAATGACACATCAGCTAGGAATTTGGGTGAGGATCAACAGTAAAAGACAAAAGTGCCTCAACTCACCTAGCTGTCGTTTTTTAATTCTCTGGCGCCAGAAACCCCATTGTGAAGACGTTACCGTGGTATTTAAACGCTTTTCTTCAGGCAGTAAGAAACAACGGGATTTGCCCGAAGGGAAGAAGTAGTGGTTTTAGGCGGGGGGAGACGTGTGGAAGGGGGGGGGGGGGGCGGGAGTGGGAATGGTAGGGGCTTGCATAGTGCGGAGGAGGTACTAACTTTTCAGTGGTTATATTATCCTTCACTTACCTTTTTTACAGGTCGTGCAGTAAAATCTCTGTATACATTGTAGTGTAAACCTTTAATGGAAAAATTAGTGTGAGCCCTTCTCCTTTAGTCAAAAATATCTACATTATATATATATATATATATATATATATATATATATATATATATATATATATATATATATATATATATATAGTAGTATATATATATAGATATATATATATATATATATATATATATATATATATATATATATATATATATATATATATATATATATATATATATATATATATATATAGATATATACACATATATATATATCTATATATATATAGATATATATATATATATATATATATATCTATATATATATATATATATATGATAACTTCAAGAAACAAAACCGACGTGTCTTTTTCCTACGGCAACGCAAGCTTCGTCTCTCATTAGAGAATCATTCAAGAAAACATCGTTAGTGAGCGTTTTTCCGGCACTTCAAGAAACAAAACCGAACGCGTCTGCAGCATCGGATCTTTCAAGGGCTCGAATCATCGAACAACGCGCACGGGGAAACTGAAGCCAAACCAGGTCGTCCGCTAAATAGAAAAGGAGGACCAAGGCCGTGTGTCGTTATCGGAACACCGTGACTTCCACAAAAGCAAGCTAAGTACAATTTTTTATTCATTTGGAGTAACTTTGAGTGTTTCCTTTGCAGGTCGAATTTCGTTATTCCTGTGGCTGAAGTTACGAGACATTCTTAATCTTATTTTTTTACAGAAATTATCTACATCAATTGAGATATTGCTACTGCGAGTTTTTATCTTTGAGTGTCTGTTTCCAGAAGTTCTACTGAAATATCATAATCATAATACTATGTTAATTTTATCATTTTGGGTGATTATTAATCCTTACGTAACAAATCATATTTAAACAGTGAATATGCGTTTACGCAGTGGACGTCTGTATATACAGATGCATGGATAGGGTCGTTGAAGCACCGTAGTGATTAGAAAACACATCAAAAAAACAAGTGAACACCCCCCGTACAAAAATCTATATAAAATTAGAGGTAACACTATTTCAGTCCATGACAATAAATGCTCCTTTGCAAAGTCCCGCTCGCAGTTTTAGCCTTGAGTTTTTGAGTTATATAAAATATCGAACCTCAATGACTCAACTTAACTTTAAAAATATAGGCTGGATTGCAAGGAATAACATGTCTGTAAAAAACTTTCATCAGGCTAAATGCGCTGACCAGGATCCCTCACTATTTCAAATTTTAGCAAAGAATGAAGTACAAACAGTTAATATTGAATGCAGTAGTGATAACTTGTCTTATTAGTAATCGCTCAGTTCCTAATAGTTCGTCCATTCATTGCTTTATACGTAACCAGCAACATAATGCTAAAACACACAATACGTTGCCGATGGTAATAAAGAGAAGGATCTTAATTATTACAAAAAAAAAAATAGAAACAGTAGCGCCCGTCAGAATCAAACAAGCAAACTCGGTGACTGTGTCACCTAGTCAAGCGGCTCAAGGTCAGTCAAGAAAAACTGCCGAAGTTTTCAAAGCATAGCAAATTCCATACAATAAGCGACTCTAGCGAGAGTGGGGAAAAGCGTGTTGGTTCATACATACCGATATCTTTTTGAATTAAAAAAGGAAAAAGATTTTTCCTATGAAACACACGACCTTGTAAATAAAGTAATAGAGCAGGTTTTCGTTTTTTTTTTAATACGTAAGTTATTATAAGTAGTGGTGGATAAAGCCCGACTGTACGCGCCGTAAAAAATTAGAATATCTTGTTTATTCCTTTAGTACACGTAATATCCTGTATTTACGGACTCACCGTCTGTTGTTCGAACTTCCCTAATGAGAATCCTGGATAAGCGAGCGTTTTTACAGATACCTCTATAGTTATAAAAACATTGATCTGTATCTAGTGTAATTGTAAGATTCATCTAGGGGTATACAAAATATTAACTTACATCCTGCAAAATAAGGCGTGTTTTATCAAGGGAAATCCTATAAACCTTCAAACATATTAAAATCCGTTTTGAACAAAAATGAGACAGTTAATCAATAATAACTTATTATAAAGGAACTATACATTTGTCTCATAAATCGTAACATTGGTTCAATGACCCAACAGAATTCTCCACAACCGCAGTCGCACTTTGCACGCAAAATCTCGAGAAGCATGCACCCTCGAATGTCTTATTGCGTGTAAAAAGACTTTGCTCGGAAATGAAATTTTAATCCTTCCCGACACTGAAATATAACGATTTCCGCGAACAAAGCCCTAGACACGGTTGACTCGCTGCAAACAAAGTTAATATATAATCCACAAAAACCTATCATATAAATATCGCATTTCTTTTATTGTTGCTAACTTTTAATCCCGCCCAACCAGTCGTGGATGAATCTCTCTGATAATCTATCTAAAGTAATATCAGTAAAGTCATTCAAGCAGAGGTGATTCAGCAGAATTTTTTTTATCTTTTACCTGAATACCAGGAAGTTTCTCACTAGCGAGTGATCTCTGGGAAAAACGGATGTTAATTTAACACAAAATACGGTCTAAGGACAACATAAAGCTATATACGTACCTTCGTATAGACTCTCACTGCATTTCAAATAGAGATAATGACGAAGTTTGAAATATGTTAGTAATAGGAGCCATTAGGAAATCAAATAGCCCATATAATTTTCCCTCAAAAGTCATTGCCATAAAAGATCGGACTTGGCGCATCTGCGTAGATTTCTGTCGCTTAAACAAGGAAACGACTCCCGATAGTTTCAGTGCCATGTAGCGACGACATCTTATCTCTGTTAGGTTTAGAATAAATTTTTTCACCAGCTTGGACTTACTTAAAAGCTTTTACCAGATACCATTACCTAAGTGGATTGTACCTCATACTCCGTTTTTCAGCACACTCAGGGGACATTATCAATTTTTTTACGTATGCCTCCGGCTTACGTTGCGCCCCAATTACAATATAGTGTTTTGGAGACTTTTCTAAGACCTTAGAAGTACATTCACATAAAGTAAGAGCTAGTGCTACAGAGACAAAGACAAATAATCTCAGAGTAAAATATCTAAATGTGAGTTTTTTAAAACCGAACATGTTTATCTATGGTTTTATGTGTCTGGTCAAGGTCTTAAAAGTAGTCCATGGTATGGTGTCGGCTATTCATAACTTTCCGGTACCTATTAACGTAAAAGGGGGATACAGCACTTTGGCGCTGTAGTGGGTATTACAATCGTATGTAAATATGTAACTCTTCAGTCATGACAGCTCCTTTAACAGATCTTACGAAGAAGAGCGTAGATTTATTATGGTCTAAAAAGCATCACAGGCGTTCGATATCTTAAAAGCGGAATAATGCAGCTTACCTAACTTAAAAATCCCTGATTTAAATAAGGAATTTTTTTTTTTTTGCAACAGACGCCCTCAGACCAAGGGGTAGAGGGTATTACTTCAGTAATATGATAAACAGTTTCTTCCCTATAGCTTTTTATTCACGTAAACTAAAGCCCTCTGAAAGTAAATATGCAGTAATAGGCAAGGAAGGGCTAGGTATCTTTAACTCACTAGTACATTTCAAGTTCATAATCTACGGCTATCCTGTTAAAGTCCTCACTGAGCATAAGTCACTTACCGAGTTTTTCAAAGGCTTTAATCACAGTCCAAAAGGAACTCGGTGACAAATGATCATTCACGGTCTTTGGAGCCAAGATAAGATATCTACCTGGGGAAAGCAAATATCATAGCTGACGCATTATCCCGCAATCCCGCACCATACAGCAAAGA
Organism: Macrobrachium nipponense; assembly: GCF_015104395.2. Lineage (NCBI taxonomy): Eukaryota > Metazoa > Arthropoda > Malacostraca > Decapoda > Palaemonidae > Macrobrachium > Macrobrachium nipponense. The sequence continues at coordinate 34,533,817 of NC_061087.1, read as the reverse complement.
ACCATTAATTGGACTAAAAGATATAGAAACATCCGTGCCTATTGTTAAAACCGTATCTAAACAAGGAAATTCTTTAACCCAAGAGATCGCGAGCATTGAATATCTGGGTTGGAGCGCAGAACTGTTACAAACTGAACAAGCAAGAGTCAACAGACATAACCAAAACAATAAACACTTCGAACGGAAACAGAGTCAGCAGCAATAAGCAAACAATAAACATTCGGACGGAAACACGGTCAGCGCTAAGCAAAAACATAAACACTTCGAGCAGAAACCCTAAAGCACAAGTATATTTAAAGTATGTGTATCAGAATAATGTAATCAAATGTAATATTATATGTAGGTCCGTGACGAGAAAACCCGAAGAACACAGCAGATGACTAACGACCGTCAGTAGTATAATAATCTCTTTCATACCAATTGTCCTAAACTGGTTGCATTCCGTCATCCAGGGTTCCTTATTATGTACAGAAAGCCAAATCACTATTTTACTGGCCTACAATGCTTACAGATATAAAAAGCACATAACTGATTGTAACACGTGTCATGAAAAACAAGGGACACCACTAAGACACCTGTCAGTTAAGGGCCTATCCTGTGCAAAATCAATCCTTGAAAGAAAATACGTAGAATTATTAACAGAATATGAGTCTGACAGAGGGAATGAACACTTCTTAGGGTTAATAGGTTCCTTGACACGTTATATAGAATTAATAGCACTAAAAACAAACACCGCAATTGAGTGCGTTAGGAATATTTATGAGTGCTAAATCAGTAAAATGGAATTCAACACATAATAATCTGTGACTCGGGTGGTGTAAATCATAATAATCTCCATACACGTTGTGTGAATTCCTATCCATTAAGAAAAAACCAATAATATATTTTTATCACCCAGTCAAATCGGTTGGTAGAATAACGGATAATTAAATAGGAAGTGTCAATGTCTTACGAGTTTACAACTCGTGATATTGGATCCGAACTGGATTATAGCGGTTCTCGCGTTTTAATACCTTTATCATTTATATCTTGTATCTATAGAATTGATGCCGCAAGTAGCCTTATTAACGGTACGCCGCTAGAACACTTTTCCACATATTCAAGCCAACCATTAATTTATCAAATATATATAAAAATATATAAATAAATAAATAAAAATAAAATAAATATGGATACAAGTGAGTCAATCAATATCACTCCGTAAGAAGTCGGAAGGGTTACAAATTATAATAAAAAAGGAATCACGATAAAATCAATAAGCAAAACGTAACCATAGATAATTAAATATCCAAATATATATGCGTAAAGATTTGAACTCTAACTTAACGCTTTAGTAATGACAAATAGCTAAAAGTTCAACACATATCAAAACCTACTGACATATTGTCTGTCCCGGTGATTTATATTCGTAGTCAATGTAAAAAAAAAAAAAAAAAAAAAAAAAAATAATAAATAAATAAAATAAATAAAATAAAATAAAAGAGATTTTAAAGTCAGGAAGTCTAGAAGTGAAAATCTTATCTATGGAATAATCCTATATGAATCTTATACAGGGCTAATAATATATATAGAATTTGTATGGAAACCTTTTTCATTAGTTTCAATAAGGAATATTTAATTTAACATAATCATGCAGTTTTCCAACATGAAACTAATATATTGTTCAATTTTGGTACTGTTTTTTTTCAGACATTCTTCTCTATGTGGGACGAGTATTAAAAAACAAAAAATTTATCCTAAAGTCGTATTTATTACAGCAAGTAACGTAAACTCTTAGCTGGCTGAGAGCAATCTCCTGCCAAGTGACGACGTCATCATTGCCGTATCAGTATTTGTTCCTTTTAACCTCAATAATCTGCTTACACAGGCTTCATCTCGCGCTTGCAAAAGCAGATTGACTGGAGAAAGGACTGCCTAGCCCGAACTTCTCATGGGCATGGCAGACGTTAGGTACAAGTGTCTATCGGTGTCGCAATGCAACTTTAGCTAAGGAGTTGCAATCATTTTAAAATTAATAACAAAATAAGCAAATAGAATTTCTATAACAACAAAATGAATTAATTTTTCTGAACCTCATGACATTTAGAAGTATCAAGTATATATATGAATATTTACTTGCAACATTAGCCTATTACAATTACCAAGTAAAAAACATTCATGGGGAAAATGTCACATTTTCTTGAAAAACCCAAAGTTTATTTAGAAAATTAGTTACATAGTGGGTTTTTTTCGTTGCATCTCCTACCTATTAATAAAGTTTTTTAAATTAACCTCAGAGGATGCGCGCGAGAAAATTGAATATGAAACTTTTGTTAGGGCAACACCTATGGATCAGATTTTATCACAACTTAATTTCAGTTAGCATAGAGAAATACAGAATCGATGATTAATCTTCTCTTTGACTCTTATGTTGCCTGGCAATCTTACAAATAGCTCCGTTTCACACTTCTTTGTCTAGTAACTTACTACCAGTAATATCGAATTTTCTTTGGGATTTGTATTGATATCTGTTTATTTGTTATAATTATGGATATTTTTACAGTCATCATAGACCTGGATAGGTTCACTCATTGTTAATGCCATGGATAAAAAGTTTGTACAGCGGACTCTTTTGAATTCCAAATATCAGCGAATTATGTGGGTTAAGTCTGGTCTAAATGGCTCTCTCCCCCACCCCCCCTGTATTTGGATATCGTCTGAATTTACTTTGCCCTTGTGACAA
>NC_061087.1:34511095-34526095 GCF_015104395.2 Macrobrachium nipponense | reverse complement strand
CTAATGTTCCGCTATCGACGCGATGCTTTAGAATGGCAGTTCCACGCCAACCATCAACATATCGGTCTTCCGACCGAGCTGCATCTCCTAGTATGGAGTTACAGAATAAAGTTGTTATCTTGTTCAACTTGCCTGTTTGAATCATCTCCTTTAGTCAAGAAAGAACCACTCTACTAAGATATCCAAGGGAGATGAGAGGAACCAAAAATACTTACGAATGACAGTCGTAAGGAGAACACAAAAAGTCTATCGCCAAGCGATAAGACTTAGATGTGGTGGCAGCTATGAATGAAGAACATAATTAACAAGACCCATATCAGCCGACCGAAGGTCTACAAGAACTAACTTCCACCTTCAGCATCAAACTAAACAGAGGAAACGGGATCTTCAATCAACGCAACAGTTTATGAAGACGCAACTATGTCCTTCATCGAGAGGAATACAAGCATTTAACACCGACGTTTGAGCAACTGTTGTCACGTATCTTCGAGAATCTACAACGGACGAGAGCAGCATCGAACATCAACGGAAAGAAGAAAACAAACACAGGGAACATCACCCGATCACGAGCAAGGACGCAGAGTGTACAGCTAGACGCAGTAGTGCAAGGACGGAGGCTGTGACATCATCAATCTTGGACTTCCCCACGCATCGTGCACCGAGAGAAGACCGTGACGTCATCACGACTTCCGACGCGAGACTTAGACAGGAACTGAGACGTCATCCCATGTCAACAATCCTTCGCAATATAATCTGGAGCTAAGTACCATTTTTTATCTATTCAGTCTTTTCCTCAGTGAAGTGTTGTTCATCGGGAGTCGATCATCCAGTATTCTGGGGGTGAGTTGTTCGCCATATTAATCTTCCTTCATTACAGGATCAATCTTCAACTACGAGTTCTCACCCGCAGACTAATTTTTTTTCTCTTCTCGCTGTTGTTAATCGTTCTTGCAGGAATTCTCCGTATAATATTTTATCATATTATCTGTATTTTTGTATCTTTTGGGGGATTTTCCTATTATTATAACACACTTATACAGTACATTGCTTATGCTTTACGTAGTGGTCGAGTGTACTCTTATAGATAGTTGATAGGATTGCAAGGAATAGAAGTGATAAGAAAAAAGTGAAGGTCGAAATGGCAACTACTCCAACTGGCAACCCCAATGTGGTGACTCTCGTTAGCGCGAGGTCAGCGATTGTCCCTTTTCAAGGTCGGGTCAATAGGTTCCTGCCTCAAAATGTTGAGGCATGGATCTCATCTGTAGACGCTCATTTAAATGCAAAAAGCATCACAGACCCAGCAGTACAATTACAGGAGGCCAAGAGCTTCATTGACTTTGCAAAAGGTGACGCAAGTGCGTATCTAAGGGGGGTTTCTTTCCAAGAGGCGCTTACATGGGACGAGTTCAAAATTAGATTACGTGCCGTGTATGGAGGTGAAGAGGCTTAGATGTAGTATTGGCATTGAGAAATATCCTTAACCAAGCCTCCATGACTCAGCTCAATGTTGTCGAGCGGGGCGGCGCTAATTGCCGACCGGCTAAATGAATATCGGGATAGTTTAAGTAACTCCGGGTGGGTTGCGGGTGCTAAAATCAAAGTGAAAGATTTTATCCGTTTGATCTACCTGACGTCTATCACTGCAATGTTGCCTGAAGCGTTAGTACGGTGTTTTGATAAAAAATTGCAGCCCTTACGGAATTAGATGTGTATAAACAAATCAAAAAACACATGTCTAAATGTACCGACCTAGATCCTTCGCTCATTCAAGTTTTTGCAAAAAAATGAGAACAAGCCACAAACAAGTAAATGTGGTAAATAATAATAATCAAGTTGCAGGGATGGTTTGTTATAACTGTAAACGACCAGGTCACATGATTTCAGACTGTCGGACGCGTTTTGTTTCAATCACAATAGTTCAACTCATTCATATAACCGTTGCTACTCGAGGAATCAACAGCAGAATGCTACAAAACACGCAACCAGTTGCCAGTGCAAATAAAAAGAAGGGTCCTCAGTACTATAGGAAGAAACAACCAAACGGAAATTCTGTACAACAGCAGAACAAACAAATCGTGCTTCAGGTACCTCTGTTCCTGGGCCGTCTAGCCAGAACTCGCAAGGGCAAGCGAATTTTCAAGGTGTGATAAACAAAACGAATACCACGTAGTTCACTCCAAGGGGGGAGAGGGCGATGTTGGGTCATCAATATCAACATCTTTTGTATCAATAATCAGTTTAATCATTTATCAGATCATTGTGAGGCAATTGATTTTCCTATGAAACACACGGCCGAATCAAAAAAATCTGTGCAGGTTTCCCGTAGATTTGCAACAAATTCATGCAATTATTAGTCAAGACGAGTTGCGACCAACCTTACATGCAGTAAATTTGGACCATAAGTCATTCACTTTGTTCTTTGATTCTGGTAGTCCACGTAATATCATGGATTTAAGAACTCATCATTTACTCTTTTCAAATTTCCCTATAGAAAAGTCCGGAATAAGGCTCTCAGGCATTGGAATAATGAATTAAATGTGTGGGCGTAACTCATGTACAGTACAAGGTCGGTAAGCGCACGTTTGCTGATACCTTTGTCGTTGTACAAAACATTAATATGTATCCCGCAGTAATTATCGGATACCCGTCTATGGGCACTCAAAATATTATCTTAGCACCTGCAAAACACGGCGTGTATATCAAAGGGAAATTCTATAGGTCTTCTAATACCCTAAAATCAGTTTTAGATAATAAAGAGACAGACAGAGTTGTCACTTACATTACGGAACCAATCACCTGTCTCATGAACCAAGAAATAATACAGGCAACCCGACAGAACTCTCGCTCACCCGTAATAATTCAGCTTGCACGCAAACTCTCGAGCCTAACGTAACTTCAAATATATTAGTGCGTGTAAAGAGAACCTTGCCATGATCTGAAACATTAATCCTTTCCGAAACTCTGAAAACACACGGATTATCCGTCACACAAGCCATTTATACCGTCGGCTCACAACAACAATGTAACATCGAAGTCTGTAATCATTTGAATACCACTTTAGTAATCAAAATCAAAAAATCATATCTTGGAGCCGAAGTCTATAAACATCGCATTCTTTTACCCGTAGCTGAGATAAATCACGCTCAATCAGTTGCGGATGAATCCCTTTTGCAATCTATAAAGAACAAATCAATAAGGACATTCAGAAGAAGAAATTCAGCAGAAATTTTGAATCTTTTGAACTGAAATATCATGATGTTTTTGTTTTTTCCACCACGGATGGAACCAATTAGGAAAAACGGATGTCATCGAGCATCAAATAAGGCTCAAGGACAAACAGAAAGTAATCTATGTACCTTCGTACCGACTTCCTATGAAATTTCAGAATGAGACTAACAGAGGAAGTAGAGGTAAAATGTTAAAAGAAGGAGTCATTAAGAAATCAGTACATATATATATATAATTATTTTTATATTCGCTTGGAAAAAATGGGTGGTATTCAACTATCTTCAGCACACAATCGGTCGTAAAAGAAATAATTTCACCACATGATATTTTATTAATTTTCTCTCCTTTGTAGATATTATTCATTACTTTCGGTATTTTCATTTTTTTCCAAAACTATTAAAACTCAAAAGACTGCCTTCTAGAAAGAGACCTTGGGTGCGTCTTTTCTCTTCCTGCTTTTGAGCCCCATCCCAAAACCAACTCCATTACCCGCAACATTCCTCTCTCTCTCTCTCTCCTCTCTCTCTCTCTCTCTCTCTCTCGTGCTATTTTTCCTTTCCTCTGGACACGCACCTAAGACGTCGTAATCGTAATTGTCATCACCATCAGCATCCCATTCTTCATGAAACAAAAGGAGAGGACCGAGGGGTCGCATCTCTCGAGAAATCGTTTAATTTAGGGATATTATTTTTGTGTCCTTATCTAATGGCTTTTATTTACCACTCATTCATTCCCTTACTTTTTCTAATATTACATCAGTTTGTTCCTCTTAATGTAAAAGGAAGAGGGAACGGAATGAAGCATATATTTTTTCTTTAGAAAATACGTTATTGTTCTTTGGTACAAATTATAGTGATGTTCATTAATCATTGTTCAGTCATTTGCAGAAAGCTAGAGAGAGAGAGAGAGAGAGAGAGAGAGAGAGAGAGAGAGAGAGAGAGAGAGAGAATGGTTTGTGGTCGTTACATACTCCAAGATTCAATCATTTCTTTCCAAATACCCTTGACAAGAAACACGACTTTTATTGCTTTTAGTCTTCCACGTAAAGACAAAAAAATTAGGAAGGCAACGCAGTCACAAACTTAAGTGTTAAAAAAATAATAATTTGATATCAGCCGAAAAACTTCATAATTATATTTACTGAATTAAAAGTCAATTGTCTTTTTAACCTAGTGAAACACCTTTTAATATAAATCACAGTTAAATTAAAATCTGGCACCGAAATCAAAACCGTCTGGATCTCTTATTGACGTATACCAAAATGAAGAGTTGAGAACTTATTTAGATAACTGAATGGTCATTTATGAAAGCAAACGAAAATAAACATACATATTTCAAAATAATTTCAACTTAGAATGTACTATCCCATGTACAAAAAGGAATATTCACAAAAGACATCAACTAATCGCCACTTATCAGATGACAAAAATGTTCAAGAACTACTGTGGAATAAAGAATCTATATATTTTATAAACTATCTAACCGTGGAGAAAGTTTGACATTGTGAATTAAAAGACCATTCTTGAATGTTAGTGATATGATAAAATAGTCTTTTCATATATGAGTTCCCAATAAATGATTTACATTAAATGAAACGAGGGAAAAATAAAGGAAAAATGATTAATCAAACCGTTTGTCTGTCACTGAATCGGGAAAGCAAGTCAGGAAGTCTAAGAAAAAAAAAGGAGTTAGCAAAACACGTTACGTCAGTCCTTAACCTGTTTCTCTATGCGAGCAAAGTCAAAGAGAAAAAAATAAGACTTTCGTCACTTAATCCAAAACCTTACACATCGAAATTAAATGAGTGATGATATCTTTTCAAATAATAAATCTCTCAGGAATTTTAGGTCACCTTCAGTGGGAGAAATTCTCTTAAACTCACTTAGAGATTTTTTTAAAGATAGTATCACACATTTAATATCAACGTATAAGGTTTGGATTACGTAACGAAAGTCTTATTTTACTCCCAGTAATGCCTCATGTGCCTGCTTCTTATAACAAGATGTCATCATTCTCTAAATCTATTGTGCTGCTCATGAACTATACTTGCATGTTGCAGTATTATGCTCTCTCTCTCTCTCTCTCTCTCTCTCTGTCCCCAGCGGTGGCTTGCTAGCAGCAATCTAAACTGATTATACCTCGTCTGCCTTCCTCTTTGAGGTTGTGGACTGGAAGCCGTGGCCAGTCTTGGTCCTGTCAGTGTTGGGAGATGTGCGGGGAAAGCCCCATAAATCCGAGAGAGAGAGAGAGAGAGAGAGCGAGAGAGAGAGAGAGAAAGTATTAGCCGTTGATTAGTAAACATTCCTTCTACCGGACATCTTTTTTTTTCCGAGGCGTAGATGGTATTTTATTACTTGTATCATTCCTCAATTTTAACTTGAAATAACGATGGGACTGGGTACTGATTGATTATATGGACTGAAAGACTAAACTAAAACGAGATAGAGAGAGAGAGAGAGAGAGAGAGAGAGAGAGAGAGAGAGAAGAGAGAGGAGGGGGGGTGACTAAATTCTATAAAGCAATGACTCAGGTGCATGTAACATCTGAATACAGACTCGTGGAAAACCAACACAAAACGCAATAGTTTTTTTCGTGAAGAAAAACTAACTGATAACACGCAGGTTTTTTTTTTTTTTTTTGCTGAAAGTAAATTTTGTTAAATTCATTTCAGCAAAAGCTTGAATGAACAAATTCTTTAATCGTATTCTATAATATTTACTGACGTTATCATCGAGTATCGTCTTAGGAGCATTTCAAGTCTGGAGATAGTGGAAGGGAGGAGTATGAGAGCGGTGATTTTTTAACATTCCTTTTACTAGGCACTTATGATGTTTATTCGCTGAAATTGTACAGCATGTTACAAATAATACTCTTATCACGTAAGTACGAATATGTTACACATAAAAATCTTATAATTTAAACAGTTAATGTAATTTTGAGATACATTTCTTAGCCATATGAAGGGAATCTTAAGGGGAACTATATGACAGCAAAGTGAGGCAAATGAAAATAAAAAAGAAGATTAGTAAAAAAGAAATGTGCATAGACAGTGGTATCAATATTATAGCATAATAATTTATCGTAATTTTTCTGTAAAAGTACTCATCATGAATCATAGGAAGGCTAGCATAGAAGGGCAGTTTAGGGTCTGTAGGTATACTTTTCTCTATGGTAAGTACTTTTATAAAAAAAAATTACTAGGTCTTATTCCTAATTATGCCCCTACCATTAAACTGAATATCATTCCCATTAATCCAGTTACAATCTTTTCGAATTTAAAGGCAGCCCAAGTCCCTTGATGACCTCAGGTGTCTTATTTAAACTCGGTTACCCTATAATCATAGACGTAGTCTGGGGGTCTTTTTTTTAGTTTTTATTCAATAAATTGTTTACAAAAGATTACAACAAATCTAGAACTACATACACTTTCATCTAGAATATATTGCTTTTAATGTTACAAAAATTCTTTGTGAGATGCTTTAACAATTTGTCTTTCAAAATAACTTTGATATCTCTTTGTTTTTTTATAATGGAAACTTTCATTCTATTTATAATCAAACGTTCAGGCACATTCTTGTCTTTGAACAACCATATATTTATAATATAGCTTGACAAAATTAAAGTTGCAGTGCTCCTTTGCTTCTTCGACACAGGTTGTTAACGAACGGGTGTCATACGTTTAGTAATCTTGAGCTCTCTAATAACCGAGCCCATGCAAAACAATGCAAACATAATAGCCAGTACAAAGATTTTCAAATTTTGGTCGGGGCGCCGAACCACCAAATGTTGACAGTTTGAGAGTCATCATTTATAAAACGGGCAATTCCGCACTTAACGCCCAGTCTTCTTAAGCTTCTACTGGTCTGGTTGCTCTCCCATATTGTCATTCTGTTCCCTGTCCCTTTTATTATGATTTGTTTCCTTTCTTTTAACCTAATGTATATTTTTGAACATTAATAGCTTTTTTAATCAATTAGCATTTTATGTAAGTTATTTTTCAGGCTTAGAATAAGACTGTAATCTTGAAACGTCGGGTAATATGTTTTGAATAAAACATCTTAAAGACTTCTAAGATATGCCTTCTCCCCAGATTGGGATGTTCGTTCAGGTTTTGAAAAACTGCCAACTACCTGCTATATACATACATACGTTTATACATACATACATACATACTATATCATACATACATATATATATATATATATATATATATATATATATATATATATATATATATAAACTAAGTAATTTCTGGGTTTCATATGATCGACGTGTTAAAACCTCAAAGTAATTGATATTGCTCATTTGTGGCCATTATTCGTATATTGCCAAATATTATATATACTACATCCTTTTGACAGAGTTTTGGTCTTATACAGCGTGATCAAAAGACTCCTCTTGCAAGACTTATGAGAACACGGAAACTGAATAAACATGACGCATTTTCTGACGTAAGTTTCTTTTATTTATGATACATTGCACATCCTGGGTATCCACGTAGAATTTATGGGCGATATATATCGAAATGCAGATGCTGTGTGTTACTTTCTGGATTCTCCTCTGCAAAACATTTTTGTTTAATTTTCATGTGTTTTTTTTTTTTCTTTTTTTTTTTAATAAAAAGGACCAGCCTCGGTTATTTTTTTTATTTTTCCTCTTTATACAGCTGATTTATTTGGAGTTTCTTTTTGTCCATGCGTGTATATATAAATATATATATATATATATATATATATATATATATATATATATATATATATATATATATTATATAGCAAAAAAGGCAAGATGAAGATGAGATTCTAGCAGACGCTAAAGCGTTTTTTAGAGGGGAATTAGTCAGGAAACGGTACAAGTTGCCTTTTTCGGGTTTGGAGTTAGACGGTAATCTATTGGTTAGGAAACTTAAATATAAATTGAGAACCATTGAAAGTAAAGGAGATACGACACAGATCGTAATTCCGAAAGTCCTAATTCCAGTGGTTTTGAATATAGTTCATTGCAGGTTCGGTAGTCCACACTTGGGAATAGAAAAAACGTATGATGAAGTTCGTGCTAAATACATTTGGAAAAACATGAGGGAAGATGTGGAAGATTTTGTGAGAAATTGTCCAGTGTGCAACGTATGGAAGCCTGCAAGGATAACTTCAAGCAAATTAGGATCGTATCCTATACCAAGTAGACCTTTTCAGAGAATACATATGGATATCCTGGGAAATTTTTGTGAGTCTAGATATGCGAATAAGTACTTGTTAGTGATAATAGATGAACTTACAAGGATAGTAGAAATTTTCCCACTTAAGCATAAAACGGCTGAAGAAGTAGCTGTAGCTTTTTTTCAATGGCGTCATTTGTAGATACGGCTCACACGAAGTTCTGTTGACCGACAATGGTAGAGAATTTGTGAACAAAACTTTGGAATGTTTAGCGGAAGTCATGGGGATACAGAAAGTAACAATTATTCCATACAGACCTGAGGCTAATGGGTTGCGTGAACGAGCGAACAGGAAAGTGCTCGAGGCTCTCAGGAAAACTGTAGGTGGTAATGATTAGAATTGGGACAGATATATTGGTGTTGTTAGACATAGTATTAACACTATGGTTAGTGATCCATTAAAATTTCTCCATTTGAAGCTTTGTTTGGTTGCCCAGCACGAGGCACATTTGAATTGCTAATTATACCTCATCATGGGGAGGATACGATCGAGGCGTTGGTATCCACAGCGAGAGAGAGACATGCTTGTCTCAGCCGTAACCTCGAATCCACAACCAGAGATGGTGCAGAAAAGTATTAGTAAAACATCTGATCCCAAGATCAATGTCGGAGACAAGGTATTTTTAAAAATCAACGTGAGAAACGAGCTGAACTACAAATTCGGCCTGAAGTTTGAAGGTCCTTTTAAAGTCATTGAGGAAAACATTGGAAACAGATTTGTAGTCTTTGAGGAAAAAACAGGTCAGTCGAGGTTAACACATATCTCAAAATTGAAAAGAATTGGTAGTGGTGATTAATATCTTGTCGCGCAATTGCAATTTTTTTTTTTTTTTTTTTTTTTTTTTTTTGTTCTGGTTTTTGAAATTCGATGGTGAAATGCTTCAACGTTTTTTTTTCTCTCTATTATTTTCTGTTTTATTTACTGTTTTTTTTTTACTTTTTTGTGTGCAAACTGCGGCGTTTTGGCGTAAGATTCAGAGGTTAATATTTTATGTGGAAAGTTGTTTGGAAATCTGGCGAATTTTTGTTTAAACTGAGAAACGTGATGATAAACATATGATAATTCCTGTGTGTAAGGGATTTGGGGCTAAATTTCTGTGGTTTTACGAGCCGAAGAGGGGGGTATTGTGGTTCCTTTTGGTGTTGTGGCTATTGGGGGCGAGTGACACTACTGCATTGTGGTTTTATATAATTGGGGTAATGTCATGGGGGAGTTATGTTTTAAGGACAATTTTTTGGGGGCACCTTTGGTGATATCCTGGAAATAAGTTTGTGAAATGTACTTATATGGTGTTAGCATAGAATATTTGGAGAATAATGGTTTCAGAGGTTGCAAGTCTGACTAGAAATCTATAGTGTGCTGTTCGAAGCTCCTGAGGTGTTCACAGGTGGATTTTTGATAATGCTGTGATGAGTCCGGTTGCTGATTTTTTCCTTTGGAGTTGATTACTCGGAGATTTGCACTATTTTCGGAGGTGTTGATTTTGGCATTCCACGGAGATGTACTATGTAAGGGGGTTGTTTCCGGTCGTTTCTGGTCAATGGGATTGTTGCGGTAGCAAATTCCGTAACGGCACATACTGCATTTTTGGGGAAAATGTTGGATTATATATATGTTTTTTCCTCTCTTATGTGCATTTGGTAGTGGGGAAAGTTCACTTATTATCGTTGCTATTATTTTTTTCCTTTTTTTCTTTTCCTACGAGAGATGTCGTAATTGGGGTTAAGCTTACGTAGCATTTCTATTTTAGACAAGAGATATAATTTGTCGCGGTATGTGAGTTAGATATTTCATGGAGGTTAGTTATATAAACAGTAAAAGGGGTTTTTGCTGTTAGACATTATGGGTTCTTTTTTGATAGATTGTTTGTCAGATATGGGATTACTTGTGAGGATTCAGTGGGTAAAGATTATGTTTTGTTTAGTGAGGAATTTTTAAAATTTGACTAGGAGATTGAGTATATTAATTAATGACAGATTTGTGGGATAAAGCAAGACTTTTTTTTTTTTTTTTATTCTATGGTCATGTAGACTTTTTAAATACGGACACACGATGACTTTAGAGAATTCCCAACTTCACGTGATGGTGGCGATGGAAACGACTTCGTTCTACAGTACCAGAGGTCGAGTCTATACACAAGTGGCGATGCTATGGATTGCCTTTGCAGCGGATAAGATGTCATCAATATATAGTTTCAGGATATATTCTGGGATAAATCAGGAGTCTACAATCTTCTACGAGGCGGGTGCGAGTCGCACTTGCATGAAAGTCACGGGATATTTCCTTGACAACAGGGTGGTGACCACGTTTCCTTCAGTAGAAAACGTCGAATCTACAGTTTCGCGACGAGGGGGTGTTGGATACACTCACGAGGGTCGCAGACGCTGAATAATGGCGTGTGCTGAGTTGTTTCGAGATGGTTTACGTACTTGACCTGCGTCTACAACTATTCTTTAATGAACGTTACACAATTCCAGCAACTGTGCTCATGCTCGCTGTCATACTGATCACAATTTGTGCGTTAGGAGTTCTTAAACTTCTGTGCACCCGGCGAGACACAAGGGCTCCAGCAACGGAGGTGGCCCTAAATCATGTGGCAAATTGAAACATTGTGCATTAGTTGCTGATGTGGTGTGCGACACGAGTGCACAAAGGACATAGGTGGCCGAACCATATTAAGGTATGAATTTATGTATTAGCTTCTCTGGCTTGGAGACAGAGAGCACCTAGAGATAGCCTTCTCGGAAAATGAAGGAATTTGATGTGTGTGCATTATTGGTCTGGTGGCTGTTCGAACTGTTGCCACGGGCAATCTTGGGGTGTGGTAGATGTGTACATTCGTTTGTACGTCCATAACAGCCGCTCGAGACACTTAAGAGGAAAGCACACATTCTATTGAGATAGGAAGGAAGACGATTCAGAGGACACCAGGTGTTGAGGCAAGGCCCATCTCAAAAGGTATGGCACACATTTAAATGACTTAGAAACAGTTGCCTTTGAAAAGAGAGAAGTGTGAAGTGTATACATTTATTTAACATTGTGTAGTGGGGAATATAATGAATATATCTCTTTATTACAGATGGGTCCCATGTCATTATTCTAGAAACGGGATTCTCTAAGCCTGACTATTGAAATGTAGAGGTTGACAATTTGAGACTTTGGGGTGATTACTTAGACTAATCCAGGAGAGTGGAATGATAATTTACAGTTCTCTCTGGGGTTCACTTGGGTTTTTAAACATGACTTATTAATCATTTTGTTCCATTTTATGTTCATCTGGTTTGGGAAATAAATAGTATATTTTTGGTATTAATGCAAACTCATTAGCCTAGTTGACAATGTCTGCAGAGAGAGGCCGCCCGCTACGGACAGGTAAGAGTTGTCATTTGAGTAGTTTTGTTAGGGGAGTAAGATATATATATATATATATATATATATATATATATATATATATATATATATATATATATATATAAGCGAATACCACGGGAAAGGACAGTCAGGAATCCAAGCGCTTTCGTCTTTATTAAGACATCGTCAAGGAGCTACTAAAGTACAATCGGAGAGGAAGGCCTCAGGTACAAACAAGATCAGGAATACCAGATGGTTAATTATCAAAAGGGTAAAAATTAAAAGGGATAATCCAGGATTATCGGATATCACACGGTCACAAACTTAAACAGATTCCTGACCCTAACCGAAATTACAAAGTATCTTTACAGTCCAAAAACATGTAAAAACTGAATATATTAATTTTGTTGCTTATATTTATCTACAACTTTTTTCATTATGAAAGCATCAAGTTTAAATAAACTAAGACTTAAATTTAGAACATTTCTATTATTTGACTTGATAAAACAAGATTCAATGATATTCCTTTTAACTGTGTCATTACATGGGACTAAGGCTCTTGCTTGACTCCAGTTAATAGGATGGTCTGAAATCTCTCATATGATACAAAATAATGCATTCGATATTTGCCCAGTTCTCACAGAATATTGATGTTGCTTAAGACGCTGTGAAAGAGATTTGCCAGTCTGTCCGTAATAGATTTTATCACACATTTTGCAAGGAATTTCATATATGCAGCCTGGAAGATCTTTAGAAGAATTTTTTATTACTAAACTCTTGACATTAATATTACTGAAAACAACATTTATGTTAAAAAGCTTTAAAATTCTAGGAATATCTAAAAACCTTTCATCATAAGGTAATTTTAGAATGTTATGCTTACTAAATTCAAGTTTGTCATTAGTTGAATAAAATGTTTTTCTAGCTCTTTTCCATGCCACATCTACAAAAGTCCTTGGGTATTTAAGTTTCAATGCAATATCATAAATAGTTTTAATTTCAGCGTCAATAAACTGCGGGCTACAGACACGTAAGCCCTTAGGAACATCCCAGAAAAAACAGAGAATTTAACATTTTGATGGTGATTGGAGTAGTAATGAACAAAAGAGGCAATATTAGTTGATTTTCGAAAGACTGAAAAGGTGAAATTTCTATCATTTCTATGGACAGTTACATCAAGAAAATTCAAATTACAATTTCTTTCTTCCTCTACAGTAAATTTTATAGAAGGGACTAAATTATTGAGATTATTAAGGAATTCCTGGAGGTTTTCGTGAACTGGCCAAATACAGAAGATATCATCCCACTATCTAAACCAAATAATTTTTTTTGGGGCAAAATTCTTGGTAAGAGTTTTTTGTCTCAAAAAATTCCATGTAAATATTGCTAAGGACAGGAGATAAGGGATTACCCATGGCCATGCCAAACTTTTGTACAAAAAATTCCCCATTGAAACAAAATTTACTATCTTTGATACATAACCTTATGAGACTAATGAGATTTTCTACACTTAAGGGAATGTCATGACGCTCTAATTCCTCTTCCAAATATTCAAGTAAGTCATCTACAGGCACTTTTGTAAATAAAGAGACAACATCAAAACTAACCATATTAAAATCATAATTCAAATTTAAACTATTCAATTTGTTTATAAAATCAACATTGTTTTTAACATTCGTGTTAGAAATATTTCCTACCAAAGGAGTAAGAATTTTTACAAGCCATTTAGATAAATTATACGAAACTGAGCCCACTGAACTAATGATTGGTCTGATAGGGTTATTGATTTTATGTGTCTTGACTAAACCATACATGTAAGGTAGGGAGGCGCATTGCGGTGTAAACTGTTTAATTAAATGGTCCAAGCCCTTCAAAATGGATTTAATTTGTTTATTAAAATGGGAGTTAACTGTCTGTGTAGGGTCAGACCTCAGTTTCGTATAAGTATCAGTGTCATTTAGCAATGTCATTATTTTACTTATATAGTCACTTTTATTCATAATTACCACTGCATTAGATTTATCTGCTTTTGTCACCTTCACTGTTTCGTCTTCTTTAATTTTCTTAAAAGCCTGGAGAAATCTCACGGGTACATTAGGGGGAGAAGGTTTACTCATAGCACCATACACAATACCTTTACAAATATTGATATCATCAGGGCATAGGTTTTGATTCAATTTTTCTAAATAACAAAAGGATTTTGAGATGTCGACACAGTCCAGGTTACCATTAAAATACACCAAAGCTTAACCCATATCCCAAAGCCGCTGTTGTAGCACTATCCACTGGTTTGTCAGATAAATTAATCATGAAGTCCACGTTGGCATGCTTAGTCCAGTCGCTTTTCAGCAATAAGATTTTTCAGCTTGACTTGGAGCTTCCTTTCAAGACGGTTGCAGCACTTTCTCAATTTTCCATAGCAATAATCCAGCATCCGATTCTTCCAATCGACAGGAACCGTCTGATTAAAGCTATACCGTCTGCTTCTAAGTGTACGGAACGCATCATCTACTTCCACTTTTGTGATGTCGATGTGTTTCTGAAGTATGATGCGTTGAAACTCGTCGAAAGGTCGCTCTGCTAGGCGAAGAATTCTCACTGGTAAAATCGACTTGGGCATCACTTGCTCGTTCATGCACTTCCGTAGAAAGTTGAGTCGGAGTTTCAGTTTGTGAGCGATGATAAGAGCATTACAGAAGGATGTCACGAATAGAACAAGGCTCGGAAAATTCAAAGAAAAGGCGTAGAAGTTGCGTGTGGTTTCCATTATGCTTAAAAAATCACAGTAGATGCCCTGATGATATCAATATTTGTAAAGGTATTGTGTATGGTGCTATGAGTAAACCTTCTCCCCCTAATGTACCCGTGAGATTTCTCCAGGCTTTTAAGAAAATTAAAGAAGACGAAACAGTGAAGGTGACAAAAGCAGATAAATCTAATGCAGTGGTAATTATGAATAAAAGTGACTATATAAGTAAAATAATGACATTGCTAAATGACACTGATACTTATACGAAACTGAGGTCTGACCCTACACAGACAGTTAACTCCCATTTTAATAAACAAATTAAATCCATTTTGAAGGGCTTGGACCATTTAATTAAACAGTTTACACCGCAATGCGCCTCCCTACCTTACATGTATGGTTTAGTCAAGACACATAAAATCAATAACCCTATCAGACCAATCATTAGTTCAGTGG
>NC_061087.1:34491095-34506095 GCF_015104395.2 Macrobrachium nipponense | reverse complement strand
TTCTTGAAGCAGAAAGAAAAGACTGGTTAATTAGATTGATGAGATATCTCGTAGAAAAGTATAAGTTCGTGTAGATTTGTGACAATTATTTTCTTTACTTGATATCATCACTTTCTCATGATCTTAAATGGAAAAATAAAGTCCGCAGTATGTATGTATGCATGTATGTAAATATGTATATTGCTATATACAGGAAGCTTACGCTATCTTGATCAGTCGGCCTCTTAAGCCAGAATAAACATAGAAATACTATATATATGACATCTTTAAAACATGGAAACTATTACCAAACTTCCATTTTTCAAAGATGATGTCATATATAGCATACGTTATTTCTGTTTACTCTGGCTGAAGAGGCCAACTGATCAAGTTAGCGAAAGCTTCCTGTACATGATTCTCTGTTATTGTCTTATCTAATTTTGTTTCCATACTTTAAATGATGACGCGGAGAATCCATCAATAAAAAATTCCAGCACGTTATGATAACATACTTTGTGTTGTTAGTACACTCAGAACAAAGATCAGATCGACTAAATGTTAAACATATATTTAACATCATTTTATGGCACACAAGGAGTGGCATCTGCATATGCAGATACATTGCAGCATCTAGTGGTAGCACCAGAGCTTTTTTCATACAAGATGCTTAAGGAAACTAAATGAAAATAGCCTAGAGAGATCAATAAACCAGCAAGGGTAAAAATTCGAATATATCGTTTTGCTAGATCTTATAACTTAAGTTGCAACTCAACAACACACCGCTTTTCTCCTCGTAACAGAATCTTGTTACTGAGGCATAACATCATTATGGCCCCTTTGAGTTCCGTGAAGAGTTAAGAGTCCAGGGAGTTTTGATTAACTTAAAATGAAGGTGCAGTATGTCAGAGAAACACTGTCTGTAACAAGATCCTGTTATTTTGTACCTGGATGAAGTAGTAAGTAGTTCTAAGTATCAAACAAAGTTTATTATTCTCTTTTACAGCTGCGAGATCCCTAGTTAAATTTTTCTCTAGTTTGGCTTGACATCAGAGCATGCTATCTGAAGCGATATTTCAGTTTTTCAGCATCTGGTTTCGTAGGACGACGGTTGATTTCAAAGTTAGCAAATCACAAGTGAATAAAAATTACTACCGTCAGTTTTATCTAATTAAATTTCCGAATAATCTGAAATTGCCTTCGTATCAGTATCTGATCAGAATTCTGCCAGGATGGCAGCTATTATAAGAAGTTACTTGAAAATGTAGCAACATAGATTTACAGCACGATGATCTTCACGATCTTCCTAACAAGAGCAAATTATCCTTCAACACAAACACCAGTTCGAATTCTGTTGCTTGGCAAGTTGAAACATTTAATAATGAGTAATTTTGAAGTTATCGTACACAAATATTGTGTTATGATTAATTAGAGTCATTACTTCTTAAAGTTGAACACTGAATGGAAATTCGCTTACAAAATATCAAAAGTACCAGTCTAAATATCAAAAGTACCAGTCTAAAAAAAAAATCACTAATTGAATATTTCCTTAAAAATTCGAGGTCCACTATCTCACAGAGAATATTAGGATTTGACATCATTTTCAATACATTTCATCCCAATTCTTCACACACACACACCACACACACACACACACACACACACACACATATATATATATATATATATATATATATATATATATATATATATATATATATATATAGTCATATCACTTTCCCGTGATTCATATACATATATCGAGCTACAATGTCCTTTAATATCTAATTCGCTCTACCTCGGAATTAATATATTTCATATATGCTTAACCAAAGGGGAATTTTTTCTCGATAATAGACTTGCCTGGATCGGGGCGCGAACCCAGGATCCTTTCAAATCGTGGTAGTGTAGTAGGTAAAAGCTTCACTGACGTTCCTGGATTTGAAAGGATCCTGGGTTTGCGCCCCGATCCAGGCAAGTCTATTATCGGGAAAAAAATTCCCCTTCGGTTAAGCATATATGAAAATATATTAATTCCGAGGTAGAGCGAATTAGATATTAAAGGACATTGTAGCTCGATATATATATATATATATATATATATATATATATATATATATATCTATATATATATATATATATATATATATATATATATATATATAGATATATATATATATATATTAGATATATATTATATATATATATATATATATTATATATATATATATATATATATATATATATATATATATATATATATATATATATATATATATATATATATATATAATATATATATATAGTATATAATATATATATATATATATATATATATATATATATGATATATATATATATGTATATATATATATATATATATATATATATAAGCTATGTTTATGAATGCTCAACACATTTTCAATTGAATTCAATTGAATCCTTAATTCCAACTATGAGCCATTGACATTAGATCTTTTTTTTTTTTATTATAGCAGACACGAAGTTTGCTTAGAGTATCCTTTCTACTTTCAAGGGCGAATGGAACAACATAGAACGCGGTGCAGAATGATTTAAACAAGTGAACTTGAACATTATTGTCGCGCATAAAAACTCCGCAGCAACAGATATAATCATAATATCATGATATGCTCATCGTCCTCACGGTCACAGTTGATATCATACCCAAGTATTAGGAAGACCAGACTACTCCCAACTTCTCTTTATCCACATACAACTCCGGATCTCCTAGTTAATGAACCTTTACGGTTTAACTGTCATTGCATTGGTCTTTTCTCCGTTAACCATAAGGTAGGTTCTTCAAAATACGGCAAACATGCGTCGATTTGTTTTTGAAGGGATTTTACAGTACATCTTCCCTCATTTTTCAAACACTTTCTGCTTAAATCGTCAATATTAACTGTAAGTAATAATGCAGACAAAACTCAGCCTTAACTAATGCCACATTTTGTTTGAAATGGTAAGGGAAGGGAGTTTCCCCATGCTACTCTAAACTTTTGGTTTGCATACTAGTATTTTAGTATTTCTCTTATATAAAGTTTTTTTTTTTACATTTTTTCATTTTATTACAAAAAATCCTTTTACATTGTTATATGAATGGACATCTATTTGTATTTATAAAATATACCTTAAAACTAACTAAGTTACTAAACCACCAAATATATACGCAAATATATACATTACAGTAAATCATTCATTTTCATATCCAAGAAATTTTTACAAAATAAACCTGTTCACTTTTTCTTCAATGTGGTACTTTTCTCTGCCTTAGAATATCAAACATCTTTTCATGGCAAACGTGGTCAAATGCTTTTGAGAGGTCTGTGGAAAAAAAGAAAAGGCCGTGAGTATTTGCACCCGGAGGTGAAAATAACGCAATGGTATTTGCACCCGGAGACCTGAACCATGTCCCGACCAGTTGCATTGTTTGTTTTGCTTTTACGAAATTCTACTGTTCAGTATCTGGACTTTTTGATAACCATGGTATTTGAGCCAAGTCTCATTCAATTGCATCGATTTGATTTTCTGTTTTTATTTTCTCTTTTTTCTTATGAAATTCTACATTAATTTAGATGCTGAGTCTATTCAGTATTTGAACTTTTCGATAACTATGGGATTTTAATAATTTGCCATTCAATTGTATTGATTTCATTTTATGGTTGTTTATGTTACCGAAAATTCTATGCCTATATAACCAGTCTCTCAATATCATTATATCATAATGGTTCATTTTAAATCATTCCCTTAACAGGAAAGTCTGGATGTATTTCTATGGTTTTAGTTTGGAGTAGAGTACTGTAGCCTACTATAACAGCAATATTCAACTCTTGGTCATTGGTACATTCAGTACGTTTCGACTGTTACAGATGTTAGAATCTTTAATAAAGAATCTTTAATAAAACTCATTAGAAAGATCTTATTTTATTAGTTAAAATTTACATAACATTTTTATGACAATGGGATAATAAAATAGTGATTAAAATATTAAAGAATCAGGCTGCAATTACTTCACATAAGAAGAGTAATTTATTTAAATCAAAATAAAAAAAAGAGATGTGTTTTTTTTTCCTCCGCCGCTGGCCTTCCGTTTTCTAGAACTTGAATTAAATCGCCCTATTGTTTTTTATTCCTTCCATCTGATAACGAACTAAAGGCAGTTGATGTAGGGAATGAAAAGTACATGTACAAGCGTAGTCTAATTCCTCTATAGTTACTGTATGATAGGATTTGTTGACCTTTGCAGTAAATACACCTTCTTGCAAACAACTGACTTTTGGTGCAGAATCCGAGAGTATCTTAAATCTTGGATGCAAATAACGCTTTGTTATTTTCACCTCCTTGTGCAAATACCAAATTGTTATTTTCACCTCGGGTGCAAATGCCCACTTCGAAAAGAAAAACGGGAGCATTGTTAAAACGATACAACTCTACAGTTTGTTTCAATAAAAACAAAGCCACGTCTGGGCTATTAGGAGTTGCATAAGCAAATTAGTTATCAGTTGTTTCAAAATATTTGACACCTCTGTAAAAGTATACATTCTCATAGTTTTGACATAATGGATACTAAAATTATTGGTCTATAATTAGGCATACGTATCTGATAAGCTTTATGCAGGTCTTTCATAAGAGAACATTACTGTGATGTCAGTCAAAATTTATGGCATGTAACTGTCAGTAAATAAAAGCGTATACGAAAAAGAGAGGCGAATAACCAGGGTAGGATGAGCAGTTACGTTGTCTAACCCCCGGCCGCTAGTTAATAACAGCCTGTGCAAAGACTTCCACGTCACTTACAGAATCTCTCGGAATTTCGTTGATATTTGTGGGCCTACGGTCATCCATTGGAGGGTGCCCTTCTCCTGACATTATTCACTCCAACACTCTACTATTTCCTTTTCCCCCGATAAGCCATTCATCTGAACGGGCAGTTTCAACCCCCTTTTATCTTACTCTGTTAGTCGTTCGCCACGGCCTTTTCCTCTCCATGTTTTTGGCTATCTTGTTTCTTAATATCACGTCCTTCATTCCTTTTACTACTTTTAAGGCATTCTTAAAGTCTTTCTTAGATGGGATCATTTGCTTATATGTAACACCGCTTCTAGGACACCCTAAGTTGCCACAAAACAAGTTTTTTTCTCCTGATATTTTATAAAGAGTCTCTAGTTAAATATCTTTCTCTCTCCGCTATTCAAAAAGCATAAATTTTATTCTCAGCAAACGACTTAGTTTTGAGTAAATGACTTGTTTGAACAACATTTTACTTTACACAAAAGAACATCAACTGGAATTTCAATTTGTTTTAGCGCAGTCTCAGTTTTAGTTGCATATCTTTGTTTGTTGCCTGTTTCATATCCACTAAAGACTTCATAGATGCGACTTAAAAATCTAGATTAAAACCTAAAGGTTTATGGTTAGAACCGATCTCTTCTTAGCGAATCCTAAGGAGAGAGAGATGAGGAGAGAGCTAATCAGGACACATCGTCCAGCCATCTGTTACATCGCCAGGAGTCACTCGCTCAGGTGTGCAAGTCAACAGTGAGTCCCGGTACGTCTGCCATAACGTGGATACTGATATGCTCTTTTAAGAGAAAATTCACCTTCCCTAAAATAAACTCGTCATCCTCAAAATCTGATCCATTATATTAAGGCATATAACAGGTGACTAACCTAAAAGTGTTATCATTAAATATTGATATCAATACATAAAAGAAGCTCGTCTAATAGTGGTACAATTTTGACATTTGGTGCAATTATTTCATGGAAAAGGAAAGCTAAGCCACCATATGGTCCAGATGGAAGGATGATGCATTCTTAGTTCGAACTGTAGACGTCGATTGGCAGCTTCAGCGTGATTGTTAGTGCGATCTTCATCCTTTACAGTGCGTTCATAAAGGTTCCAGATCTCGGGAGCAAACATAGGGTTCATTCTTGCATTTCGACGTCTATTCTGTCGTCCAATATAAGTGTCTTCGAACCAATGGAACAAGGGTGTTAGTTGCAAGCAAGTCAGGCCCTATGGCTAAAGCTGCTTGAGAGGCGCCAGTTAAACATTCATTTACTACAACGGTTGGTGGCTCCAGCGTTTCAGCACTTCTTTTCTTAATATTTGTTTTCAACTTTTCAACTTCTACTTTCGCAGCAGATGGTTCATGGGTATGTTGATTCAACTGGCGAATCACTTTTCCATCCTTCATATGTAATCTTACTTTACACCGATCTTTCTGTTCACATGGCCAGAATTTTAATTCAGAATCACTCTTGCTCGTTGCATCAAAAATAAAAAGGTATCCATCGTGAATCACTTTGCGTCTTTCCACGTTTTTGTTAAAATATCTCCTTCCATTTCGTACAATAGGGCTTAGACGACTGAAAATTCTAAAGCTACCAAAAAGTAAATGTAAAAAAAAGAAAAAAAAGAAAAAAACAATTGCTCAATTGTTAAACAATTGTTAAAATGAGAGCTAATTGCGCCATAACGACGAAGTATCTATTTGATGGCTAAATGTCGTTTACAGCGACAAAGTAGTCATTTGACGCCTAACAGTCTCTCCGCCGGAAATTTCTATATGCCAAATCGGCTACGCCGAATCGGCCAAGCCGAAACGCGAAGCCGAAACGGGCTATAACGCCATAAGTCTCATTCCCCCTTTGCTCAGTCGACAGGCGAGGTAACTACAAAATTAAAATCTGGATGAATAGTGATCAGAAAGTTATTTTCCTGTTGTGGTAAAAAAAGTTTCTTGCAGAGCAATTATGTTATACCTTTCACAAAGTCCCTTTATAATATGTATATTTTTCTTAACTGATCTACATTTAAAGTAAGTATGTTAGACATTGTATTTCATGATTTTTCTTGCCGTACCATCTCCTTACAACTATTCCCTTCAGCTAGTTTTCAGAATAAAAGACCTTCGATATTTGTTCTTTTGTAAATCTCCTATACTAATTTTGCATGATAAAGAATTATAGTGCTTTACTTGAAGCCTTCCACATGTTACATTGTTAGAACCTGCTATATTTGCAAATGTGTTTTCTCAATTCTTCTTCTGCTATGAGGAGCCAAAGCCTTGAGACAAAAAGTATCAAACTCGTCATTGGTTCAGCTGCCAACAACCCTGTTCCCTTATCCGTTCAAATGATTATACCTTTCCTTATCCGACTTCTTGGTCTACCTTGTTGAATAGGCAATACATTTTCTTTCCTCAGTAGTCTTTTTTTTGCTTCCTTTTCTGTCAACGTTGAGTTTGGAAACTACCCTGTCTTCACCCTCCTCTCTTATTTCTTCAGATGAGGAGAGGACATCAGAGGGACCATGGTGAAAAGTATCATGAGGGGCCCAAAGAGAGAAACACTGAGGAGGATTTCCCTTTACAGCCTCCGCAAAGCTCCTGTTGCCTGCTGGTTTAAATTGCTTTAATTAAGAGACGCTCCAGCAGATCGATAACCTCTTTTTCTGATATGTCTTTTTCTTCTCCTGGTTATTACCAGATTCCCCCCACCACCACACGCTCCCTCTCTTTCTCTCTCTCTATCTTCTCCATACCCTTATTAAGTCTCATATTAGATGAATATAAGAGTCTAACTTCCGACCGAAGCAAACTGAAGAGCTTCATCGCTGCTGCGATGTTTGTGTGGTCCATCGTTAAAGGTGGTACTTGAGTGCATTTACTAATTGCAAAACTAACATCCTTAGCTACCGGATTTTGACAAATAAAATCCATTATTTGATGAATATTATTTTCTTTTTTTCTTGGTGCCTTTGTACTCCTTAGAAAACAAAGGCAGGTTAAGTGAAATGAAGAATAACTCTACCTTATAACTGATATGGAAACTTTTGAAATATACTTTATCAAGTGAACTAGCTAATGCAAAGTTGAGTTAAAGAATGTACTTTTCACTTCCAAAATATCTATGAAAAATATTTTCCTACGATTATATTCTTACTTCAAAAATATTACCTTTATAATGTGATAAAAGGGATTAGCTTCAATTTAATTTTTTTATTCCCTCGTTACACGGCGTGGAAAGCAGTAAGACGTTTGGAGAGGGTCTTTAATTTTTCCACCAAATTATGTTTTCTCCTGACGAAGTGTCTTTGAAATATTCATGATTTTATAAAAGGGTCCTCGGTATCGACGTGAAAAGGTTAGAGGATTGTTTACAGTCTCTCGAGTGTTTGTCTCTTGCTCTCATCCTTCATCCTAAGAATGCTTGGGATTTTATCTCGGAATTTCAAAAAAGAAATAAAAGAAGAAGATCTCTTCTCCAAATATTTCATTATCATGGAAACTTGAGCCCTGTTTGAGACTACTGCTTATCACTTAGATGTTTCTGAGTTCGTTCTTGCTTAAGATGATCAGCTAACACCCTAAATGATGGGGGTCCTTTTTGATAATCTGTAATTTTAACTAGTAAATGCATCGTTTATATATATTTATGTTTTGGCTACTTATAGTAATGTACACTCAAATATTTTTTTTTTTAAAGTAGTTGAATGTGTTTTCTTAACACTTGGAGTGTATTTATGCACTATATATTTGGACTGAGTATCTAGTTGTGTGGCTTCAGATATTTCTGCTAAAGATTCATGAAGTGGAAGCATCAGTTCCTCGCATGGTGTTTTCTCCCTCTCTCTCCTTTTATTTATTTTTTTTTTTTTTTGCTTACTTTATCATTGTTATGTCTTATGAATACTATCGTAACTCTAAATTTTGTTTCTAATGAATAAGCCTCCCCGAGTCTCTCTCTCTCTCTCTCTCTCTCTCTCTCTCTCTCTCTCTCTCTCTTTGTTTCCCTGGGAAGAAATATTGTCTCATGTTTCTGCTGAAGCGTTTGTTCTCGGATCCTTTCATCTTCTTTACTGAAGATTTTAAATATAAAGATAATTGTTAAAACTTCCATGAAAGTTTCCAACTGCCCTCTCACCTGAGAATCATTATGATGCACATGCCAGTCAAGAGGCTTTTTTACTATTTTTCCCCTTATTTTCACGAGAGATATGTCTAGCTTTTGTTACAGTCGATAATGCTATATCGATATTTCATTACACTATTTTCCATTAACTTAGTTTTACAATAAAATGTTACTAAGAATTCAGGGACTCCGAGTCATCGTTTTTCTCAGATATCTTTCAAATTGGTTGTTGATCGAAATGCTATTTTGACAGTGTACAAGACACCTCTCGCTAATTTTTGGTATTAAAGTGCATTGTCAAATGGTGTTAGCTGAGGCGTTTACTCTCGACTTACATGGTGTTGCCAAGCATCGCCAACCTGCGCATTCAAACGTCCTTTATCCCAATACCGTCCTATACCTAAAGTTCCATATCCCATCCGTCCAATCCCTGCCTCCCTCCTTTTCCCTTCCCCTCTTCGTCTCTCCCTCAACCCACTTATTACCAGCAGGACAATTCCCGTAAAGAAAATTACCTTGAGCAGGTACCCCTGAGATACGTCATCGCCAACGTAGTTACCCCAGTGGTAAACGACTCCACCCAATTATGTAACATTGTGTCTCTTGGCCTTGCCATTAACAGAATACGTTGGGGGAAGTTAACCATTATTATGGTCGTTACGTCAAATCTCGCTATCCTTTTCATTTTGAACACCCATATTGTAATTTAAAGAGAGGTATTGGGGAGAGAAATGAGAAAAGCAGCGAAAAAGAAAGAGTGAAACAGAGGGAGGGAGGGAGAGGGAAGGGATGGGGATAGTGAACGTTCGATTCTGAAGTTAAGTCCTGCTGACTCATGCGACTTTGCCTTTAAAAGTGAAGAGTAAACACATTAACTAACACCATTTGACAATGTGTCTCGTACACTGTCTTTAAGTACGATCACGATCAAATAATAAATTTGAAAGATATTTCAGAAAAACGATGACTCCACGGTATCTGCAATGGATAGTAGTTGGTGTTATTTCCTCCATATTTCATCAGCTTTACTCTCTCTTTCATTTTTCGTGTCCGATTGTTGCTCTAGGAGAAAAATCCATCTCCTGGTATATTGATTCTCCATCTTTCTTAATCGGCAACAAAATACGAAAGTAGATATCCTTCACTATATTTTTTTATCTAAAAAGTAGTTTCAGCTCTGAGAAATAGAAAGAAAGTCATTTCATTCAGGACAATTTAGATAAGTATTTGATAAATTAAATAAGTGAATTAGACGGACTGTCGTAGAAAAAATAATTTTTGAGGGTTCGAGTAAATACGGGGTAAGCTTGATATATGATTACAGCAAAATAAGGCAGCGCAGTTTCTCACACTTCATGTATGTATTGTATTTATCTGGAGGTATAATTCATAAATATTCATATGAACGTTTGTGTGTGACAACAAAACAGGAATCGATACAAGATCATGGGTGCCTATCCAATTTTTCACTACATTGTGAAGTACGTACGATGATGATATTCCCAAAGGAAGTCCCAGCTACCTTATGACCCTACTATTCTTGAGCTTCACAAACAATAGAACGTGGACCGAGTAGATTTGCAAGTTTCTCTTTAAAACAGATGTATATTTCATTGCTACACGATCTCAACGTATTAAGTTTCATTAATCATGATTACACTGTCTTTTTTATTTAACTATGAACAATGCTAAAGACGTAAACTCTCAGCCTTGTTTAATCATAATTAATTTTTGTTGTAAATGATTTTCCACAAATCAATAAGTTTGGTCAACATAAATTAAAATGTAAATGTAGAGCAAACTTCTTACGTCTTTTTATACCAGAGAACAAATTTATGCAACGCTTCATAAGTATAAATGAAAGAACAATGGTAAATTATCCAAGTCACTCTTCCGCCAGGTCGAAGCGTGCATTATTGAATGAGAACGTAACTCCTTAATTCGCGTATCAGAGACAGGAAGGATTCTAAAGTTATCCTCACGTGTAAAAGTATATCGAAAGTTGGAGGTACGAAGCTTCCTTCGAAGTTTTCGTATATTGGCTCTCTCTCTCTCTCTCTCTCTCTCTCTCTCTCTCTCTCTCTCATCTTCCTGTCCGTCTCCTCTCTCTCATATGTGCGGATATTTTTGTTCTTTCGTTACCATCGGTCTTAAAAACTCTCCTAATTAGTCTACAAAGTTACGAATTAATTGAAGTTATGCTTGTGGAAAATCCATCAGAATGCAGTTCAAGGTCTATTGAATTATTATTTGGACTGAAAGACCAAACTAAGAGAGAGAGAGAGAGAGAGAGAGAGAGAGAGAGAGAGAGAGAGAGAGAGAGAGAGAGCCGATATACGAAAACTTCGAAGGAGGGTTCGTACCTTCAACTTTCGATATACTTTTATACCTGAGGATAACTTAAAAGGTAACGACTTCGGTGCAATGTTCATCTGGACAGAGGCTCACATTTAAATCCAGCCCAAACTGCAATTGTTTATGTGAAGACAAACAAACGTTAATAACACATCTGTTTTTTGCTGTTTGACCTGAAAATCGTTAAATTAGTTTTACCAAATTCTGCAATCACACGCTACAACACTTACAAACGTTATCATCAACTGAGCATCGTCTAAAGGGACATTTTAAGTCTGGACGATCAGCCCGGTTGTACTGGGGGCAAGAGACACTTGGAGCTCCAAATTAAGAAAATAAATAGAAATAACAGATAAAAAAAATCGATAATTTAGTAAATGCATGGCTGCTGTGCATATCACTGTTCATGGGTTTAGAACATGAGAAAAGCAAAATAAAAACAACTCGTTCTATACCAGTTCCAGGGGATTTTGAATGATCATTTCCTCGATTACAGAAAAGGAACTAATGAAGATTGCCAGTCCTTTCGGCAGATCGCCGGTTCTATAGGAATCAGCAAGCGGATTAGGACCAGCGTCTTCGAAATAAATGTAGGATCAGAATCTCTTATCCGATGAGATTCCATTGGAGAATCCTTTAAGCTTTATTATTGTGTTTTAGTCTCTTTTTGATTAGGCTCAAGTTTGGCATTTGTCTAGAATGAGGCAGTCGATAATTATCAGAAAGAGGGAAGATGGTGGGATGGAAAGAACGATATCTCCAGATTCCTTGTGTCAAAAATCATTATTAAAATTGCCTCCAGATTATATTGAGACTAGTCCTTTTAGTTCCATAGCTTGATGGAAAGATTTAAGTTGTGTCCAGCTCATTTGATATAAACCTTTTAGTGATTTCATTGGTGCTCTTAAGATTTTGCTTAACATTAAGCTCAAATTTTTTGTGTACTCAATATATTTGTTTACTAAAATACAGTTTCGTGGTCTCAAGGTATATTACCTGGTTATGTTACGTTTAACTACTAATTTATAAGTTCATAAGAGGAACGGATTCTTATGAAACATTACAGCTTTTTAAACTTCATGAACACTGAGCCTTTTCCATATTTATTTTTTTCTGCTTAGAAATCAAACTACGCTTAACATTGATGTCGCTACTATCTTTTTATTTTTTATTTTTTTTTCATTACTTCACTACAATACAAACATTTTAGTCCCATTTTCAGCCGTTTATTCGTCGTTCGATCATTTCTTATTGACGGAGGAAGATTAAAGGAGGTAGATAACAACAAAAAGATAATCATTTGGTTCTTAGCGAAGATTAGATCTCTTTTACTTTCGCTGCAAAAGCTGAAAACTATGAAAACATAAATAACAACATATTATTTACGTCACAAGACTTTCTGTTGATAGCATTACACATATCCCTGTGTAGTGCGGTTACCATGTGATTTCCATCCAGGGGAATATGAAATAAGGAGTGAATCTTCTTACTTCTTCCCTACATCATTTGCTTCTGCTTGGCGACGAAATTACTTCTTCCCGACCAAGGGCAAGGTTATGACTTCTTGTTTTCCTGAAACGAGTTCCTGCAGAATAATGCTTGCTCTCCTTATGCCATACAGTAAGTTTCTTCCTTGCCAAAATGGCTTTATAATGTTTAACGAGCTACATCCAACTCCCCTCCACCATTTATAGTCCGACACATGGCCGCTCGGTGTCCCAGTTCCTTGTTTATTGCTGCCACAAGTGTCTTCGGGGTAATTCAAGTTTCATTGGTCTTAAAAAGGATAGGGAAGAAGCGAGAGCGGGTGAGAAAGTAGATTATTTTATGTAACTGACTAACTGAAGGTTGATATGAAATGAAAGAAAAGTTCGTGATTTCTTTCCTCCCTACTTATGCAGAAGATTTCTAAACAATGTTTATCTCGGCTCTGCCAACGCGGAAACAGAGGAATTTATTTCTGGTGATAGAAATTAATTTCTCGATATAATGTGGTTCGGATCCCACAATAAGCTCTAGGTCCCGTTTCTAGATGACCAATTGGTTCCTAGTGACGTAAAAATATCTAATCCTTCGGGCCAACCCTAGGAGAGCTGTTAATCAGGTCAGTGGTTTGGTAAAACTAAGATATACTTAACTTTGAGGAAACTCTTTTTACGAAAATCCATGTGCATTTGTCTCAGACATTTCAAGTAAATTCTAAAATATAAAATACTGTTTGAAAAGTGCAAAATGGTGATGTTTTGTGATTAAAGACGACAGCACTTGACATTCAATCCCTATGTTTTCCTGTGACTCCGTATTTTGCTTTTCTGGTTTAAGTTTAAATTTTATTCGCGGTATTTTTGTAAAAGAGAGCGAGAGAGAGAGAGAGAGAGAGAGAGAGAGAGAAAGAGAGAGAGAGAGATGCTGTAACCATTTTCATCATGCATTACTCCGACGATACTGTATAAAACTGTAAAGGCTTGCTTTAGTTTTCGTCCGTTAAACTACCCTGATTTAGTGCAAGTGCGGCTGAAGTAGGTGACTTCCATCTGTTCTGTCGTTCAATCAACACTATTTTAATGGTAACATCATAAAATCAGTCTAAATCTCTGCTAGATTACGGTAAACGTCTCAATAAAAATCCGAACTAGGCGCTATCAGAGGTGTTTCAGCAATTCCAAACAGCCTCTGTTAATGAATAATCATTTCGATTTAGGGAGGAAAACGCGAGTCTGTTTCTGAAATGAATTATAAACAGCTAACACTTATCTCAACAGGAAAACTTCATAGTAAATTACCGTTCTCGATAGCATAGTAAAGCAACAACAGTAAGAGTAATTGCGGTGGCCCTGGAAATCAGTTAGTGACTATATATTCTCGAGTACACTTTTAAGCCGCCTGCTAAAATGAAGAGGGCTTATAAATGAGGATTTTTATCGTTAGACTAAATAAGTTACGGTAATGAAGATCACCATGAAAATTTGCAGGATGATCCATAAAATCATGAAATTAAATGACATTATGAAGTATTATTTGTAACTTTCCGCAAATTATATTCTCTTATCTATTGGAGTTAAACCCCCAGTCTTTAGCCATCTTTATATAACTTTCTTCGTCACTAATTTTCTTCTTTTTTAACCAGAGACCATCTCGCTCGAATCATAATTCTGCCCTTCAAGTTTTATATAATTAAGGCCTCGACTAAGAGATGAGTAATCAATAATGCACAAAAAGAAGTAGAAAACATGTGTAGTTATTCTCATTGACCCAGCGACCCTGCGGTAAGGCTAAGGCGTGAGAAGGTATGACTAAGCTGGCTCTCCAAGCATAAGGCGAGAAGGCCATTTTACCGCCCCAGGCCTGCCTTCCGATGTTAATGGATATTTTAGTCTATGCGGAGAAGCTATGAGTTTGGGCCTCCGGTAGTGGCGGTCTCTCACTTAGCAGGTGGCGCTGAATAAAGGAAAACCAGTTCTAGGCGGAACGGGAAGAGAATGAGACGGAAAGATAGGGAAAACATGGAAGTTCACTCTAAAGTTATGAAGTCTTGCGGTTTTTAAATTGCAGGTTCAACGATCATATGCTAAATGCTCCAAGTAATGTGGAAGATACAATATAATGCAACGAAGAAACTCGTGCAAGAGATTTTGGGTAGATACTCATTATATATATATATATATATATATATATATATATATATATATATATATATATATATATGTATGTATGTGTGTGTGTGTGTGTGTGTGT
>NC_061087.1:34458258-34480758 GCF_015104395.2 Macrobrachium nipponense | reverse complement strand
TTCGTTGATGTTGGTTTGGTAACGTCAGTTCAGGGTAGAATATCGATCATCCTTTTAAAACCTTCTGTGAAACCTTATTTATAAGTAATGTTTGACACTAAACTGACGTAAAATTCATACGTAATTGAAGACGGATCTTAAACAATGAGAGAAGTGTTTTTAAAATTTGGGCAGTACTTGTGGAAATTGTGAGGAACATTACAGTAAAAAATGAAATATTATGACGATATAGAGAGAGCGCGCAAGCATAGGCTTATCGATAAATACTTAATTCATTATATTTACTTTGAGAGATTAAGTGATAATATTTTTCAAATGTTTCAAAAGTGGAGAGAGAGAGAGAGAGCGAGAGAGAGAGAGAGGAGAGAGAGAGAGAGATAGCCAGAGGAGAACGGAGAGAGAGGAGAGAAAAAGGCCCCCATAGGCTATCTATAGAGAAATTCATTATATTTACTTAGAGAGATTGATTGATAATATTTTTCAATTTGTTTTTAAAAGTGTGAGAGAGCGAGAGAGAGAGAGAGAGGAGAGAGAGACGAGAGAGAGAGAGAGAGAGAAAGCTTAGGCCTATTTATAACTACTTTAATTTCATTATATTTCCTTTGGAGATGGAGTGGTAATATATATTTTATAATATGTAGAAGGATCATAATATTCAAGTTAATTCTCTAAGTAATTCACACCCTGATCTTGATTTCATTCGACAGTTGCCTTAACATTCATACACTGTAAAAAGACGTAGAAAATTTAGACACAGGCTGCGGTCATTCTTGCTCTCTTGATATAGTCTGTACTTTTGAAAATCGGGTTTCATCCATAAATCATTCACGAAAAAAGCTTTGTTAAGTAAAAATATTTATTACCACAAATAACTCTATGTATTGCACAGGCAATTAAAGTTTTATATCGTGCAAAAAATGCTGATGTGCTGGGAGATCTTTCAGCCTCGCGGCAAAGAAATGCAGTCGTGTAGGGCTGTAGGCTACTACGAACTTGCTTTATAATGGGAACATATAGCCAGGAAATCTTTGAGCTGACATGCTACTTTAACCTTGATAAAGATTTATGCTTAAAGACAGTAGCTTTGTAAACAGAAACTAGCATTCGATCCATGTCAACGTCAAAGTAATCAAAGTGTGAAATCCGTTACATAAGCCAGTATCCAGTGACTTGCGCTTTCCCGCTCGAAGTTCTAGGGCTCCTCCTCACATCATAAAAAACGCTCTGCGGATGCAACTAGATTTGCTCAACCTACCTTAGCCTGCGCAACATTGACTGCCATTGACGTCAGCTAACTTTAAACGCTTTGGAATACAAACATGAGCTTGTAGAAACTAAAATAATACATTCACCACTTACGATGATGCAATCATATCCCCGTTCATGAAGGAAAACGAGTAAATATTGTCATCGTGATACATAGTACTACAATCAAAAATTCACATTCTATCTACCGATCTCTATGAACGAATCCATCTGAGAAATTCCAATTACTTCGGACAAATATCGAGTTTTTAAGTATCTGAACGGTTTGTTTTGTAGTTTTGTCTTATATGATATAATTTGCAATGTATTTTCATATTCTAGGGTAAATTTTAGCGATTATGTCTTTTCATTAAAAGCAAATGGGGAAATTCGATGAACGAAAACTAATGCAAACTGTATCTTCAGTTTTCTTGTCGAGTGTACAAGCTCAATTCCCTTAGATATAATCTAGGGACCTATGAAGGATCCACGCAAAAGGTTACTAAGGGTCAGAATTGATTGCACAGAAGTGTTAGCTATCTTACTGGTAGCCAACTCGCTAATCCTAAACTTTGCAACATCAGACAGCACGCTAATAAATGCGAGCTTAATATACAATATAAAGGATATTGAAATGTTGGGACCGACACCGAAATGGGAAACTATGACAATCCTGGATTTTTTTTTTTTTTTCTAACGACTTATTCCTCAATTGGACAGGAGTCTTCCTCGACAACTGTTTACATCAAGTGTGCTGTTACCTTTTGTCATTTCCTGGTTTGTTCCTTCTGACTTTCCGTCCTTCTTTCCTCTCTTGATGGTTGGTCTGTTAGGACTAGTTATAATTTCAGTTATTTATAATGTATTATGTCTTCTATTTGTCTTTTAGCGCTTGTAGTGTTAATTTTATTGTTTTTTGTCGATATAGCTTGAAAATTAAAACTGTGTGTTTAACGTTGCCATAAATGTATTTTAGGGACCGCTTAAGATATACTTCCTCCTTCATCCGTCTTCATGTCTGTGCACAAGTACCACCATATCTTAGAACATTGTACACACACACACACACACACATATATATCTATATATATATTATATATATATATATATATATATATATATATATATATATTATATATATATATATATATATATATATATATATATATAAAGGAAGAGGTGTCCAATCAGACGACAGTCATGTACACGTGTTTTATTATTAAGAAACGTTTCATGTTGTCACCAACACATCATCAGTCTGCAATTGAAATTCAACATTAAAATAAACTTAAAAATTACAATAGAAATTAAAATTACAATAAAATTAAAAAAAATAATCAGAACGTTAAAATAGAGAATGATAAGAAAACTACCTATTCATAAAGAAGGAAAGAGCTGAGTGACTAAAAACGGTAAGGTTTGCATACAACGTAAACCTCACGCCAGAGAGAGAGGAGATGACGAAGTGTTGGAGTTTAAGCTAGCTTAAACTCCAACACTTCGTCATCTCCTCTCTCTCTGGCGTGAGGTTTACGTTGTATGCAAACCTTACCGTTTTTAGTCACTCAGCTCTTTCCTTCTTATGAATAGGTAGTTTTCTTATCATTCTCTATTTTAACGTTCTGATTATTTTTTTAATTTTATTGTAATTTTTAATTTCTTTCTATTGTAATTTTTAAGTTTATTTTAACTGTTGAATTTCAATTGCAGACTGGATGATGTCGTTCCGGTTGGTGACAACATGAAACGTTTCTTAATAATAAAACAGTGTACATGACTGTCGTCTGATTGGACACCTCTTCCTTATATTTATGGTTTTCCTGATGTGATATTATATATATATATATAGGTTATATATATATATATATATATATATATTTATAGTATATATATATATATATATATATATAATGAGTATCTACCCAAATCTCTTGCACGAGTTTCTTCGTTGCACTATATTGTATCTTCGACATTACTTGGAGCATTTAGCATATGATCGTTGAACCTGCAGTTTGAAAACCGCAAGACTTCATAACTTTAGAGTGAACTTCCATCTTTTCCCCATCTCTCCGTCTCATTCTCTTCCCGTTCCGCCTACTACTGGTTTCCTCCTTTATTCAGCGCCACCTGCTAAGTGAGAGAGCCACTACCGGAGGCCCAAACTCATAGCTTCTCCGCATAGACTAAAATATCCATTAACATCGGAAGGCAGGCCTGGGCGGTAAAATGGCCTTCTCGCCTTATGCCTCGGAGGAGCCAAGCTTGTCAATACCATTCTCACGCCTTAGCCGTACCGCCAGTGTCGCTGGTCAATGAGAATGACTACACAGATGTTTTCTTCTTCTTTTGTGCATTATGATTACTCATCTCTTAGTTCCTGTGTCGAGGCCTTAATTATATAATTCTTGAAGGGAAAAATTATTCTTCGGGCGAGATGTTCTCTGATTAAAAAAAGAAGAAAATTAATGACGAAGAAAGTTATACAAAGATCGCTAAAGACTGGGGGTGTTTAACTCCAATAGATGAGAGAATATAGTTTGCGGAAAGTTACAAAAAATATTTCGTGATGACATTTAATTTCATGATTTTGTGGATCATCCTGCAAATTTTCATGGTGATCTTCATTACCGTAACTTATTTAGTCTAACGATAAAAATGCTCATTTATAAGCCCTCATCATTTTAGCAGGATGCTTAAAAGTGTACTCGAGAATTTATAGTCACTAACTGGTTTCCAGTGCCACCGCAATTACTCTTACTGTTGTTGCTTTACTATGCTATCTAGAACGGTAATTTACTATGAGGTTTTCCTGTTGAGATAAGTGTTAGCTGTTTATAATTCATTTCAGAAACAGACTCGCGTTTTCCTCCCTAAATCGAAATGATTATTCATTAACAGAGGCTGTTTGGAATTGCTGAAACACCTCTGATAACGCCTAGTTCAGATTTTTATTGAGACGTTTACCGTAATCTAGCAGAGATTTAGACTGATTTTATTATGTTACCATTAAAATAGTGTTGATTAAACGACAGAACAGATGGAAATCACCTACTTCAGCCGCACTTGCACTAACTCAGGGTAGTAGTTTAACGGACGAAAACTAAAGCAAGCCTTTACAGTTTTGTACAGTATCGTCGGAGTAATGCATGATGAAAATGGTTACAGCATCTCTCTCTCTCTCTCTCTCTCTCTCTCTCTCTCTCTCTCTCTCTTTTACAAAAATACCGCGAATAAAATTTAAACTGTAAACCAGAAAAGCAAAATACGGAGTCACAGGAAAATATAGGGATTGAATGTCAAGCGCTGTCGTCTTTAATCACAAAACATCACCATTTTGCACTTTTCAAACATAATATTTTATATTTTAGAATTTACTTGAAATGTCTGAGATAAATGCACATAGATTTTCGTAAAAAGAGTTTCCTTAAAGTTTAGTATATCTTAGTTTTACCAAACCATTGACCTGATTAACAGCTCTCCTAGGGCTGGCCCGAAGGATTAGATATTTTTACGTCGCTAGGAACCAATTGGTCATCTAGCAACGGGACCTAGAGCTTATTGTGGGATCCGAACCATCATTATATCGAAAAATTAATTTCTATCACCAGAAATAAATTCCTCTGCTTCCGCGTTGGCAGAGCCGAGATAAACATTGTTTAGAAATCTTCTGCATAAGTAGGGAGGAAAGAAATCACGAACTTTTCTTTCATTTCTTATCAACCTTCAGTTAGCAGTTACATAAAATAATCTACTTTCTCACCAGCTCTCGCTTCTTCCCTATCCTTTTTAAGACCAATGAAACTTGAATTACCCCGAAGACACTTGTGGCAGCAATAAACAAGGAACTGGGACACAGAGCGGCCATGTGTCGGACTATAAATGGTGGAGGGGAGTTGGATGTAGCTCGTTAAACATTATAAAGCCATTTTGGCAAGGAAGAAACTTACTGTATGGCATAAGGAGAGCAAGCATTATTCTGCAGGAAGTCGTTTCAGGAAAACAAGAAGTCATAACCTTGCCCTCGGTCGGGAAGAAGTAATTTCGTCGCCAAGCAGAAGCAAATGATGTAGGGAAGACGTAAGAAAATTCACTCCTTACTTCATATTCCCCTGGATGGAAATCACATGGTCACCGCACTACACAGGGATATGTACAGTGCAATCGACAGAAAGTCTTGTGACGTAAATAATATGCTGTTATTTATGTTTTCATAGTTTTCAGCTTTTGCAGCAAAGTAAAAGAGATCTAATCTTCGCTAAGAACCAAATGATTATCTTTTTGTTGTTATCTACCTCCTTTAATCTTCCTCTGTCAATAAGAAATGATCGAACGACGAATAAACGGCTGAAAATGGGACTAAAATGTTTGTATTGTAGTGAAGTAATGAAAAAAATAAAAAATAAAAAGATAGTAGCGACATCAATGTTAAGCGTAGTTTGAATTCTAAGCAGAAAAAAATAAATATGAAAAAGGCTCAGTGTTCATGAAGTTTAAAAAGCTGTAATGTTTCATTAGGATCCGTTTCTTTTATGAACTTATAAATTAGTAGTTAACCGTAACATAACCAGGTAATATACCTTGAGACCACGAAACTGTATTTTAGTAAACAAATATATTGAGTACACAAACAATTTGCGCTTAATGTTAAGCAAAATCTTAAGAGCACCAATGAAATCACTAAAAGGTTTATATCAAATGAGCTGGACACAACTTAAATCTTTCCATCAAGCTATGGAACTAAAAGGGCTAGTCTCAATATAATCTGGGGGCAATTTTAATAATGATTTTTGACACAAGGAATCTGGAGATCTCGTTCTTTCCATCCCACCATCTTCCCTCTTTCTGATAATTATCGACTGCCTCATTCTAGACAAATGCCAAACTTAATCCTAATCAAAAAGAGACTAAAACACAATAATAAAGCTTAAAGGATTCTCCAATGGAATCTCATCGGATAAGAGATTCTGATCCTACATTTATTTCGAAGACGCTGGTCCTAATCCGCTTGCTGATTCCTATAAAACCGGCGATCTACCGAAAGGACTGGCAATCTTCATTAGTTCCTTTTCTGTAATCGATGAAATGAGCATTCAAAATCCCCTGGAACTGGTATAGAACGACTTGTTTTTATTTTGCTTTTCTCGTGTTCTAAACCCATGAACAGTGATATGCACAGCAGCCATGCATTTACTAAATTATCGATTTTTTTTATCTGTTATTTCTATTTATTTTCTTAATTTGGAGCTCCAAGTGTCTCTTGCCCCCAGTACAACCGGGCTGATCGTCCAGACTTAAAATGTCCCTTTAGACGATGCTCAGTTGATGATAACGTTTGTAAGTGTTGTGGCGTGTGATTGCAGAATTTGGTAAAACTAATTTAACGATTTTCAGGTCAAGCAGCAAAAACAGATGTGTTATTAACGTTTGTTTGTCTTCACATAAACAATTGCGCTTTGGGCTGGATTTAAATGTGAGCATCTGTCCAGATGAACATTGCATCTAAGTCGTTAACCTTTTAAGTTATCCTCGGGTATAAAAATATATGCAAGTTGGAGGTACGAACCCTCCTTCGAAGTTTTCGTATATTGGCTCTCTCTCTCTCTCTCTCTCTCTCTCTCTCTCTCTCTCTCTCTCTCTCTCTTTAATCTTAGTTTGGTCTTTCAGTCCAAATAATAATTCAATAGACCTTGAACTGCATTCTGATGGATTTTCCACAAGCATAACTTCAATTAATTCGTAACTTTGTGGACTAATTAGGAGAGAGTTTAAGACCGATGGTAACGAAAGAACAAAAATATCCGCACATATGAGAGAGAGAGAGAGAGAGAGAGAGAGAGAGAGAGAGAGAGAGAAGAGAGAGCCAATATACGAAAACTTCGAAGGAAGCTTCGTACCTCCAACTTTCAATATACTTTTACACGTGAGGATAACTTTAGAATCCTTCTGTCTCTGATACGCGAAGAAAGGAGTTACGTTCTCATTCAATATGCACGCTTCGACCTGGCGGAAGAGTGACTTGGATAATTTATCATTGCTCTTTCATTTATACTTATGAAGCGTGGCATAAATTTGTTCTCTGTATAAAAAGACGTAAGAAGTTTGCTCTACATTTTAATTTATGTTGACCAAATTTATTGATTTGTGGAAAATCATTTACAACAAAAGTTAATTATGATTAAACAAGGCTGTGAGTTTACGTCTTTAGCATTGTTCATAGTTAAATAAAAAAGATAGTGTAATCATGATTAATGAAACTTAATACGTTGAGATCGTGTAGCAATTAAATATACATCTGTTTTAAAGAGAAACTTGCAAATCTACTCGGCCCACGTTCTATTGTTTGTGAAGCTCAAGAATAGTAGGGTCATAAGGTAGCTGGGACTTCCTTTGGGAATATCATCGTACGTACTTCACAATGTAGTGAAAAATTGGATAGGCACCCATGATCTTGTATCGATTCCTGTTTTCTTGTCACACACAAACGTTCATATGAATATTTATGAATTATACCTCCAGATAAATACAATACATACATGAAGTGTGAGAAACTGCGCTGTCTTATTTTGCTGTAATCATATATCAAGCTTATCCCGTATTTACTCGAACCCTCAAAAATGATTTTTTGTTTTTTCTACGACAGTCGTCTAATTCACTTATTTAATTTATCAAATACTTATCTAAATTGTCCTGAATGAAATGACTTTCTTTCTATTTCTCAGTGCTGAAACTACTTTTTAGATAAAAAATTATAGTGAAGGATATGTACTTTCGTATTTTGTTGCCGATTAAGAAAGATGGAGAATCAATATACCAGGAGATGGATTTTTCTCCTAGAGCAACAATCGGACACGAAAAATGAAAGAGAGTAAAGCTGATGAAATATGGAGGAAATAACACCAACTACTATCCATTGCAGGGACCGTGAGTCATCGTTTTTCTGAAATATCTTTCAAATTTATTATTTGATCGTGATCGCACTTAAAGACAGTGTACGAGACACCCCGATAATTTTTTGGCAGTATAGTGCATTGTCAAATGGTGTTAGTTTAATGTGTGTGCTCTTCACTTTTAAAGGCAAAGTCGCATGAGTCAGCAGGACTTAACTTCAGAATCGAACGTTCACTATCACCATCCCTTTTCCCTCTCCCTCCCTCTGTCTCACTTTTTCTTTATCGCTGCTTTTTTCATCTCTCTCCCCAATACCTCTCTCTAAATTACAATAAGCTATAAAATACCGTTTTCCATGATATTTTTCAATACCAGAAAATACCTTGGGTGTTCATAGTGAAAAGGATAGCGAGATTGACGTAACGACCATAATAATGGTTAACTTTTCCCGACGTATTCTGTTAATGGCAAGGCCAAAAGAGACAATGTTACATAATTGGGTGGAGTCGTTTACCACTGGGGTAACTACGTTGGCGATGACGTATCTCAGGGGTACCTGCTCAAGGTAATTTTCTTTACGGGAATTCACATGACGGATCTCAGAGGTACTGCTCAAGGTCCATTTTCTTTATTCGGGAATTGTCCTGCTGGTAATAAGTGGGTTGAGGGAGAGACGAAGAGGGGAAGGGAAAAGGAGGGAGGCAGGGATGGACGGTATTGGGATAAAGGACGTTTGAATGCGCAGGTTGGCGATGCTTGGCAACACCATGTAAGTCGAGAGTAAACGCCTCAGCTAACACCATTTGACAATGCACTTTATTACCAAAAATTAGCGAGAGGTGTCTTGTACACTGTCAAAATAGTATTTCGATCAACAACCAATTTGAAAGTATTTGAGAAAAAACACGATGACTCGCAGTCCCTGAATTCATAGTAGAAACATTTTATTGTAAAACTAAGTTAATGGAAAATAGTGTAATGAAATATCGATATAGCATTATCGACTGTAACAAAAGCTAGACATATCTCTCGTGAAAATAAGGGGAAAAATAGTAAAAAAGCCTCTTGACTGGCATGTGCATCATAATGATTCTCAGGTGAGAGGGCAGTTGAAAACTTTCATGGAAGTTTTAACAATTATCTTTATATTTAAAATCTTCAGTAAAGAAGATGAAAGGATCCGAGAACAAACGCTTCAGCAGAAACATGAGACAATATTTCTTCCCAGGGAAACAAAGAGAGAGAGA
Source organism: Macrobrachium nipponense (assembly GCF_015104395.2). Lineage (NCBI taxonomy): Eukaryota > Metazoa > Arthropoda > Malacostraca > Decapoda > Palaemonidae > Macrobrachium > Macrobrachium nipponense. Next base: position 34,471,378 of record NC_061087.1, on the reverse strand, counting down.
GAGAGAGAGAGAGAGAGAGAGAGAGAGAGAGAGTCGGGGAGGCTTATTCATCAGAAACAAAATTTAGAGTTACGATAGTAACTCATAAGACATAACAATGATAAAATAAGCAAAAAAAAAAAAAAAAAAAAAAAAGGAGAGAGAGGGAGAAAACACCATGCGAGGAACTGATGCTTCCACTTCATGAATCTTTAGCAGAAATATCTGAAGCCACAAAACTAGATACTCAGTCCAAATATATAGTGCATAAATACACTCCAAGTGTTAAGAAAACACCGTCAACTACTTTAAAAAAAATATTTGAGTGTACATTACTATAAGTAGCCAAAACATAAATATATAAACGATGCATTTACTAGTTAAAATTATAGATTATCAAAAAGGACCCCCATCGTTTAGGGTGTTAGCTGATCATCTTAAGCAAGAACGAACTTAGAAACATACTAAGTGATAAGCGGTAGTCTCAAACAGGGCTCAAGTTTCCATGATAATGAAATATTTGGAGAAGAGATCTTCTTCTTTTATTTCTTTTTTGAAGTTCCGAGATAAAATCCCAAGCATTCTTAGGATGAAGGATGAGAGCAAGAGACAAACACTCGAGAGACTGTAAACAATTCTCTAACCTTTTCACGTCGATACCGAGGACCCTTTTATAAAATCATGAATATTTCAAAGACACTTCGTCAGGAGAAAACATAATTTGGTGGAAAAATTAAAGACCCTCTCCAAACGTCTTACTGCTTTCCACGCCGTGTAACGAGTGAATAAAAAATTAAATTGAAGATAATCCCTTTTCTCACATTATAAAGGTAATATTTTTGAAGTAAGAATATAATCGGAGGAAAAGATTTTTCATAGATATTTTGGAAGTGAAAAGTTCATTCTTTAACTCAACTTTGCATTAGCTAGTTCACTTGATAAAGTATATTTCAAAAGTTTCCATATCAGTTATAAGGTAGAGTTATTCTTCATTTCACTTAACCTGCCTTTGTTTTCTAAGGAGTACAAAGGCACCAAGAAAAAAAGAAAATAATATTCATCAAAAATGGATTTTATTTGTCAAAATCCGGTAGCTAAGGATGTTAGTTTTGCATTAGTAAATGCACTCAAGTACCACCTTTAACGATGGACCACACAAACATCGCAGCAGCGATGAAGCTCTTCAGTTCGCTTCGGTCGGAAGTTAGACTCTTATATTCATCTAATATGAGACTTAATAAGGGTATGGAGAAGATAGAGAGAGAGAAAGAGAGGGAGCGTGTGGTGGTGGGGGGAATCTGGTAATAACCAGGAGAAGATAAAGACATATCAGAAAAAGGGAGGTTATTCGATCTGCTGGAGCGTCTCTTAAAGCAATTTAAACCAGCAGGCAACAGGAGCTTTGCGGAGGCTGTAAAAGGAAATCCTCCCCAGTGTTTCTCTCTTTGGGCCCATCATGATACTTTTCACCATGGTCCTTCTGATGTCCTTTCCTCATCTGAAGAAATAAGAGAGGAGGGTGAAGACAGGGTAAATAGTTTCCAAACTCAACTTTGACAGAAAAGGAAGCAAAAAAGATAACTGAGGAAAGAAAATGTTTTGGCTATTCAACAAGGTAGACCAAGAAGTCGGATAAGGAAAGGTATAATCATTTGAACGAGTAAGGGAACAGGGTTGTTGGCAGCTGAACCAATGACGAGTTTGATACTTTTTGTCTCAAGGCTTTGGCTCCTCAGTAGCAGAAGAAGAATTGAGAAAACACATTTGCAAATATAGCAGGTTCTAACAATGTAACTTGTGGAAGGCTTCAAGTAAAGCACGATAATTGTTTATCATGCAAAATTAGTATAGGAGATTTACAAAAGAACAAATATCGAAGGTCTTTTATTCTGAAACTAGCTGAAGTGAATAGTTGTAAAGAGATGGTACGGCTACAAGAAAAATCATGAAATACAATGTCTAACATAGTTACTTTAAAGTAGATCAGTTAAGAAAAATATATCATATTATAAGGGACTTTGTGAAAGGTGTAACATAATTTGCTTTGCAAGAAACGTTTTTTTGTTTTTTTACCAACAACAGGATAAATAAAACTTCTGATCACTATTCATCCAGATTTTAATTTTGTAGTTACCTCGCCTGTCGACCTGAGTCAAGGATTGTTGAAGGGTAGACCATATGGTGGCTTAGCTTTCCTTTTCCATGAAATAATTGCACCAAATGTCAAAATTGTACCACTATTAGACGAGCTTCTTTTATGTATTGATATCAATATTTAATGATAATACTTTTTATGTTAGTCACCTGTTATAATGCCTTATAATGGATCAGATTTTGAGGATGACGAGTATATTTTAGGGAAGGTGAATTTTCTCTTAAAAGAGCATATTAGTATCCATGTTATGGCAGACGTACCTGGACTCCTGTTGACTCGCACACCTGAGCGAGTGACTCCTGGCGATGTAACAGATGGCTGGACGATGTGTCCTGATTAGCTCTCTCCTCATCTCTCTCTCCTTAGGATTCACTAAGAAGAGATCGGTTCTGACCATAAACCTTTTAGGTTTTAATCTAGATTTTTTATCGGCTCTATGAAGTCTTTAGTGGATATGAAACAGGCAAAACAGACAAAGATATGCAACTAAAACTGAGACTGCGCTAAAACAAATTGAAATTTCAGTTGATGTTCTTTTGTGTAAAGTAAAATGTTGTTCAAACAAGAGTCATTTACTCAAAACTAAGTCGTTTGCTGAGAATAAAATTTATGCTTTTTGAATAGCGGAGAGAGAAAGATATTTAACTAGAGACTCTTTATAAAATATCAAGAGAAAAATACTTATTTTGAGGCAACCTAGGGTGTCTTAGAAGCGGTGTTACATATAAGCAAATGATCCCATCTAAGAAAGACTTTAAGAATGCCTTAAAAGTAGTAAAAGGAATGAAGGACGTGATATTAAGAAACAAGATAGCAAAAACATGGAGAGGAAAAGGCCGTGGCGAACGACTAACAGAGTAAGATAAAAGGTGTTGAAACTGCCCGTTCAGATGAATGGCTTATCGGGGGAAAAGGAAATAGTTGAGTGTTGGAGTGAATAATGTCAGGAGAAGGGCACCCTCCTATGGATGACCCGTTAAGGCCCACAAATAATATCAAACGAAATTACCGAGAGATTCTGTAAGTGACGTGGAAGTCTTTGCACAGACTGTTTATTAACTAGCGGCCGGGGGTTAGACAACGTAACTGCTCATCCTACCCTGTTTATTCGCCTCTCTTTTTCGTATACGCTTTTATTTACTGACAGTTACATGCCAGAAATTTTGACTGACATCACAATAATGTTCTCTAATGAAAGACCAGCATAAAGTTTATCAGATACGTAGGCCTAATTATAGACCAATAGTTTTAGCATCCATTATGTCAAAACTATGAGAATGTATACTTTTACAGAGGTGTCAAATATTTTGAAACAACTGATACCCAATTTGCTTATACAACCTCTCATAGCCCAGACGTAGATTTGTTTTTATTGAAACAAACTGTAGAGTTGTATCGTTCTAACAATGCTTCCGTTTTTCTTTTCGAAGTGGGTATTTGCACCCAAGGTGAAAATAACAATTTGGTATTTTCACACGGAGGTGAAAATAACAAAGCGTTATTTGCATCCAAGATTTAAGATACTCTCGGATTCTGCACCAAAAGTCAGTTGTTTGCAGGAAGGCGTATTTACTGTAAAGGTCAACAAATCCTATCATACAGTAACTATAGAGGAACTAGACTACGCTTGTACATGTACTTTTCATTCCCTACATCAACTGCCTTTAGTTCGTTATCAGATGGAAGGAATAAAAAACAATAGGGCGATTTAATTCAAGTTCTAGAAAACAAAAGGCCAGCGGCAGAGTAAAGAAAATCAGCAACAACAATGAATAAAAAACGCACATCTCTTTTTATTTTAATTGAAATAAATTGCTCTTCTTATGTGAAGTAATTGCAGCCTGATTCTTTTATATTTTAATCACTGTTTTATTATCCCATTATCATAAAAATGTTATGTACGTTTTAACTAATAAGATTTTTTTAATGAGTTTTATTAAAGATTCTTTATTAAAGATTCTAACATCTGTAACAGTCGAAACGTACTGAATGTACCAAAGACCAAGAGTTGAATATTGCTGTTATAGTAGGCTACAGTACTCCACTCCAAACTAAAACCATAGAGATAGATCCAGACTTTCCTGTTAAGGGGATGTTTTAAAATAAAATGAACCATTATGTTATAATGATATTGAGAGACTGGTTATTTAGGCATAGCATTTCCGGTAACATAAACAACCATAAAATCAAATCAATACAATTGAATGGCAAATGATTAAAATCCCATAGTTATCGAAAAGTTCAAATACTGAATAGACTCAGCATCTAAATTAATGTAGAATTTCTTAAGAAAAGAGAGAAAATAAAAACAGAAAATCAAATCGATGCAATTGAATGAGACTTGGCTCAAATTCCATAGGTATCAAAAAGTCCAGATACTGAATAGTAGAATTTCGTAAAAGCAATACAAACAATGCAACTGGTCGAGACATGGTTCAGATCTCCGGGTGCAAATACCATTGCGTTATTTTCACATCCGGGTGCAAATACCATTACACTATTTTCACCTCCGGGTGCAAATATCCACGGCCTTTTCTTTTTCCACAGACCTTTCAAAAGCATTTGACCACGTTTGCCCTGCAAAAAGATGTTTGCTATTCTAAGGCAGAGAAAAGTACCACATTGAAGAAAATGTGAACAGGTTTATTTTGTAAAAATTTCTTGAATGTGAATATGAATGATTTATCTGTAAACGTATATTTGCAGTATATATTTGGCGGTTCAATAACTTTGGTTAGTTTTAAGCTATATTTTATAAATACAAGTATATGTTTATTCATATAACAATGTAAAAGGATTTTTTGTAATAAAATGAAAAAAGTAAAAAAAAACTTTATATAAGAGAAATACTAAAAAACTAGTATGCAAACCAGAAGTTTGGAGTAGCATGGGGAAACCCCCTTCCCTCACCATTTCAAACAAAATGTGGCATTAGGCAAGGCTGAGTTTGTCTGCTTTATTATTTACAGTTTATACTGACGATTTTTGCAGAAAGTGTTTGAAATAACGGAAGATGTACTGTAAAATCCCTTCAAAAACAAATCGACGCATGTTTGCCGTATTTTGAAGAAACCTACCTTATGGCTAACGGTGAAAAGACCAAAGCATGACAGTTAAACCGTAAAGGTTCATTAACTAGGAGATCCGGAGTTGTATGTGGATAAAGGGAAGTTGGGAGTCGTCTGGTCTTCCTAATACTTGGATATGATATCAACTGTGACCGTGAGGACGATGAGCAAATCACTTCATTATGATTATATCTGTTGCTGCGGAGTTTTTATGTGTGACAATAATGTTCAAGTTCACTTGTTTAAATCATACTGCACCACGTTCTATGGTGTTCCATTCGCACTGGAAAGTAGAAAGGATACTCTAAACAATCTTCGTGTCTGCTATAATAAAAAAAAAATTATCTAATGTCCATGGCTCATAGCTGGAATAAACGGATTCAATTGAATTCAATTGAAAATGTGTTGAGCATTCATAAACGTAGCCATTATTTATATATATATATATATATATATATATATATATATATCTATTTATATATATATAAATATATATATATATATATATATATATATATAATATATTATACAAATACATATATATATATATATATATATATATATATATACAAATATATATATATATATATATATATATATATATATATATAAATATATATATATATATATATATTATATATATATATATATATAGTATTTGATATATATAGTATATATATATATATATATATATATATATATATATATATATAATATATATATATATATATATACACACACAACATATATATATATATATATATATATATATATATATATATATATATATGAAGAATTAGGATGAAATGTATTGAAAATGTCGTCAAATCCTAATATTCTCTGTGAGATAGTGGACCTCGAATTTTTAAGGAAATATTCAATTATAACTACCCATTTTAGTTATTTTTTTTTTTAGACTGGTACTTTTGATATTTTGTAAGTAATTTCCATTCAGTGTTCAACTTTAATTGGTAATGACTCTAATGATTAATCATAACTAAAAAATTTTGTACGATAATTTCAAAATTACTCATTATTAAATGTTTCAACTTGCCAAGCAACAGAATTCGAACTGGCGTTTGTGTCGAGGGATAATTTGCTCTTGTCAGAAAGATCGTGAAGATTATCGTCTGCTGTAAATCTATGTTGCTACATTTTTCAAGTGACTTCTTATAATAGCTTTCATCCTGGCAGAATTCTGATCAGCCACTGATACGAAGACGATTTCAGATTATTCGGAAATTTAATTAGATAAAATTGACGGAAGCAGTTTTAATTCACTTGTGATTTGCTGACTTTGAAATCAACCGTCGTCCTACGAAACCAGATGCTGAAAAATTGAAATAGCGTTAACTAGGGATCTCGCCGCTGTAAAAGAGAGTAATAAACTTTGTTTGATACTTAGATCTACTTGCTACTTCATCCAGGTACAAAATAACAGGATCTTGTTACAGACAGCGTTTCTCTGACATTCTGCGCCTTCTTTAAGTTAATCAAAACTCCCTGGACTCTTAACTCTTCACGGAACTCAAAGGGGCCATAATGATGTTATACCTCTGTAACAAGATTCTGTTACGAGGAGAAAAGCGGTGTGTTGTTGAGTTACAACTTAGGTTATAAGATCTAGCAAAACGATTTATTCGAATTTTTTTACTCTTGCTGGTTTATTGATCTCTCTAGGCTATTTTCATTTAGTTTTTTCCTTATGCATTTTGCATGAAAAGAGCTCTGGTGCTACCACTAGATGCTGCAATGTATCTGCATATTCAGATGCCACTCCTTGTGTGCCATAAAATGATGTTAAATATATGTTTAACATTTACTTGATCTGATTTTCTTCTGAGTGTACGACAACACAAATTATGTTATCATAACGTGCTGAAATTTTGTATTGATGGATTCTCCTCGTCATCATTTAACATACGAATACAAAATTAGATCAGACAATAACAGAGAATCATTTAACATTGTTCATAACTGAGCAATAGAGTTAGTTTTCTTATGCGTAGCCGGATGAAGCAAAAAAAAAAAAAAAAAAAAAAAAAAAAAAAAGAAAAAAAACAAAAAACAAAAAAAAAAAAAAAACGATAACAAACATATCACATAAACCCAGTTCCTGCATGATATCTAATAAACATATTTGCATTTTGGAATCTACTCTTTTTTTTTTTTTTTTTTTTTTTTTTTTTTTTTTTTTTTTTTTTTTTAAGTAAGTGTGAAAGGGTAGCTCTGAGACAATTAATATGAAATATAATTCATGCTATTGCAAACACGTACCCATCCCCAAAATCTCCAGACGGCCCATTCCTTTCCTTTGAATATTTCTAATGTTGACCTTGATGTGTGTGTGTGTGTGTGTGCGCGCGCGCACTGTTACATGAACCCCACTTCATAGGATCTGACTGTCATATCCGTTATTTTAAACAGTAACTATTTCAAACTTCCATATATCTAAAAGCTCTTTGTATATAAATGCAACATTATACCTGTGCGGATCTGTGCTTCTTACTTTAAATCCTTTCATTACAAGAAACAATACTCAGTAAATAGAAAAAAACAGCTCCTCTTTGATCCGGATGTTTCTAAAAAAAGTTGTTACGCTGCAATATAATGTTCATCTACTATGTAAATCATAACTGTTTGGAAATAATGAAGTGTATCTTTCCTACTTGAACTAGAGTTGTGCGAATATCTTATTTATTGCAAGAAGAATCTCGTTCATCTAACACAGCTGTCGCATTTCGTTGGAAATATGAGTCATCTCTAGCCTGGTTCAGAAAACTGTTTAACTTTACTCACGTTTAGTTCTGCTGACATCGTATAATTGTACGTGATATTGATGTTCACATTTCTTCACAAAAGATCCTTTATTTTCGACTTGTAATAGTAAAAGCAGCATTAGGTTGAGAAGTTGGGGATCTCAAGAAAGTTTGGGCATTTATGGTAACGATCCTTGATATGGGAGTTTGTGACAGACATTAGTGCAATTCCGCGTAAATTTCTTGGATGCGGTATGATTTGGTCAGCAGATTAATCATTTTAACTTGTGGTTGACCATCTCTACCTTAGCTACTTATAAACCAATCACGTAAATAATATGAACAAGTAAGAAACGTAGACTGATATATTTGTTCACTCTCGCTATAACGACTTTATCGATACTAAAGAACATAAAGGAATATTATTGTGTAAGAGAATGCCACTCATACTTGACAGGCGTAAATAAAATTCAAAATAGTAAAACTAAATGGAAAACCTTTTCGAAGAGCTTACAGAGTAAACTGTTATCACAAGATTCAGAACAATAAACATGTACTACACCATTGTAACTGAAATTGGCCTAATTACTCTGTATGACCTAATATGGTCACAAATAGAGCCCACGTCACTAAGACCCGTGCATACAAGAAGTGATGTTGGAATTACCAGAAAATAAAATTATCGCTAATATTTTTTGATAAGCTTGACTGGAATCATAAAAAAACAAAATTCATTGGAAAAGTAAAGTCTCAGTAGCATGGGTGACTATAGCTATATACAGGAAGCTTTTGCTAACTTGATCAGTTGGCCTCTTCAGCGAGAGTAAACAGAAATAATATTCTATATATGACATCATCTTTGAAAAATGGAAGTTTGATAATAGCTTCCATATTTCAAAGATGTTGTCATATATGTAATATTTCTATGTTTATTCTGGCTGAAGAGGCCGACTGATAAGGATAGCGTAAGCTTCCTGGATATAGCTATATACATACATACATACATACATACATGCATGCATAATACTGCAGACTTTATTTTTTTCATTTAAGATCATGAGAAAGTGATGATATCAAGTAAAGAAAATAATTGTCACAAATCTACACGAACTTATACTTTTCTACGAGATATCTCATCAATCTAATTAACCATGCAGTCTTTTCTCGGCTTAAAGAATGAAACTTCTGTCGCATGTAATACTGCCAGGCTTGCAGGGCTTCTTCTTTAAGCTGACATTGCCTCATCCCTCCCGACTCTTCAGTTCTTCAAGGTCCCTCGGAGGAACCGCAGACCCAAGTTACCAGCAGACGGAGCTTGGTTATATCCTTATGAGATCATATTTTAGCTCCCTTCGTCTTCGTTATTACCCTTCTGACGTATCAAAGATTCCTTAGAAATTGTGCGCCTAGTATTTTGTCTGTGCGTATGGTATGCGATGGAGCCTTGCTGCTAAAAAAAACAACAAAGCTACAAAGAAAAAAGGGAGGAAAACAAAACTTTCAGACATGAAGGCAAAGAGATCATAGTAGTAGAACAACTTCAATGTGTGAGTGGGAAGTAAAATAGTAAGTATATCGTAGTTTTACCAGACCACTGAGCTGATTAAACAGCTCTCCTAGGGCTGGCCCGAAGGATTAGATATTTTAACGTGGCTAGGAACCAATTGGTCACCTAGCAACGGGACCTACAGCTTATTGTGGGATCCGAACCACACTATATCGAGAAATGAATTTCTATCACCAGAAATAAATTCCTCTGATTCCGCGTTGGCCGAGCCGGGATTCGAAACTTCGGACCACCGGATTGGCAGCGAGCGCGGGAAAAGAAAACCACTCGTCCAGCGAGGACTGTGAGTGGAAGTAACAGGGCGGAATGAACAGGACTATGGCAAGCCACAATGGGGTTCACAGTAAAAAAAAAAATATATTAGAATTAAAATAAAATAAATAGAGGCTAAGACCATTATAGAGTGAGAAATCAACATTAATTTACATGAATTTATTTAGAAATGTTTATATATAAGTAAAATTTAAACAATCTCAAATAATACCAAAACTACTTGACATTACTGTGAATTATAGACGTTGTGGTCGCCAGTAAGTTAAAGCAAGCTTTTGTCCACGGATCATTGTTACCATAAACAAAGGGGAAGGTGAAGGGATAAAAGGCCCTGCTTTGAATCTTTTGGAATAGCATGTAGCCAATTATGAATGTTGGAGCAATATAGGACAGAGGGTTTACTCACATTCTGACCATCTCATTCCCTAAAATTCTTAACCAAGAGAATGAATGAGGCTGGAAATAAATGTTTTAACCTAAAAGCAAGGCCTTCATACATAACACACACACACACACACACACACACACACACACACACACACACACACACAGAGGCAATATCTTTACCCTTTCGCTCTTTTCAAGGAATCACAGCAGACGATATGAAGATAACGGGAACTGCAGGCGATTTGTTTACTTTTCGTCATTAAGAAATGCATTTCTCAAATAAAATAGATTTGGCCAGAAATGATCTCCGCGATCTGAGCAAATCTAAACCAGTATTCAAAACCATTCCAAATTAATTTAGGCAAAGTAGATAACTCCGATCAACTTCTAATCAATAATAATTTTTAATATATTTAATTTAAAAATAGTGTGAAATGTATATTCCTAATTGTATACCCTTGAAGTAAGTGTCAGTAGTGCATATATTGTGAATACTTTGAGCTGCCGTACGAATTGATATATTCAATGAAATATAAGTGATACAAAGAAATCAAACAACGAAGCAAATTCACAGGATTTTCCTACATAGCTGTAGTTTCTGAAAAAAAAAACAAAAAAAAAAAAACACTGAGTCTTGAGATCCATGCTGATCGTATGTGGATTACGTGACAAAACAATAAATATTTTAAGCAAGACCGGTTTCATCGTTGAGAGTGTTACTACAGAATTTATTTTACTGTCTGTTTTTTTTCATGCTTTGTATAACATTTGTAGAATAAATGAAATCATGAGAGAGGTACAGGCCTGGGACCTTGCTAGAAAGACAATGGTGCTATAGGGATGGAAAGGGTTACCAATAACTATTTCCGATCAGCTCACTCGTTTTAATAGAATTTTTATCTAGTACTTGTTCGGGTGAGCATAGGATAGATATTTTGAAAGGAAGAATAACATTTGACGAGACAATTAAGATATACATCACTGATAGCATTGCAGACGTGATAAAAGTTATTTATTAAAATGGGCGGTTATTATTCTAACCTACAAGGGAGGGTAACGTATTCGTGTACTACAGAGTAAAGGAAAAATTGCTTTAAGTAGAGTAAATAGTAATTTCTAAAGTGTTTATTATTTTTAAGTACTTTACTTATCACGCTACTAATAATCTCTACAAAGGCGAAATCATGCAGTAGAATGAAATAAAAAAAAATCAGTAATATAATGAAAAATTGTATTTACATGGATGAAACAAGATTGTGGCTGGGGAGAAAAGGACGGAGAACGCTTATGGGAAAATATTAGATTGGAGCCTACAAAAGTCAGAATAGTGCTTGATGATATGTACAGAAGCAGATACATTTGCCGTGTATAAGATAAAACTGAAATGTTAGAACAATAGTTTCAACCAGCAGGAAATGCCATGGATCAGTGCCGGGGAAGGTGAAACACACGATTTGATTCTGAAGAACTTCATATATATATATATATATATATATATATATATATATATATATATTATATATATATATATATATATATATATCATATATATATATATATATATATATATATATATATATATATGTGTGTGTGTGTGTGCGTGTGCGTGTGCGTGTGCCTGTGTGTGTGCTGTGTGTTCGGAGACGCACACTGAACTGGTTTAGCATCATGATAATGAATAATAAATAGTATATGCCTTATAGAAAAAATTGAATTACACTACATCCCAAAAAAAAAACAGAATTAATCAATTATTATCACAATGAAGAGAGATGAAAAAGAAGAACAACAACGAGAGAGAGAGAGAGAGAGAGAGAGAGAGAGAGAGAGAGAGAGAGAGAGGTATATCTGGGTGAGTAAGTCACGTGGAAGTTTTAAGTGGATCTCCTGAAGCCATTCACCAGTAATGACCGTCAAACTTGTCACCTCAACTTTGACGAGGAGTAAAAAAAAGCAAAAAATTTCTCCAAGAAACAAACCTTGTCCAGTAAGTTTCAATGATGCACTGAAAACGAAACTTTCGGTCTTTGGCGTTTTCCTTCTGTCTTGCACACGCACGCGAGCACTAAAATTATGTCTACCTGTATATTTCATATATATATATATATATATAATATATATTATATATATATATATATATATATATATATATATCTTATATATATATACTATATATATATATATATATATATATATAATATATATATATATATATATACATGCATATCATATTGTAAATGAAAAATATTCATATATATCTTACCCCCCCTAACAAAACTACACAAATGACCACTCTTACCTGTCCGTAGCGGGGCGGCCTCTCTCTGCAGACATTGTCAACTAGGCTAATGAGTTTACATTAATACCATAAAATATACTATTTATTTCCCAAACCAGATGAACATAAAATGGAACAAAATGATTAATAAGTCATGTTTAAAAACCCAAGTGAGCCCAGAAAGAACTGCAAATTATCATTCCACTCTCCTGGATTAGTCTAAGTAATCATCCAAAGTCTCAAATGTCAACCTCTACATTTCAGTAGTCAGGTTTAGATAATCCCGTTTCTAGAATAATGACGTGGGACCCATCTGTAACAAAGAGATATATTCATATATTCCCCAACTACACAATGTTAAATAAATGTATACACTTCACACTTTTCTCTTTTCAAAGGCAAACTGTTTCTAAGTTATTTAAATATGTGCCATACCTTTTGTGATGGGCCTTGCTCAACACTTGGTGTTCCTCTGAACCGTCTCCTTCCTATCTCAAAGGAATGTGTGGCTTTCCTCTTAAGTGTTCTCGAGCGGCCGGACCTGTTATGCACGTACAAACGAATGTACACAGTACCACACACCCCAAGATCGCCTGTGGCAACAGTTCGAACAGCCACCAGCCCAATAATGCACACACATCAAATTCCTTCATT
>NC_061087.1:34449894-34452758 GCF_015104395.2 Macrobrachium nipponense | reverse complement strand
AAAGCAGTGGGAGAAAGTAAGTTACCCTACAGAGGTAATAAAAAGACTCAGGGGACAGTTAACTGATTTACTTACACTAAGTGTGCTGGGTTTCAGGCAGAACAAGGAAAAGGATGGTCCAGAGGGAACCCTGTGTTTGGAGAGGTTGTAGCCGTGGTACAGCTCATGCTCGTCTACTAGATGGCAGCACTCTGCAAACTTAGTTGCCTATTTTTTTTTTTTCAAGATTATAAGGCCAGAAGGATAGGGGCGTGGTTACAGAAGTCTTCGATTTGAATCCTGTTCAACAGATCATCAAACTCCTTACATCCCAGTGCCTCTAGCCAGCACAGCAGGCATCAGTTTTTTTGTAAGCCCACTCAGCCCAGGTTTGGTCTGCGGCTCTGGGAAGCTTTCCCCAGTGCTTCCACCAGTCCTTGGGGCTTAGCTCATAGGCTATGGTCATGGGGTTCCTGACCAGCTCAAGTTTTCCCTTCTAACCGTTTTCTAATTATTTTGGGCATCCCGTCCTTTTCCAAGCATGTGCCTAGCTGGGACCATGGCTTTTTCTGGTTCGCTTAATTGGTACTGTGCAAAAATGAGTTCCACTTCATCCATCCACTGGATAGAGTCTGAGTTATCCCATTTTGGTATGAGTGTGTTGATGTTGTTGATAACAGAGGATGGTAATGCTGGAGTGGGATTATTGGCTCAGTACTGGGCCAGTACTAAGGCACTTGCTTTCTTGGCTTGTTTAATTTCGGCTTCCTTCTCCTTTAGCGCCAGCTCATGCTGTCATTGCTGTTTTTCATGATCTCATTGTTTCTCTTTATCTTCTTTTTCCTCTCTTTTCTTTCTCTCTTCACTCCACCCTCCACCCTGCCTCTAGTGTCACGTTATTTCTTAGTGGCTGCTACCTGCTCTTTAACATATTGCCACCTCTTGGTGGCATAGCCCACATAGCTTGCCTATTTTCAATAATGGCAGCTGTCTCGGCAGCACTCATTTTGCTGAGTGTCTAGAAGACAGAGATTAAACCTCACTCAGAACTGGTGAGAGTGTGGCCCATGCAAGCAATTGCACGAAAGGGAAATGATACACTAGTCTGTACAGAGCATAGGCAAGGTAAAGGTAAAAGGTTGGTACTATACTACACGCGCCACATGAGAAGTAGCACTAGGTGTGCATTACAGAATCACACATTCAGGTAATTTGGGTAATTGGCATGTATGTACAGATTTGTTCATCATTCAAATTCCAAAGAAATTGGTTTTGGTTCTCAAGAGTAGAGCGAGCAAGGTGGAAGGTGAGGGCATGATGGGATGTGTTGATAGGCAGAGCTACGCATCTGGTGAAGCACCTACACTGTCTTCTCTTTGCCTACCCTTATCAGCTGGAATTTGGCAGAAATTGCCAAGCACAGACTAAAAGAACCTGAAAATGGTTGCACATGGGTCTGTTTCTTTATAAAATACACTTTCAAGAAAACACTGTGGGAGGCTAAAAAGTGTTGTTGGGAATGCCAACAAATACATGAACAAAGAACCCCACATGTTTCTTAAATTACGGTAAGTTTTACATCAAAAAGTGAAGTTATGTAGAATGTAATCGATTAACCTAACAAGCTTTTAACCTGCTGAAATCTGGCTCAGAAAATATATTTCTTGCACTAAGGTGTGGAAGAACTGCACTTAACCTTCAATTTTTTCTTAATTGTGCTGATTTTAGCACAAAAATTAGCTAACCTACAGATTCACCTATCAATGACTAAATAACATGCAACCCTCAGAACATGATAGGGAATCACCCTACATAGGTTAATATAACATGCAATTGTAGTTCACTGATCAGCATGAATTAGTCAGCCTATGATAATAATAGTAAGAAATATAAGCACACAAACACAAGTTTTAAAAAAATACTGCTGTCTCATACACAGTTCCAAAGCTGTCAAACATTAAGGTCACCAAATATTAGGTTCTGCTATATTGAAATTACTTTAAAAGGTTAATTTTACTTTATGTTTAATCCCAAACAATGCCACACTTCAGCTAATGAACGAAAATCCTGGAGAGGTCGCCCTTGTTATGTGTATTGACAGTTTTGATAAACTTGCGTTACCTAGAATCAGTAAAGGATCTTGTGGCACCCTGTCAATATTGATAAGCAAAACAAAGGCATAGGGTGAAACTAAGGCATGAAACAGTGTTATTAACATTAAACCAATGGTTCACAGGCCCTTCTCAGAGGGCTTAAGTTACTTGCAGAAGGTTGGAACAGCATAACAGAGAACAGCTACCAAAACACACCCTTGCAAGTAGAGATATGCAGGAATTAATCTCAATAGGCCCATGCACAATTTGATTAAGGCTTTAATCACCTCTAAGTGAGTAATGGACTTAGGATGAGATGGATATTCTTGGATAAAGTTAGATAGGCTCAACACTCTTCAAGATGGCAGCTGGGTCGTAACACACAAGCAAATCACAAAATTTGTCTCAAAGCATTAGTTATGTTACTCTAGAGAGTAGCTAATGCTGAGGGGGTACTGGGGGCGAAGTTGAAAGGAAATTACGAGCTCAGGGGAGTGTTGGGAGTGATGAGAAGGCATTCAAGAGGAGACAAAAGGTTGAGAGATGGAAGCTGATAGATCCTGTCAAACTCTTACCTTTGTTAATAAAATTCCATTGCCTTGCACTAAAAGCATAGATTATGACTCCAAACTACAGGTTATAAGGTGATTTGCCGTCCTCTCAGTTTCCTCTGTCCCTTGTGGTGTATATTCTAAGGCTGCTGTCTCCTCTTTATCTCAGTCTGGCTGAGAGGAGGGGCACACGGCAGCACCTCTTCATGAGAGGGAGGTCGGGGAAGATTAATTACTGACC
>NC_061087.1:34444894-34447394 GCF_015104395.2 Macrobrachium nipponense | reverse complement strand
TAAAATCAAAATTCATCATTCATCATTCTCTGACTATTCTATCTTTTAAATGTGTCTAAGTAGGAGATGGTGAGAATAAGCTATTGAGTACAATTAGAACACAAGAAGTCATTACTATGAGATTCAGGACCTCTGTAACACGGTTTTTTCGCAATAACTTTTTATCTATGCATTTCATAAATATAATGCTTATTCAGAATACATATTATATCAACACATAAATTTTGAGTGTATTCTGCACTACGTAGGTTGAATAAATTTGGTACTTATAATGTAAAAGTGACCTTTTTTGAAGACAGGCCAACTTACTCAGAGAAAAGGTTTCGAACGCACTCATTACGTAACTTATGACATCATTTCTTCCCTCTTTCTCGATGGATGATTGGCTATACGTAACGAAGGTTAAACCTCTGGCAACAATGACATACAAATTTAAATACAAGCAAAGCAGTACACCTTTATGAACTCTGGAACCTCCCCACTGATAATTGTCATAATGAACAAACCAACAAAATATGTTAATAAATACAAAAACACTTCGATTATTAGTCTAACTCCCAAAATAAGTTTCCAAAGAAATTACAGTCTACTTTATAGGTCACAATCAGATTGACAAAATGTAGGGAATAGTTGGTAATTACCAAAAACATAGTAGACTAGCTTGATTTGATAACTGCTATATCCAATGTCAAGCAATTTTTATTTATTGGCTATCTATCTATTTACTGAAAAAAATAGCCGGTACCGTATATTGGCTTTAAACCTTCACCAATAATTATCGTCAGAATGGTGACTTCATTAGGCTCCACCCACTTTCACCTCGTTATAATTCAGGATAACACTGAAGGCTACCATGGGGAATGTTGGATTAGAAAATTTAACTTCTGGCTATAAAAACTAATTTCTCGAGTAGTTGTAAGAAGTGCTAAATGATCCTCAAGGATCCCAGCAGTTGGTCTAAACGTTTAATTCATGTATATTACTGCTATACTGTTGCGCACTACTGCTACAGTAGTATTACTACGCTAGCACTGATACCCCACCCACATCTATGTATCGTTCCGCCATTCATAAAGTCTTTGGGTTTCTGAGCCGATGGCATTTCTGTCTGGTGGATGGGCGGGGCAACATTTAGTCAAAAGGTGTTTGTTTACCTTGCTTACGTAATGAATGTTTTTCGACTCTTGGCTCGTAATCATTGGCCATGGCGTCGGCTAGATCATTTTTACTCTATAAAAATTAAAACTATCGGGTTTAGGTTATTGATAATGCTGACAAAATTTGTGTGTGGTTGTAAAATATACATATGTCAACTTTCAGCTACATCCGATGCTTTGACAAGGAGCAAAGTCCAAAAAACCGTGTTACAGAGACCCTGAATCTCATAGTAGGTTACTTTATCCCGTAGAAACTTTTGTATGAAGATTATAACAGCCCTGTCAAATTATGAATATCCTCTTGACACCACCCTGTTGGTTTACCGTCCCTCTGATGCAAATTTCATGTTTGGAAATATGGCTAAACTGCTATAAACATAATACGTCAATGAGTTGGATTTCTGTTTGTGTCTGCATGCATTTCTTTGTTAATTTTCTGTTTGTTAGGTGCCATTTGCTTCTCTCTGTTTTCTTTCTACGCAGAAATACACTTGTCAAAGTAAAATGGTTTCTTGGATAATAATAATAATAATAATAATAATAATAATAATAATAATAATAATAATAATAATAATAATACTGACACAGGGTAATACCGACATATACTGCAGTTCAGTTAAACTGTTGAGAGAGAGAAAGAGAGAATTTTGTTTGCATTTATATGACTTTTCGTTGATTACGAAATTCTCTTTCCACAGACTAATTACTTTATTAGATTTTCAGCAGTCAGTGACTTCGTTATGAATGCAAATTGCCTTCCCACATAAACATAGCCTAATACAATCCGTCAAAATTGATAAAAGTTTAGTATCTAGCAATAGAGGGACGAGAAAACGTGCAGTATAAATTCATGGAGAGCGAACGCAGTTCTCCGGAGGTAGCTTTGCCTTGTGTAACACTGTTTTGCCTTGTGTAACACTGTTGCTTCCGAATTTCTATTTCAATTCTTCAAGGAGAGGGTTCTCGTGAACAACGTTCGCTGCATAATTCATTCGCTTTCAAATACCAGGACGAATGAAATATTAAATTTATTGCAAAGCAATAGCCAGGATCGAGGCAGAAGAGCTATATAAATAAATAATCAGATGCTGTTTGCTGTTTGGTGACTGCAAGAACAGAAGACTTAATCCCGAAGAGGGCTTTGTGGAAGAACTTTAGTGTGGCAACTTTCTATTCAAATGGTAATTATCATTTAATATGACTTGTGTTTGGTTTTATGAAAACAATTCTTTGGCCGTGTGTATAAATGCATGCTGTAGTTAAGCAGAAATAGAGAATTAAATTAATACAGTTTTTTTCTGCATATTAAAAGGGCTTAGGTAGAAGAGTGAAAATATAAGTAT
>NC_061087.1:34419894-34442394 GCF_015104395.2 Macrobrachium nipponense | reverse complement strand
TAAAATTATGTATAAGAAAGGAAAATCCAACCAAGTCTTATCTTTTTTTAAAAGACTTTAAGGTTACCAACCTTCAAATGACACATTCCTTTCCCTTTGACAAATAACGATTTCTTTTAATTTATTATTTGATAAATCTTTCGAAAGTGTCCTACCTCACAGAGTTCGATCTTTGTCCCAAAATGTTTTCTTAAATAAGATTAGAGTATATTTTTACCATGAGATGATCTGGAATTATGTATATCTTATGATATGATGGGTGTGAGTTGGACATTAATTCTTCTCTATTACTACACTGTAATTTTTTACTCGTTACTCAACTAATTCAATCTTTACACGTTTTCGTTCGCCTGGTATTATAGGCAGCGCTCTACCTCTTAACCGTCCATTAATTTCTCAGAGGTATCTCGTTTTGAATCGCACGAAAAACCAACTCCCACCCATTTTTTTTTTAAACACGCATTTGTTAGAGGTGTTACTTGTACCTGATGTTATGACAATCTTTAGTTGCCATACAGCATATTCTATAATACACTTAGAATCTATAACAATAAGGATGAAGAGCACCTGTTAGAGTTAGAAAGTTGAGTTTGGTCATTCTTCAAATCTGCAACTTATGGCCACATATAAGGGTTCATGTTTTTTTTTCTTAACAATGAAAGTTGCTGTTATTAATCAGTTAACAGGCGACGGTTAGCCTAAGCTAGACCTAGAAAATACGAAAATCCTCTTTCCTTTTATTTCACTGTCAGTGTCATTTCCCATCTAGTACTTGTTGTGAAAAGAGAAACAACATTATAATCACTATTTGCGTTTTATAAATTCCTTCTATGAAAAAAGACAAAATAATCGTTGTCACGTAAATATAGATTTTGAATTCAAGAACTTGGAATGTTTTTCGACATCTTGGTAAAGATCGGTGTAAATTTCCCTTTCAATTTTGTGAGCAAAATCCGTTCAAGATTTGTTCAAGATTCTATGATTACCATTAAGTCAATCAAAGAGAATAAGTTTTAATCGAGCAATATCTTTAACGAACATATTTCCGAGTTTGGTATTTTACTATAATGAATTTTCTTCCGTTTTACAGAGCAATCATTACGATGAGCTTTGTTCACCTCAGTGCATAATCTCATATTTAAATTTGTCAGTAAGCTCGGCTCTATTACAGTCACAGGAAATTAAAACTCAAAATTATCATTAAATTACTAATAGATTTTAATCATTTCACCATGAATTACAATTGTCCTATGTACATAGCCCTCAGCCAATCCTTTGCGTTAACCGGAAATAGGATAATATATATTTTTAGTTTAAATACACTTTGGATTATTTACCGAGGTGATCAGTCAGCAGCGAATTATGATATTAATGAAAAGTAAATCCATCATAACGTTTTTATGGACGAAATCAGTTTCACTGTGGAATACGTATTCTCAGGTTCGTGTATATATATATATATATATATATATATATCTATATATATATATTATATATATATATATATATATATATATATAAATATATATATGTCTGTTGTATGATGTTGTATGTATGTATGTATGTAAGTGAAAAAGAGAGTACGTTTTTCAACAACAATTGACAATGGTTAGAAAGTCATTTGACGGCTATTTCCGTTAATTGGAGAGATGCTGACAACTGCCGACATTCGTGAATGTTATTAAATAGGGTTCCTGGGAAAGAGATCTATTCTGTGGCGATTGTGCAGTTAGTTAATGACAGTCATTTAAGAAACGCTCAGTATGACGGCAGTGATTTAAGAAATGCTTAATCAATAGCTTAGACGACGTAATTGGCCAGTGAAAAGCTGTGTCCCTCGAACAACAGCTGGCTGTGATCAAAGAAACGCTTAGTTGACATCACTGACCAGGGAGAAGCAGTGTTCTTAATCTTGAGGGTAAACCAACCACGATGCGTCAGCAGATTGAATCTAGGGCGACTGTGCTTTATTTATATATATACAAGGTGGTGAAAAAGGTGGTAGCCCAAGCTAAAGCAAAGGCGTGTGATGATGTGTATAATGAGCTGGGGACAAAGGAAGGATTAAAGATGATCAAGCTATCAAAGGCTAGAAATAAGAGCACCAAAGATATTACACATATCAAACAAATAAAGGAAGGAGATGAAGGAGTGGAAATATTGTACGATCTTATGATAAAGATCCTTGAACAGGAAAAGATACCAAATGAGTGGCGTGGGAGTATATTGATCCCAATTTTTAAAGGGAAAGGCGATGTCCAAGAGTGTGGTAATTATAAGGGCATTAAATTCATGTCCCACTCTTTGAAGATACTGGAAAGGATGATAGATGCTAGACTGAGAGAAGAAGTACAAATAGGTAAAGAGCAGATGGGATTTATGAAGGGAAGGGGAACAACAGATGGTATATTTTGTCTGAGGCAAATGATGGAGAAATTCGGGGAAAGACAAAGGGACCTACATATGGTATTCATTGACCTTGAAAAGGCTTATGACCGAGTCCCGAGACAAGAGGTATGGAGGAGTCTGAGGGAGAAGATGGTGCCAGAGAAGTATGGGCGATTGATACAAGAGATGTACCGGAATGTATTTACCAGAGTGAGGAACAGTGTTGGGGAGACAGAAGGTTTTGAGGTGAGAGTAGGATTACACCAGGGGTCGGCTCTGAGCCCATTTATCTTTAACATAGTGATGGATGTTATAATAGAGGAAGTAAGGGAGACAGTACCATGGAACATATTGTATGCGGATGATATTGTTCTGTAAGCAGAGAGCAGGGAAGATCTGGAAGTGAAATTGGAAAGATGGAGACAAGTACTGGAGGACAGAGGAATGAGAATAAGTAGATCCAAGACAGAATATGTGTGTACCACCACTGAGGGGGATGATAATGAAAGTATTCAGCTTAGTGGGGAGCAAATAAGGAGAGTTGATAAGTTTAAGTATTTGGGATCTTTTGTTAACGCTGGAGGGTACAGTCAGGCTGGAACAACTGGAGAGCGGCCTCTGGAGTTCTTTGTGACAAAAGAGTGCCGCTTAGGTTAAAAGGAAAATTTCACAAGACGGTGGTAAGAACAGCAATGCTGTATGGTACGGAAATAGCAAGCATGAGAAAAACAGAGCAGAAGAAGATGGATGTGGCAAAAATGAGAATGCTTAGGTGGATGTCTGGGGTGACAAGAGAGGATAGGATCAGAAATGACTACATAAGGGGGTCGACTAAGGTGGTGGAAGTATCAAAGAAAGTGCAGGAGGGGAGGCTGAGATGGTATGGACACCTGTTGAGGAGAGATGAGGACCACGCTGGGAGACATACTATGGGGGTGGAGGTGCAAGGAAGAAGAAGAGGAGGGAGACCAAGAAAGAGATGGAAGGACTGTGTGAGAGGAGACTTACATGAGAAGGGAATTGATTAGGCAGAAGCGCAGGATAGAAATAGATGGAAACGGCTCATCGGAAATGGCGACCCCATTTAAAAATGGGACAAGCTGGGAAGAAGAAGAAGAAGATATATATATATATATATATATATATATATATATATATATATATATATATATATATATATATATGTTTGTATATATATATTTATTTATAAAGAAAGAAAGAGAGAGAGAGAGAGAGAGAGAGAGAGAGAGAGAGGCAAGTTCTAAAACGAAACAGGAGTCTTCAATAGCCAACCTAACTCCGGATAAGTCACACAGGAGTAAATAAGCACGCTCGTAATAGTGGATGGCATTGATAAATCATTATTATCATCATTAATAATAATACTAAAAAGAAGTATGGGTCCAGGTCGTTTGTTCTTGAAATGAATATTTTCATTCACAGTCATCAAAATCCATTTGTTTAGATATCTTATAAACACGCTCGCCAACGCTCACAAACAAGAGATAAAAACGTGTTTGGATCTGTTAACCTTTATCCTGGATCCTGTTAACTCCTTGCTCTCATTTGTATCTGAGACAAGGAATAGAGAATAAAGTTTACAATTGTTAGTTCATCACCCACTCTATTGCTGACTAATGTATAGCCATCGAAAAATTGAATTGAAAGTCAATTAAATTAATTAGAAGTCTGCAAAATGAAAGTCACCCGATGACAACCAAACTGGGCCGTTACCATTAGCGCGATGGTTGTTGAAAGCTCCATTATGCCGAAATAAATTGCAAGGCAAACTAATTACCTATTATGGCCATGGGCCAATTACAACGTCGAAATAGAAAATTCATTTTTGGTCTCTGTATCAAGGCTTCTTCAAAAATTTTGTGTAATGCAGCATTTCGCGATTATCTACTAAAATAAATTTAATTACTGTTATTATTCATATATACGTATTCACAAACATAACTCTCTCAGTAATATTTGTGCAGTCTCTCATGTACAAAGATTCTTTGCCTAAAGAAAACGACGAAATACTTTACATTATTGTAAAATATTTAATTGAAAAGTACATGTTATTAAACGATGCAGATATAAAATCTATGTCCTTCGTGTGGGGCGTGAAATAATTAAAAGCCTTTTTTTTTTTTTTGCAGAAAACTAAGTGCCAAAGATCGTGTAATAAAGACAAAATTAGCTCTTATGACTAAGTTTTAACAGTAATTTCGTCAGTTGGCTGCTTATATTAGGAGGTTCACATCTGGGACTCTTCATTATTTTCCAGCATATTACAAAAATGGAAGCTTAAGCAACGTCCGTGCTTGCATAACGCCGTCCTCATTTAAAGCAGTTCACAGTATTCTATGGCATAGCAGGAGAATCAAGTTTTATTTTAGTGGCACTTAACTAGCACCGTTAAATGATATGATCTCGTCATTACGCAACAAAACTGAAAACAAATTACTGGAAGTACCGAAAATAGTTTTTCTGGACGTTTGATGATTATATATATATATATATCTATATATATATAATATATATATATATATATATATATATATATATATATATATATATATATAGTATATAGTATATATATATATATAGATATATATATGTGTGTGTGTGTGTGTGTGTGTGTGTGTGTGTGTGTATAATATATATAGATAGATAGATAGATAGATAGATAGATATAGATAGATAGATATAATGATGTATACATATTTTAACGAAAGCATCATACACTGGTTTATATTCCCCGATTCAGATATGAAATCTGCTCTCTTTTAACGTACGGCAAAAGTTTCTAATTACATTTTCCTTACAAAGCAACTGTCACACAGAGTAAAGATAAAATAATCAGAGGACCACTTGAATTTTAAACTATTTCGATGGTACAAAACACGCTCTGACTAGTAATACCAACGGATGACATAAAATACGTAAATATGTAAATATGAGGCAACAAAGAGTCACCTTTCTCAAATGATCATGTTCCACGTAAACTGTTGAAAAGACGAAACATTAAACATTTTCCATTGCTGCTTTTCAGAGCTTCCTTGTCAAAGCTCTTTAATTAATCAATTTTTATTCAGACAGGCTTTCTAATTTGTGTGAGTGTATAACTTACTGCTGGTCTCATTACGAATGATCTTTCATTATTAAATTCAATCACTTATCAGCTGATAGTCCCCTGTTATTCTCATTGCTTGTACAAAGTATAACCTTTCCAGTTTATCAGTTAAGAAAATTTTGCAGCCTCGTTTTTCTTAATGATTCAACGCAAAAC
Source organism: Macrobrachium nipponense (assembly GCF_015104395.2). Taxonomy (NCBI): domain Eukaryota; kingdom Metazoa; phylum Arthropoda; class Malacostraca; order Decapoda; family Palaemonidae; genus Macrobrachium; species Macrobrachium nipponense. The sequence goes on along the minus strand of NC_061087.1, from coordinate 34,436,723 downwards.
TGAATAACAAGCATTGAAAATGAAAATTTTAATTAATATTTTTGTAAATATGATTACAACTAATAACCAGATCGTATTCAAACTAGCTTTAGTTAAAAATAATTTTGACTTTCACTAACGGTCGTAAATTCTGTTCTTGTTAAGTTCATAAACAAAAAATTCTCTCTCTCTGATATCAACACCAAGTTTTCGTTAACTTGCAATATACCGCTGCGTAAAAAATGTTGATTAATCTTGCTTAATAGTCAATTGTCCGTTTTAAGCTCTAAAGTGTAATGGCATACGGCCATATTACTTCCCAAAGCAGGAAGCCATTCAAAATTGTATGGCTCCAGATAGACCATACATACGCCGCTATCTAAGCATCCTCGAAATGAGGGTAGCAACGACGTATAGTGGTTGTGTAGGGTACCATAGATGGGACATATAGTCCAGGAGGGAGAAAAAATTTACATCGCGAAACAACCTTTACGCCGCTTATACCAAACGCCCTAAAAGAATTCAGCAACATCACAAAGGCTATTATCTCCTACCGCCTCGTCTTATCAGGCCAAAGAGGTATAATCCAGCACTAGATGCTATTATCAATAATGTCACTCTATAATAAAAGTGATTCTACCGGGGTAAGTACGAGAGGTAGAGAATAGAAAATACAATTTTCTAATGAGCTCGACTACTAAAGGGGCTCTAAAAGTCAAGAATGTTTTGGATTGAATGTGTGCTATCTTATTACATTGCACCAGAAGACATTATTATGTAGCATTCATGAAAAAAAAATGTTAATGATATTATTTTTGAATACGTTACAACAACATCGTCATTTCATACAGGGCAGAAGGGATGCGCATTAGTGTTAAACTATAATAATCTGTATATTATGAGGCAATATATCTACTACATTTAATATATAATAATGTTATTCCACTGAATCTCGTAATATATTTTAGTGCTCTATTATGTCAGTTTTATGTAAATACCTTTATATCGGAAGTCGGAAATTGAATTAGAATATCGAAACTACCTAAACTCGTACCCGAGTAGCTGCCATTGAACTGGCAAACAATCGAATCGTCTACCAGATTCATTTACTTTGTGACTTCAGACGAAGTAATCTGAAAGAAACCGATTATTCTACAAACACATTTAATGCATAAATGCCATTCATATAGAGATGATATTGTTTTTTCCATAATGGCTTGAAGATATATTACCCTTTCTACATAATTATGCTGTATGTAAAGGAACACTGGAAATTAAATCTAAAGTTCTTTATTTACTAAGGTGAGCCAAGGAAACCTTTCACTGGTCACAATACGATCTTGATACGTTTGGTTCTTCATGAGACGCATTTCTTATGACATAAATTTACAAAAAAAAAAACTCAAAACCTGTCAATAATAGCATAGGTGTACGTATGCTATGTGACTGCAACAGATATAAGAAGTCTTGTGCCAGAGACAATAGAATTCAATGAGCCCATGGAAGACATCAGTGAGTAGAGAGCTAAGCATAATACATAAACTCCTTAATCAAAACTTATAGATTTGTTCATGTCAAAAATGAAATAAAACTGGACAAGGAAAATTGATAACGATTACGAAATGTCATTTATTAACAAGACCTTCAACAAACAAAGCGAGAATTATTGATATTAAGCATACTGAGACTGAAGTGTAATTGACCGAACCCCTCCAGATTTATAAAAATCGAGTTTTCTGTACAACGTATAATGCTGAATATATTCATCAGCTACGACCGGTAGCGTTTCAGTGGCTCACCAGATGCGGTGCTGCCAGTTGTACGATCCATGGCTAACTTTAACGTTAAATAAAATAAAAATTACTGAGGTTAGAGAGCTGCACTTTGGTATGTTTGATGATTGGACGCTGGATGATCAAACTACCAATTTTCAGCCCTCTAGCCTCAATAGCTTTTTAAGATCGGGGGGCAGACAGAATAAAATGATGACAGACGGACAGACATAGCCGGCACAATAGTTTTCTTTTACAGAAAACTAAAAAGAAATTACATTAGGCTATAGAACAATTATTTGCGTATCATAGGGAGAATCAGTCAAGGAAGGCAGCAGATATGTGACATCTTTGAAGGAAGCTTACTAAAGTCAACTTTTGAAAGTCATTCATCCTAAAAAGTGAAAATCCTTCCACGTCTGGGAAACTCAAAAAGACATAAGTTGTGTTTTTACATAACAAATATTGCAGACATCTTAAGGGCTATAGTGGGAAATTATTTCAAGTTATTGTGTGAAAGGTCAGCAACGCAGTTACCTTCAGAAATCTTAGATTTCCTTAGTATATTTGGAACATAAATAAAAAGATGCCTGAAAAATATCCATAGATAAAAATCAAAAGTATTTAAACCTTTAAAAATGGCAGTCTTTCTAGGTGAAAATAATTTTAGATAGCACAAAAATGAATGCATGAATAACACATCAGAGAGGTCGATTCTACATGACATTTACATGTCCTGCTTTCCACACTATCCATCCTTTAGCATTGTGACATTTCACCAGAAATATAATACAGACGTTTGTTAAATTCTCTCCGGGTAATCTGTTTCGTAATAGAAACTTCCGTTGCAAAAACACTTATCACTGAAACATCAACTTTTCTCATGTATTGCAAAGATGTCCTTAGATTTTCCAGAGAGAAAACAGATATTTGTTTCACAGCACATTGCTCAACTGCATTAAAAACAAATAATTCAGAAATGAATGCACTCATTTGTAATATATATAGGTTTTTTCGGGTAGTAAGCTTTCTCTCTCTCTCTCTCTCTCTCTCTCTCTCTCTCTCTCTCTCTCTCCTCGTCTCTCTCTCTCTCTCTCTCTCTCTCTCTCTCTCTCTCTCACGTACACACACACTCACAACACAAATAACATGATGAAGGAAATTCTTGAAAGGATGATCAGACATTTTGATGCCAATTTAAAAAAAAAAGAACCATATTCAGGAAATAACACATTACAACAAGAACATTTAGAAGCTTTATTGAAAAGTTTACAGCGACCCAATTTCCACATTCTGTCTCATCAGTAATCATGGATTGAATTTCTGCTAAACGAATCTGAGGCTTTAACTATACTTGGTGTAAGCTTTGACTAGCATCTTATCTTTGAGAGACATCAAATGAAAGTGTCAGCAAATGTCAAACGGAATCTAAATACTGTACTTACGGCGTCATATAATTATAACGGTTATCAAATCAGTGCAACCTGTTTAGTTACTTGTCCTTCCTTTACTTTTCTCCTGTGTGGATGTCTGCCTTTGCCAAAGATTTACACAGAGTGGTTCGTGATGGCAAGTTCATGTTTCCTAACATTAACAGCCATTAATTTCACCATCGACGGATGGTCTCTTGATTGTCAATTTTTCATAAGTTGCATTTCAACAGAGAACTTTCACATTTAATATGGATACCTATCTATCCTCTTTTCCTGGCGAAAGTGACTAGATTTGTTGAACAGCAGCACCACTGTGCAGTAAATATGCCTCGCCGTCCAACTTCTCAGTTCCAGAGGTCCTTTTACCGTTGAGCAACTGAAGCCTCACAGTTCGTGCAAAGATGCTTTGCATTACTTCCATAATGCAATTCTCCTATTATTTATAATTTACTTGTATTTCTGTCTATTTGTTTATTAATTTGTTTGCTTATATTGTTCATAACAAATGATCTCTTGTTTCTGTATTTCCAATTACCTTCTATGAGCTTGTCCAGTATGAACAGGGTTCATCTCCTGAATAGTAATAATAATAAATAAGAAATAAAGTATGGACAGAAACTTAATAGAAATTAACAGAATAAGTGCAAACACAAAGCATGATGCAACCTGAGCTCTTTTATAAGTTTCTAACATGCTTCACTGGAAAGAAACGGAAACCATAAGACAACAAAATTGTGGCAAATAAAAAAAGGGCAGTACTACAAACATGCAGCACAAAAATGCTCAAAAAAGTTACGAATTCCATCACGGAATGCGGAAAAAGTGGAATCCTGGAGGAATCACTCCTTCAGCGAAATCTGATGCAAACTGGAACTGACAGACTTCAGTACGGTTGGAAATTGAAACAATGAGTTTGACGTAACGGGTGCTACCCGAGGTTGTGTTGCTACGAATAGAGAGAGAGAGAGAGAGAGAGAGAGAGAGAGAGAGAGAGAGAGAGAGAGAGAATATGCAGAGAGGATTGTGACAGTGAGTCAAGTATTCAAAAGGAAGGAAAGTTAACACAATAATTAACCGGTGCCCGTGAAAAAAAAGGGTGACTTTTTCAAATCCGGTAAACCGAACACACTACATCACCGTTACTAGAAGAGAACGAGCTGAAGTTTCAGTTTAAAAGTACGTAGGTACTTGCTTTATTTCTACCACTTTTTTATTGATGTAGTACCCATGAATGGATATAAGTTCGAAATTTGGCAATGATAGATTACATAACTTTTTCATTGGTGAGAGTCTTCCTTTTATATAACTTACAGGAGTATATAGGTTGTCCAATTTAAGCATGCAAGGTATCATCTACAACGCAATTCCCGATTAGCGTACTTGGCTATCATATAACAAAATTCTTTATTTTCGGTCTTCCAAAGGAAACGTGAAATACACTGCTGTATAAATAACGATCATTTATAGGGCTCATTTTAATAAGTGGAATATGTCATGATAAAAAGTGAGGAAAGTAAAAAACCGACAATTTCTTCCTATCTGGAAACCATCTAAAAATTCTCACGTGATTCTGCATGACACACATAACGGTGCATATTGTGATGAAAGATTCTCTTTCACTTAAAATCTAATTTTCAGTGTAACAGTACTAATAGAAAGGTGTATGAGAAACCTTTTTGTTTTAAAGGACATACAGGTATTAAGAAAATATTCCATCCTTCAGATGGATTTTCAGTGCATAATTTTCATTTTAGTGCATAATTTCCAGGTTTTAGGTCTTATTGACGGATACCTTTCTGTCTATTCCTTTGAGCAATAACTTATTTATGTTTCATCCATTGTAACGATGACTTTTTCCTACAGGAATCTTATCACATTTAACATTAGCCACTTCATACAGCAGCGCATATGGGGCATAAATTTTCGTCTCGGCTGGTTGACCCCGAGTCCAGAGGTCACCAATAGGACTATCATTCACTTGTATATTGCACCAAAATTATGGCCTAACTCTGTGGCAGGGGCTGGTTGACAGAAGGACAATTTAACATACAACAAACCAACCTTTAGCAGTTCTTTGATCGCCTTATACATATTTCCTATTCACCTCTATCTTACGTTATCTTGGACTTCCTCTTCCTACTTAAACACCTTTGGTTGTATATACTCTTTATCAGTCTATCACCCTCCATTCTTTCTTTTTGAACAACCACCTTTAGACTACACGAACTAATCACCTTCTTACCCGATAACTGAACCATTTCAAAATGCTCTTATCTGTGCCAGTGTTTTTACCTCCGTAGATGTTTACTAATCTCACCTTTTCAGCGGTTTTTACCCTATTTATACAGTGTGTAACACGAGTTTATGCAAATAGTTTGGGAAATGAAAAAAAAACGTCATTCTGAGCAGAAAATGTTTTATAAACATATACATTTTAAGGCTTCGTTTGTTGGTGAGGTGAGTTTTTAAAATAACTTATCTTAAACGGGCAAGTACCATAGCGCGCACGGGATGTCGGCGTCAATAGTCAGGGATATGGGGGAGAAGGGGGATGGAAGTGATAAGTTCACTTGTTACCCTAAATAATCTTCCTTTTCTGAGAAATCAAATGAGCTTATCCTAGGAACATGTGTCTAATTCCTGTTATTTTGAGACCAAGGACCTGGAGACAATGCCTTATCGTTCTAGTGATGTGGAATATGCAGATAAGATGTTTATTTATGGGTTTTGCACCAGTTCCATTTCTAGATTACACGGTTGTGAACTTCACTGTTGTACAAAAAAACTGGTAATCAGGCCGATGTGAATAAGATACCTCCGAATCAAACGTATCCTTTAAGTACTGAACAAAGGAGAAAAATGCGCGCATCACTGAAACCTCCCTCTCCGTCAGTGGTATTCGCTGGACTCCGGTAAAGGAAAAAAAAGCAAGCCTAATGAAATCTCACCTCCATCAAAGATAGGTCTGTTCATTGAACACAGACCAAAGATTTAAAACGTATTATCAAAAATCTCTCCTTCATCAAAAGTATTCGTCACATAACAGTCAAAGAAAATAAAACGCACTTACGAAAATGCTTTCGTCTCTGTCAGATTAAAAAGCATAGGAACATTATAGGAAATTCCCTTTCTTATTTTGTTCCTGTCGAAGGCAATCTATTCATACAGTAATCGAAAAAGGTAAAAAAGCTGGCATTGCTCAAAGCGCAGTATCATCCCTGCCTGCATTTCCCTGTCATAATGATTGTTGTCATCACTGCTCAATCAAAAGCCTAGTCCTGACTCCTGATTCAACAATTCCATGACGAGACAGCAGAACAGTTTGCATAGAATTCAACGGTCACAAAAAAATGTTGCCAAGCAACATTTACACTGCTTTTTTAATATGTAAAAATAAGCATTAAAATTAGATAGCATGACTGGTCACAGGTGATTTACTAGTTGAAAGGATTGTAATGTAAAAAAAAAAAAATCATAATTAAAAGGATAGCAATTGAGTTGCCTACTACAGTTCATCAACCCAGCTATTTTAAAAATTCACGTTACCGACAAACGAAGCCTTAAAATGCTTATGTTTATTGAACATTTCCTGCTCAGAGCGACTTTTTTCTTTCATTTACCAAACTATTTACATAAACTCGTGTCACGTCCTGTGTGTCAAGAAAACTATTCGTATTATCAGCTCTGGGATTTTACCTTTCCTTTGTATTTAACCTGATGCCTCAAGCCTCAAAAGTAAAGAAAGGTTGGCAGTTGCTTTATGCATACCCAATTATGATTTCATAGTCATTAGAATCACCTATTTAGCCTCACCTGCCCCATGAATCGTGTCTTCTCTCACCATTACCTTCATCGGTTATATTTATTCTCAAAGATTTAGTCAAATAAAAAATTTCTACTTTCCACAATTCATTATGTATTGCTCCATTTTTTTTATTCAATTTTTTTATGTAACCTTTTCCTTAATATTGGTCTCACTATTCCAACACTTTTAAACGATCATTAGTTTCTGCATTTTCTTTGCATTGTCCCCTATCAGCAGCATTCTATTATCCGCAAACATCAGCCGGTCTACCCTCCATTCACAACAATTTATTATCCAACAAATTTAAGCCTGCATCTAATGCGGTTTTCTGACTTCTCACAATCGCATCATCATCAAACTCCCATGAAGACACGAGACACATTCGTGTCTCCGACCCACTTTTACAACAAAACAGTCACTCGGCTTCTCTTCCGCCATAAAAAGTTCTCAACAACATAGCTTCTTTTCCTTAGATCTTGTTTCCTCCGGACTGCATATCCGTCAATCGTCAAATGTGGGGGGTTGGGTATTGGGGGGAGTTTCTATGTAGGCCACACGCACAGCGTTTGTTCCCATAACTGTTTCATAATAACAGCTTGATCGACACACCCTCTTCCTTGTCTGAACTCACGCTATTTTCCCGTTTCAAGCCATCTGTCATCTGTCTAACTTTTTCAGTCAGAGAGCCACAATATACATAGATGTATACACGCACGCACTCATACACACACACACACACGCACACACAACACACACACACACACACACACACACACACACATATATATATATATATATATATATATATATATATATATATATATATACTATATATATATATATATCTTACATATATGTGTGTGTATAATATATATATATATAATTGTCCTCCTGCGGCTCATTAGTAAACCCTTCTAAACCATTTAATTAAGATTAAAAAAATTAAATATAGATATATATATTATATATATATATATAATATATATATATATATACATATATAACTTTTTTTTCTTAATTAAATGGTTTAGAAGGGTTAACTAATGAGCCGCAGGAGGACAATTTATTAATCTAATCTTACACAGGGCCCTGTTTATGCCAATAATTAAACCCTAAGGAGGGTGTCAGCGGTGTTGCCCCTTTGCACTTGCACTACTCGTGTTATCGAAACCGCTATCGGAGTCTGGCTGACCAATTGTCAGTCTTTGGAGTTGTTTGGGTAGGCTTCGGACTGATTCTTAATGGTGTGTGTGTGTGTGTGTGTGTGTGTGTGTGCGTTTTATACCGTCAATCATGCGTAGAGTTAGGGACGCGTTGATAAGGCTTAAGACAATTTGGTATTCTTGTAATTGCCTTCCCAACGGTTATTAATATTCCCATCATTTTTCTCTCTGAATAGTACATATAAATCGGCACTTAAATCAATCAGCCATGAAAATCACCAGGGGCTCACACACACACACACATATATTTATATATATATGGTATATATAAATATATATATATATATATATATATATATATATATATATATATATATACATATATATATTATATATATATATGATACATATACAATACTACATATATATATATATATATATATATATATATATATATATATATATAGAGAGAGAGAGAGAGAGAGAGAGAGAGGTTTACTAAGGTTATTTCTCTCCTTCATGTTTCCAAGAACATTAGAAAATATTTATGGTAAATTATTCAATAGACAAAGGAAGATTTGTTTTTCTTTATTTTACCGTTTTTTAAATCGATGGACTGGCGAGTGTCAATTATAGCATTGTTTGACTGCCCTTCAAAAAATACCGAAACGATTCATTAAAGTTACGAGTATGCAGGGGAATGGGTATCCTAAGGTGAGGAAAGTCAAGAAATGACATTACTGAGAGAGAGAGAGAGGAGATGAGAAGAGAGCAGAGAGAGAGAACGAGAGAGAGATCAAATTTGTACAGGATGAAAAGAAAGCATACATTTTTTTTTTTTTGCATATCCATCTCTGCATTATTTACTCAATGTACAAACGATTCGCTTGTCTAATAACTATGTATGCCTCTCGGGGGACAAAAAAGTATTCCAAGATTTGAACCCGATCTTAAAAGTCCTCAAGTTTTTCCTACAGAAACGATTCAATAAATGCTTTTGGTCATTTATTCATTTCTTTTGTACGCTTACCTCTTTTTATAGCCTCCTTATTATATATTAATTTCTAAGCGCTTCATTTACAAACAAACCCATTTATTCATTTTCGCACTCTATGCCCTACCCTCATTATCCTTGCCAGTAATCGCTTACTGAAAAATATTCCTCGCTACCGGTGGGCGTCATATCATTCTTGTCAGCCCTCCCTTACGTGGACTTCTAACAATTAACCTCGTTAGTAACCCTTTTGCAGTGTATTAGATCCTTCTGCCTCGCCTAAATTGAACTTAAAAGGGACAAACGCCTCAGTCCACCACTAATGATTTTATTGGATTTCGGAGGGGGACCAGCCCGAAGTGAATGCGCAAAATCGACCGTTTAAATGCAGAGGCTTCATCCACGCCTGAGCACTTCCCCTCATTATCAAACGTCATTCCAATTTCAGAGAGGCTTTTCGTATGTATAGAACGACTTTATTTCTCTTCTAGAAATAAAGTTATTATCATTGCTGATGCTGTTGCTGCTAATACAAAGCGCGCATTTTAATGGAACAACCCACGGAAACCCGAACTTGCGATGCAAACTTCCACTGAATGCAATTCCCCTCAGTTGGACAATGGAAGATGGAAGAAAATAGACGATGAAATGCCAAATCTATATAACAGCTTAGACTAAATACAACAAGCAATCCATACAAAATTATCTAGAATGGTGTAAAGTCATTCTTTCAGTAGAATTTGAAAAATGAGAAATAGGTTATTCTTAAAACGCAAGGAATTAATAGGATACAAGGACGTTTGTAATACCAGTAATCCTTAAAAGAATTTCATTATTAAAAACTTTACATAAGATGGTGTTGAAAATTTCCTGATCCATAATTCGAAATATTTTAAACATAGAATCAATTGCGTAGGTATTAACTAATCAAGTTTGTGTCTCTTAAAAGGTAGAGAAAGGAAACTTGGACCGAGTGTTTATTGAGACCGCTCACGATGACTTGCTACCTTAATAATATTAGAAGATAATGCAGTAGATGTTCCTATTAAGTGAAGAACGACCATTTAGATGTTATACTGTCCTTATTGACGGGATGATGATGAGACGGCGATTTCTGGGTCTGGGCCTGAAGATCGTTTAAAGGAAAGGGATTATTTTGTAAAATGGCCGGTAGAACTTCGCAGATAGGACACGTTCTAGGCCGTTTTATTTGATAGCCTATGAGAGAAAAAACATAAAAGAAGACATCCATTTTTCGAGAACTGCTAATATGCCAGTCATATCTTCCTGCGGTGAATTAAAAAGCAGAGACCCTTAAGAGGATTAAGTAGCCTTTGCGGAACTGGCCACGTTTCAAAGAGCTTATGTAATCCATACAATATTTTCTTTTGGACATCTCTTGGTTAGCCTTTAATCATAAAACTTAAAAATCTGCATATCTGATCATAAAGGAGCAGTGGAGGATTACAAAATCTTTTCCTCTGTGCTGTCTGACAGGAATCTATAATAAGCTTACACGCTAGCACCCAAGACTTTCCTTACGAATTATATAGTCGTACTTGCGAAAAAGCCTACGAACTTGGAAGTTTGGAGCTTTTCTACAATAGATTGCTGGAACACTAAACAAAAAAAAAGCAATGAATAAATAATTAGTGCATAGACAGTGAAACTGTAGGTATATGCAGCAAATACATAAGAATGAGCAAGTCGGCGCTACAGGGGCTATGGAACAGTACAAATGCATAGAGTCTTGAATTTTATCTTCACACCAAGGTAGCACTAATAGCGATATAGGCACTCTAATCTATAAAAGAGGACATGAATAGGTGGATGGATGGTACATTATTCCAACTTCTATAATCAATAGGATTTCGAAATCTGATCGCAAGCGAGGAATCATGAAACACTTTTTTTATTAGTTTCCGTTGTTCCTCGGTGGACGAGTGGTTTACGTGCTCGCCTTCGATTCATTAGTCCCGAGTTCGATTCGCCGCTCTGCCAACGTGGAACCAGATTAATTTGTTTCTGGTGCTTAGAAATTAATTATTCTAAATAATATGGTTTGGGTCCCACAATAAGCTGTGGGTCCTGTTGCTAGGTTCGGGCCAGACCTAAGAAAGCTTTAATCAGCTTAGCGGTCTGGTTACATCAAGGTATACTTTTTCTTACTAGTTTCTATTCCTTTGAATTTGCTGCCTTCTTAAACATTATACAAACATCAAAAGCCAGTTTTATTCATGGTAAAAATATGTAAAATTCATGAGGTTGGTGAATCTATATCATGGTAACTTATATACTCAATTATAAGATCCAATTATGTCATAATTGTTAATGGAGGAATGTCATACTGTATATGCCAAAAAGGTTCTACCGGTACAACCACAAGGACCATTGCACTATTTGTTTTTCACAATTTCGAACTCTTATATTAGAAAAGGGATTTCCTTCAACCTAAAATACGTTTCATTTTCATCTGGGAACCTAAATAAAATATATAACTAAAGTATTCAAAGAGAAGAGTTACGACAGGAAAGATAATGAAGAACTGGGTCATCCAAGTAGAACATCCTCTCCCCACTTTTTAGTCTCTTATTACTCAACTTTATAAAAGTTTAGAAGTTTTCTGGGAGCCAGAAAAATTTTTCTGTCATTTTGATCCAAAGTTGTCATTGCTGAAGAGATTTTTGAATAACAATCATCATGTTATTCATGCAAGAAACTAAAGTTATTCTACTACTATTGGAACTACAACACGTTGGCTATCTTATGCGTGAAAGCATCTCTTGTTATGAACGACAACGGAGTGTTAGTTTGCCAAGATTCATACAATTTTACCATCATAATTCAGTTTTATAAAATAAAGGGGTTAGTTCAACAGTCACTACATAAACGAGAAGTATTTTCACACCAGTCACTTGCCTCTTGCCTTGTATATCAAACATGTTCCATATGTGTTCCATTAAATCTATGGATCAACTTTCTTTTTTTGTAATCACTCGAAACGTTTATCTCCTAGTGTCTTTGCTAGTAATAAAGCACGCCATTTGGCGTCTCTTGGCTTTCGTATCCCCCTGAGGCCCTCCTAAGCATCAACAGTGAACTGTCATGTGCAAACATCTATCTGCAGTTAGACGGCCATTACTTTATATACAGAGTGCAAAATACAACAATTATTATTGTGCTGTATGGCGTGCGAGAATAAAAAAAAAACTGAGAACTGAGAAAATTATATTTACTGCTTCATAGCCTTTATTTCCGCAGAAAGTATATTTACATACTAAATATGGTGTCTAAATAGAGAGACAGAAGTAGGGCTTGGCGTCCTGAATACTAGGAAGATAAGGGTGATAAACCAGTAGGCAATGGAAGGGGAAATGCCAAAGATCGTTTTGACATGGAACAGAGATGTTTGAGACAGAGAAACTGCCGGATTTTTACCTCTATTGATAGAGGTGAGTTACAGTAAGATAAAACTACTGTACGAGGATTTCGGGAATTCCGTGCCTTGTTTTTGTAGGTGATGAAGAGGCATGCAGTTATTATTGTGTGCTATACTATAAAACAGGGTGGGAAAGAGAGAGAGAGAGAGAGAGAGAGAGAGAGAGAGAGAGAGAGAGATCAGGATACTAGACATATGTTTTTAAAGTATTTCATTTACAGTAATGCCATGGATAAATTAAAGATTAACTGAAGCTGAATATTAGCTCTAAAACGCAGAACATGTTAGAGGATTTTGAATATTTTGAATTTTTAGGTATCATTCAGCCTTAGAGAATGTTGTTTACATTTTCTAAATGGGCTTCGAACAGCTGAATGTGAAATCTGCGCATCAGTGAGGAACGAGGGGACAGACGACATTATGAGAAGAAGCAGATATGAGAGGAATAAAAGATAGGATTGCTTCCGTTCAGACTACACTGTTGTAGATCAGCTGACAAGGATTATGAAAGGACGAGCTTGGAATTCAAGGGGAATGCAGACAAAGTGTAAAAAAAATCAAAAGATACAAAATACGATAAGGATTATTAAGTCAAATAATCTAGCTGGTTGTAAAAAGACAAAAAAGGAAAATGTAATTACTGATATTCAATGTTTATGATGGAAAAGATGAAAACAAAATTACTAGATAATGAAGATTGTAATGCTTTGAAAATAAACAGGATACTCAGAGAAGCTCTGTGTTAAAGTGAAAATATAGGAAATTATGTATGTACATGACTAAGTCATTCTATCACAGGTCATAAACATGAAGAATTTATCCCCAATTTGCATTAACAATGGCATCACTTGAAAGTGCGTGCACACTACAATATCAAAATACTGATTGCTAGCCGGGTACGACATACGAATAGCATTTATAAATAAATTATCTTTTGGTAGCTATGAAATTCCGTAAATGTTGTATAAAGAGAAATACAATATATCCTATAACTAAGAACTATGATTTGTGAAGTTGCGGATGCGTTATTATTATTTTTATTATTTCTGTTAGTGTTGTTGTAACACATAAAGCGCGAACTTCAAAATGTAAAAATGTAACAAACATTCAAACCACATTAGCTTTTCACGCCATCTTACAACCCAATAGAAACGAGAAATGATAAAAATAGAATAGAAGAATAAGATAAGCTAAAACATGAATGGAAAATTAACACAGATAGCTGCAAGATGAAATAATCATCAAGCGATGAAAAGATAAGTCGTAAAAATAAAAAATAAAAAAAAGACCTGGCTTGATGTTTTAGACAACCTTGAGACACTTCCATCTACGAGTGTCAAGGTCCTTAACACTGCCGGGAAGTCTGTGACACAGCGTTACAGGATAGGGAAACATGACACTGAATAGACTGTACTAACTTCAACTAACTTAGAAAAGCTGAACGATTCTCCTCACGATAGTTCTCTACTTCTAAAAAGTTATATTGCTGTCATTCCCAAAATCTAATTCCTTGCTGTAAACAACAAAGTAACTTTCAATCTGATAACAGTGCAAAGGGTTTCGGTTTCTGAAACCTGTAACATTTGGATGACGGTAGGTAATTCAACGCCCAAAAGACCCCACCTCCCTAAAATCTAATCACATCTTGCCAGACATTGGCCCTTGTCTAGTAAAATTGTCGTAAAAAGCCTGGCAATGTTTTTTTTTCAGATTCTTGCTAAGAATGAACAAAGAAACTAACATACAGACAAAAACAAACAAAAAAACAACCACCTTGTCAGAGATAATAAATTTCATGCAAGATTGTCAAGCAAAAAAAGTGTATGTTCCGACTACAGGCTGAATCCTACGTACTTTTTTTTTTTTTTTGTTTTTTGTTGTGGGGGAATATTATCTATATCAAGACAGAGCCTGAATTCTTAAACAAGGGCAGAACCAAAGAACTGAAACAAGTGCCTGTTATGTAGAGTAGGCAACCTTACCTTACCGGCTAGCCACATAACAGTGGTTAAATGTGTGTGTTTTTTTTAAGTACTGTGAAAAATCAAATGTTCGTTATCGTAAGTATCACGCTGGAGATGCATATAAACCATGTAGTGAAGAAAATATCTCGCCTTGTATAAAACAAAAAATCAAAGGACATTACATAAGAGAGGAAACTTTTTAAACATTCGTAAAACGCTGGTAATAGTTTTAGAACGAAGAAACTGTTGAGAAAATTCTTACACGAACATACAAATGACTAATGACCCATGAACATTTAGTCAGCGAGGACGTCTGACCTGATGACGGGTCATTTATCATATTAGTGATTTGACTAATGGATAGATATTAAGCCAATATCGATCTAGTTTCCACAGTTGCCAACAACACTGGAATCAATGCGATCATTGCAAGAAGATTCTTTTCACCATTTGTTTTCCATCGTCTTGCTTTGATTCGTTTTCCTTGCATAATGTAATGAGCATTTAAGTGCTTCGGGCAAGGCAAGTAAAGCTTATATATTAAATTCAGACATGAATAAGACGATGCTGAGCTCTCAGAGGAAGGAAGTATAAGGTGTGTGTGTGTTTTTGTGTGTGTGTTTTTTTTTTTCTGGTTTCTTTTTAATACGGGAATTTAGGAGGCTTCCGCTGATTTTGAAGTTTTCATCATAAATTCCCTCTTTAATTATTCTGGGGGAAAGAAATCTTCGCGGAGGTATGTCTATCATCACTGAGAAATAAAAGAGAAAAAAGCTTCTCTCTCTCTCTCTCTCTCTCTCTCTGCATCTATTTTTCCATCTATCTTTCTCTCCCATGTTTCGTCTATTGCCTGGGAGTTTTATCACTAATGCGTGTACTGTTCTAAAAACATTTCAAAACAGTATTATAAGTGTATTTTAACCACGATATTTACTATAATCATTCCAAAATAAGTTTATGGGCAAATGATGAATAGCTAATGTTAAGAGGATAAGATAATATTCGCAAATCAGGTCGCCTAGATTTTCCAGGAGCGTGCAGAGCTGTAGTGGTCAGGAGGTGTAAGCATCCCCTTGAAGAGAACAAAAAAGGTTACGGGAAAAGCTGAAATTTTTATCTACCCGGGGTACGAAAAATAGGAATAGTCGTTTTAATATAAAATGAATATGCGCTGGCACTGCATTTGACCTTTAATAAAGAATGGAAACCAGAAAAATGACCGTCCTCTGAGGTAATCGAGAGAGAAGAGCTAATGTAAGCCAATTTTTACCCGCGGTTTATCACAGAGAACTTTTCTAGACATATTTGATTAAATTACAGATACATCTAGCATTTACACACACACACACACACACACACACACACACACACACACACATATATATAATTAACTTAATATATACTATATACATATATATATATATATAATTATATATACATATACATATATGTATATATATATTAATTTAATATATTATTCATATTATATAATATATATATATATATATTTATATATAATATATATATAATATATTTAATATTATATTATTTTAGATTTGTGTGTTGTGTGTTATATATAATATATTAATATATATATTATATATAATTATTAATATAATATATATATATATTATAATTATATTATATAATATATATAATATACATAACATACATTTATTTTTTTTTTAAAAAAAAAACCATTTATTATTTTAATTTTTTTTATACTTTTTAATAGTATATAATAATAGTATATTTAAGTATAATATATATATAATATAATATATATATATATTATATATATAAATATATATTTGTGTGTGTGGTGTGTGTGATGTAATAAGGCCGGCAAGGCACAGGAGGGGGCCACCGCAAGAGCGGGCGCGGGCACGACCAGACGCAGGGGTAATATTAAATTATTATATATTATATATAATTATTAATATATTATTATATATATGTGTTGTGGTGGTTGTGTGTGTGGCTGTGTGTGTGTGTACAGGGTGTCCATAAAGTCTCTACAATTTATGAAATATATATTGCTAAAGCCATTGGTGAGCTATCTTAGTCAGATTTTTCTATGCCTTCAGCAATTATCAGTTTTTAATCACATTGCATTGCGTATTTCAGGCACCTCGTTAATGAAAAAGGTGCAGTTAAATGAACCCCTAAAAAACGGCTGCTCCTCAAGAAAAGGCATGATGTGTCGTGGTTTATTGCAACAAAATCGCATGCGCAGACTCAATGAAACTAAAGAACTAAATATGGAAGAGATCCACCGTC
>NC_061087.1:34407394-34414894 GCF_015104395.2 Macrobrachium nipponense | reverse complement strand
AACAGCATATTGCCAGTCCCTTACATCCTATTATCTATTTGATCCCCATTTTCCCAATTTCAAACTTCTAAAAAGAACTCATCCCTTTTGTTTTCCTCTCACTGCCTCATGGCCGCCATACTTCCCCTTGTGTGATCGTCCCAGACAAATGAAGTCATTGCATACCTCAGTGAAACATTAAGGTTCCTTTTCCCCAGTGTTAGAGAACTAATTAATACCAATTTGTGCAAGAAATCCTCTTTTCTTTTATCTTGTCTAATCTGGGATTCTTTTCCAGATTCCCTGAGTCACGTGTCAAGTCTATCTGCCCGCAAGTGTTGCATTACCGCAAAATTATGAAACCAGCTTTTATGAATCACATTTTAGCCAGCTATCCATTTGTGAGAGATTATAAGTCCACGTGGGGACCAGTAGCATTTCCTTTTCTCCAGGCCAGTACGAGCCTCTTGTAAATAAATAGCTGTAAAGTATTTAGCTGAGTTTCTGGCGACCTTTCCTCTAGAGTAAATTATCACTATAAATCCGGTTTACGGTAAGTTCAAGTAAATTCATTTTGTTCTCCCTTAACTTTTCCTGTTTACGTATCGGAGCCTCTCTCAAGGCCAGGCTCATACGTAAATATATATATATATATATATATATATATATATATATATATATATATATATATATATATATATATACGTGTGTGTGTGTGTGCGTGCGTGTGAATTATGTGTATATATATATATATATGTATATATATATATATATATATATATATATATATATATATATATGTATGTATATATTTATATACATATATATATATATATATATATATATATATATATATATATATAATATAAATATATATATATGTATATATAATATATATATATATATCTATATATATATATATATATATATATGTGTGTGTGTGTGTGTGTGTGTACATATATATATATATATATATATATATATATATATAATATATATATATATATATATATATATACTATATATCTGTGTGTGTGTGTGTGTGTGTGTGTGAGTGTGTGTGTGTGTGTGTGTTAATGCTAACTATATTTTAACATTGTATTTAGAATATTTCAATTCTTGATGTAACAAAATTTAATGAAAAGAACATTTTAATATGTAATTACGAGAGAATGGGAAATTGTATAACGAAACTAATGTCTATATTATTCTCGCATAATAAGAAAAACTAATTAAACATTAAACAAAATATCTTATTATGCAAGAAATATAGATATCGTTATCATGTCATGAAATAATTACGGTCTAGAGAGGGTGTTCGTTTTACAGACAAGAAAATATGATAAATCTCTACTGATATTGCTTAAAGGGCTTTGCTGACGAAATGCACAGCGTATAGACAATTATCCCTACAGCCAGTCAAGAATTGCGAACAAGGAGCTTATCTGTTATCAGGAGAAGGGAAGATCAGCCTATGAACGTACGAATTAGATCTGAATTTCCTTTGTTAAAGGAGTACGATAACCATTTTCCATTGCCTCAACGTTCGTTTAATCCTATTAGCATTGGATTCCATCTCCTATTTCAGCGTCGGTTTTCTCATTTATCTAAGAAGCTAAATATTAGGCATCAGGAGTTCTAGCGTCTTGAATCGTTAGTGCTCGGAGCTGGAATTTTTCATATTTTCATTTATTTAATATTTTCTTATTTATCATTCAAACTCATTCGTCGAACTTGTATTGAGCTGCTGTTCAACATTCCTATGAAATGATATTACTGTGGGTTGTTTTTTATACCTGATACTCATTCTTCGTTCATTGGGTCATCTTCTTACCTTCTTGAGCATCCTCCCATATTACGTATGCATAATATTCAACAAATTATGTGCACCTGTCACGTTAAGAAACGTCGCATTACCTCCAAACTATGCTCCTTCAGCATCGGCTGTTAGTAGTATAGTACTTCCGGTTCTTCTCATGATTCCTTAACCCCGCCATTCCAAATCTACCCCACCCCCACCCCAACCCCCTACCCCTACTACCGCACGCCCCTGTGTCTTGCAAGTAATCTAACGCAGTTGCTCTTCTCTGTAATGGAATTTCGAAACACCCAATTCTTCAGTCAAACAAAAAAGAAGCGCAGCACTTTGGAAATTTCTTGAAATAGTGTCCCCAGCATTTTGCCAAATTTGCATTTTTACTAACAAGAAAACTGGCTGGTCTTGGCTACATTATAAACTTCAAGGGAGAAGGAGAAGTTAATGATAAGGAAAATTCAGGTCAGGGGGTTCTTGAGGAAAGGTATGGAAATCGTGCCTTCCACGTTCATCTAAATTTTTCAGCAGACTCGTGAAAAGAAAAAGAAAATACTCATGATCTCTCTCTCTCTCTCTCTCTCTCTCTCTCTCTCTCTCTCTCTGTGCGTGTGTGTGTGTGTTATCTATATCTAGAAGTTGATTTGATTTGACTTTATAAGATTTAGAGCCTAAGACAGTGAAAAGAGGGAGTTGGAGTGGTTGGACAGCAAGGTAGAGAGATAAAAGAACTGAAGGAAATGAAGTAAAGTAATCGAAAGGAAGAAATTGTGGAAAGGCCTTCAGTTGCACTAAGAAGAGATGTTTGACAGAAATATTGAAGAGAGGAAGCAAAGATAAAGTTTAAGGCTAAAAGGAGGATGCACTTAGGGGCCGTACTAAACTTCACTTCTTTAAGAAACCGAAATCGATATTCAAAACGAATTTAAAAAATAAGATGATAAATATGCTCAGATACAATCTAAAGTGCTAGAGAATTTTGGATATTCAGTGCCCCACGTAAAGTGGCTACTGACGTCACTACCCTCTAAGGAGATTATCATAATTTTATTTCCTAAACAAAATAGACAGAGTAATAAACAAACAAGTAAAAAATGCGCCGAGGTTTCTTCGACGCAATCGAGTTTTCTGTCCAGTGGTGGCCTCAGCTACAGCCCATACAACCCTTAACCGCAGCCCAGGAAACTCACACACGGTCTAGTGGTGGCCTATGTTGTTGGTACCTATAGCGCTGCCATGAATATGATTATGGCTAAGTTAATCTTAAATATAATAACAAGGTGTGATCCGACCTCCAGCTTACTCGGGCACGTACAAGAATTTCTCCTCACACACAAGTTGTAAACATTACATTCCTAACTTTTGACGTAAATTAAATCGTGTTCAAATCTACGGTCAAATAGAGCCTTGTTTCACCAAAGAAAATTAAAATAAATATGTTATATTTAATTAGAAATGATTTGTCTGTACTGTTTAACATACACATTATTTTTTTTTTACATTTTCATATTCATAAATAAATCATGAATATCCTATTCTAAAATTCCTGTATCTTTAACTCAACGTAAATCACCTTTTTCAAACCTTCTTAGACTTCTTCATAGACCTTTCCTACGCTTCCCCAACAACAACAAAGTAGTTTATAGGCTTACTCCCAGAGTAAGCGAAAACTACTGAGGCTAGAAGGCTGCAATTTGGTATGTTTGATGATTGGAGGGTGGATGATTAACATACCAATTTGCAGCCCTCTAGCTTCAGTAGATTGTAAGATCTGTGGGCGGACGGACAGACAAAGCTTGCACAATTGTTTTCTCTCACAGAAAACTAAATCCTAGCCCATTTTATTCTCTATTTCTCGTTTACTATGTATTCTAAGTCTTTGAGAGCTAACTTGCTGGCAGGTTGAGTTAACTGGAAGATAATTGAATAGAGACTGCGTATGCTAATATATTTGGATTCAAATAGTGTTATTAAGGGAAATTGCCAAGCCATTTCATTTGGTAAACTTATGTATCATAAAACAATTATACAAAAATTATGTAACTATTTTTCATAATTCTTCATTCTACACAGAGAAAGGGAAAGGTTTAAACATGGATTCTATTACTGCTCTCTGTGAAGCTTCAAGAACTATGCAAAATACCTTTCCATTCATCAAAGTACCCTTTTGATATATAACACGCGTAAGTTACATAAAATATATCAATAGATCAATCATTTTTTCTAGCATTCTACTTACTTTATTAATCAATTATCAGTATGGAAATGACATGTTTCCCAGAGTTCATTTATATTATTATTTTATCATCAACTTAAAATATTCAAAGACGAAGACCTGGTTGTATTATTCCCTATTGCCCACCACCCCACGAATAAATAATCATTATTCCATCAAAAAAGCATTAAGCTTGTATCGGCAGAACCCCACCTTTGTGTCGAGCAAACTGCATTGAAATGTGTTCCGGCATTTCTGTTATCCAAGAGGATCGCTTTTTATCCTTTTACGTATGCAGTAGATTTTGTCGCGCAACCCTCAAAGAACAGTTTTCGTGTAAAGAATCGAATAAAAAAAAAAAAACTTTCGGAAGCACGTTTTTGGTATCAAGTATTGTTTATCGATTCTTAATTTATTCATAAGAATTTCTGTTATATTTTCTTCTTGTTTTCAAGTAATGCATAGTAGCATAGAATAATTATGGCTCGGTTCACTAGACAGTCCTTGTGATGCACACCATCAACTTCATCAATCTTTCAAGTGTCGGAAATTCAAAATAGTATTAACGTACTGATGTCAGCTTCCGGTTTTTTCTATGAAAAAGTATTCTGCAAAATCAAATTGGTTGCTTGAAGTAATCAATATAATGTCAAGAATGTATGAGACGTGATATGTACTGTTGTTCTTTATAATTTCTCTGCATTTGTGAAATGGTTTTTGTCAAGCTTTCCTCTTCACTCAACAGACAGTAAGTACACAGTTCTCCAGTTAATGAATAGATTGTTAATTCATAATGAAGAGTACGGGATGTAAGATAATGTTAATTTTCAGCATTTGTCAGTCCCTGAGTACTTTTGTCATCCTTGTCACAGTAAAAGTTGAGGGCCTTTCTACATGGCACAACTATACGAAGCTCCTCGTTGGTTATCAGTGAAGCTTCTATTATGGTGGCTACTGTGGCACCGGCAAGAATGAATCAGACTGACCCAACAGAAGTATAACAGCTTAATATTAAGGCATGATAGCAATAATTTAGGAGTCTTCACTTCGAAGTAAAATATGGTTTCTCTAGTTACCTGTATGCTTAATATTATTGTAGTCATTTTATGCAATGTTTCATCCATAATGAAGGAGGCATCTAGATATTTCAAAAGCCTGAACACTGAAACGGTCTTAATTTCCTGCCTAGTTTAGTTTTCACAGATTCTCTTTTTCTTACTTCTCTTGCAATATCTTTTGTTTCATTGAGGAGAGAGAATACTGTGATGAAGATCAGAATAGATATTAAAGACTCAAACGATCAATTATAAACGAGGAAATATTGAAGTCAAGAGATTTCATTTTGTTGAATGATGATCTTGTTCGTATTTAAGAACTGTTAAACACAGCCATATGCAAAACAATTCTTAGCTTTCTCTCATTTTCAAAATTGACGGCTACAATGAGAGTATGAGACACCACACCACTAACACGTTCGGGAAAAGAATTATGATAAAAACAAATAAAAAATACCCTAGATGCAAATTTCAGTTGTTTAGTTGTTAAGAGTTCAGCTGAAGGTTGTAATGAAATGTTCATTTATAATGGGTATTTCATACGTCAAATCATACTTAAAGAAATAGATAAGTGTTATAGCAACCACATTAAAACATGTTAAAAGCGTGAGTTGTAGGTTTTATCCTGCATAAAAACTAGATATAGAGAAAACATTTTCTGCTTTAATAACTTTAATTAAGGTCTAATAGATAATGCAAAAGAAACGATCATGAAAACACTTCGGTTTATGAAAGGAAAAAATGGAAAAAATGAAAACATAATTATAATACTAGACCCGTACTACACTTCATTTCTTTAAGAAACCGAAATCGATATTCAAATGCAACTTAAAAACATAAAATTATAAATATGCTCAGATACAATTTAAAGTGCTAGTAAATTTTGAATATTCAGCGTAGCTATTAGCGCAAAATCGGAAAATTAGACTTTATCAAATACATTTCCGTGTAAACTAAATCACTGCAATATGTAAATTAACATATATTATATATATATATAATATATAATATATATATATATATTTAATTTAATTAATACTAAATATATAATGTATGGTATTATATTATTTTATAGTTATACTGTATATATATATTATATATAATTATATAATTATATAATATATAATATATATATAATATTATAAGTGTATTATATATATAATATATATATATATTAATATAATATAATATATATATATATATATTATTTATTAAATGTTTTATGTATATATTATAATCTATATATATATTATATATATATATATATATATTATAATATATACATATATACATCAATATATATATATATATATATATATATATATATATATATATATATATATATATATATATATATATGAAACACGTCCACAGTGAGAGCATGTTTGAAGCTTTCTTTTATGTTATGAAACCTCTAAATTGGTTATAAATCAGATTGAATCAGAAGGCTGTTTCAATTATATGTGATTTGTATACTTGATTGCTATGGTATAAGGTGCCGTTGTCGAGCGACTACCAATGCTTTGGGGTACAAACTAAGGAATGCTGTCTTTTCACTAAGAGCATAGTTTAATTATTATATGAACTGTTTTAAAAGATTTTTTTGGTTTTGAAACCTTCGAATTGGTTGTAAATCATTTCAAATTGCAAGGTTGTTACAGTAACTGACTTTCTTGTTACAGTAACTGACTTATTTTACTTTGATTGTACTCTAAATTTTGTTTGTTAGTTAATACACAGTTCTCGATAAGGGCCAGCGAAGGCCGAAACTATTGGTCTTGAAGGAATTTCAGCTTTTCTTTTCCCCTGTGAACTATAATCTGCCTCGGAAATGATACTGTAGAGGAGTTATTATTGATAAGTGGTTAGTCACGTGGCAGATTCGAACTACCAACAACAACTACCTCCGATTTCCTTGACGAGATCTCTTATCACTGTATATAAGGACATCAGTGTAAGTATTTCTTGGCGTCGAAATCAAACCACCCCCACCATGACAGCTAAGTGGTACGTTTGAAACATGTAGCCATCTGTGCTTATCTTTATCACACCACCGTGATATTTTACATAACCACGAACGCTAAGCTGCAACAAATGTCATTTATTTAAACGTACCACTAGGCTGGCTTGGCGGGGATTGGGTTGACGCCGATGGTCATATGCCGGGATTAGTTGCTGTTGGTGGTTCGAATCCACCAGGTGACTAATCACTTATGAATTATGAGTCCCCTTTGGTAATATTTGTAAGTTAAACAAATTGGACCGACTGCTCTTACTTCCCAATTCGCTAGTATATTTCTTTAATTAATTTTCGTCCTAAATCCATATCTTTCATTGTGTTTCAATAAGCATTTTACGTCCTCTGCTCTCTTCCCTCACCTCTCTCTCTCTCTCTCTCTCTCTCTCTCTCTCTCTCTCTCTCTCTGAATGCCCTGGCA
>NC_061087.1:34402394-34404894 GCF_015104395.2 Macrobrachium nipponense | reverse complement strand
CGTATTAAATCATTTTGATATGCTTCAGGACCTTTCTTTTACAGACTTCCCTCCTGTTGTGTTACCCATGGTGCTTAGGAATCACTTATTTCCAAATAGATCGTTCGAAAAAGGACTTAGATTAATGAAACGAGCTTGGATAAGGAAAGATATCATGATCACTGCCTGGGGAGTTTGATTACTATAGATCCAAAGAAGTAATGAAGGAATCAGTGACTGTATCTCAAGAAGGTGAGGATCAAAGCATGAGAATGTACTACAGAGAAAACATTAACCTATCTTTATTGAAATGTCTCTTAGATATACTCAATTGAATATCAAATGAAATATTCAAGATAATCAGCTGAGAAAAAACTCCAAGAGGAATGTAATAATCAAGAAATATCCAACGTTGTTCATTGCATTAATACTCAATGAATAAAGTTTATTGCCATTAATAAGAAACCATGAGAAATATCAATCAGTTTCAAGCAATTCAAGTATAATTCTATATTCACCTGACTTAGTTTCATTAACAATATGCATCTGCAATATGAAATGAATTTTATTTTTTAAAAGAAATTCTTTGCAGGAAAAACAGTTTTAAAAAACAGACAAGCATGACGAACCTATATCACTTAAGACTCTGCTGTAAGAACAATAATGAGATTTGCATCTGAATAAAGATTCTTCGACCAATGCTGCTAATTCACCAACGATTAAGTGTCAGTGATAAAGAATAAAAAAAAAAAAAAAAAAAAAAAGTTGGGGGGACCAGATTGCAATAAACGACGGCATCGGTTTATTTTATTGCAACAATATAGTGCTGTCTTAATTGGATATGAGATTTATAACGTTGCAAACAGATCTTCACAGAAGGATGAACAATCATTCCTACATTCAAGTTTTATTCTTCCTCTTTCAATTACAGTCGTTAGCGTACACGATACGTTATTACCTTCGTTTAATGTAAACTCTTTCATTCTAAAACTGGAGTGATACAGTAAAATAAGGCTGAAATGTGAGTGAGTGGAATTTCCACCAAGTCGCCATCCATAAAAAAAAAATCTTTATGTTACTCTTTGTTCATTATCCGAACCGAGGGAATGGTTAAAGCAACTTATTTACTACATTTTAATCTTTTTCATTGGGTTGCATCTTTGCAACCAATCATATTTTCCTTTTATTTATATCATTTAGGTCGCTAGTCTATACCATAATGGTCCATCATTCCCCCACTTAATCTCATTTTTGCAAATAAAACGTTTGATTTTTCGTTTTCCATAGATGATCATCCTCATTTTTTTAATCTTACTTGAGATGGTTTTTTTCCAAGGTCCACTTACCCTGTTGAGTTGTTTGCATTGGTTGATTAATGAATCTATATATACTCACTTGAATAATCTGCTTTACACAAACATGTCATTATGCTTAGAAAAAAGACATTAATTTTGCAGCTCCTGTATATTTTGCTCAAGCTATTGATCCATTATTATATAGACAAATATCTATCTATCTATCTATCTATCTATCTATCTATCTATCTATCTATCTATTATCTATCTATCTATCTATCTATACATTAAACTCGACCAGATTTTCCTTCATTACAACGTACTAAACCCTCGTCTTTCCAGGGGACATTTGACAAATGAGTGTTGATTCCCTGGAAGCTGGAAACCATTTGACATCGTTGAAAGGTGGACGTTCATTCATTTCCTCCATCTTTACATCCACAGCCCTTTCCATTCCACATACAGCTGCCTTTCCATTATTCACCCACCTTCTGCTACGTGGGTGACAGCCAGTACCGGAGGTGTGCATTCACAGCCACACCATATATACTGCAATATCCATTAATATCAGTAGACGGACTTCGGATGGTGAAAAAGCTACTGTAGCCTGCACTTAGCTGTTGATGAAGCTTTAGAAACACCATAGAATATGTCTCTCTTCTCTTCTTCCCACATGTGCTTCGTATCCTAAACCGCTTTGTTATTCCTTTTTTTTCACATTAATATTCTTCCTAGAAATTTCAACCTTGAAGCCTCGAAAAAGTTCCACTTATGAATATATTTTACTCTAAATAATTTCGAACGGTCACTCAGTGGGAGCCAATGTACTTTATTAACAGACATTTTCAAATAGTAGGTTATTTGTGCTTCATTCCTTTTACTTTTAAATAAGCACACAAGGCAAATTACTAGGAAGGAAACTTGATAAGGGGATCAAAGAATGAAGTGGTGCCCATAAAAAGTTATACATCCATAGAATGATTTTGATGAAAAAGCAAGGAGTAAGTTGAACAGTCCCTTATCCCACAAAAGTAGAAAAAAATAGAAAAAGTGAAAAAAGGATGACGCGAATATCAGGAGTAAGTTTTAGAGGCCTATGGATGATCAAATTGAAGGAAGGCCAGAAAGCCAAAAGTCTTGGAAACGCCAAGAATAGCTGGCTTAGTCACACTAGGTAGTGACTACATAACTGCTACTTTCTTTATTGTAAAAAATGGGCCTGTTCC
>NC_061087.1:34387394-34397394 GCF_015104395.2 Macrobrachium nipponense | reverse complement strand
GAGGATAGGAGGGGGGGGGAGAGAGACGAGAGAGAGAGAGAGAGAGAGAGAGAGAGAGAGAATCTGATAATGCATAATATTCAACTATACATGTCCGTGATGGTACGCCATTAAACATGACATGATACCAACGTATTCAATCCAATCTTCAGTTTATTATTGTCTTCTTCCCTCTTGTAGTATGTTAAGAGTCGCAACACAAAAGTATTACGACAACCTTGTGGACAATGGTGAAGCATTCTTGACATGATATAAAATATCAATAGTAGGCAGTAAGCAAGGTGTCAGCAGGAGCCCTTGTCAATGCCTGTATCTAACAGACGTGTACCTTCCCTAGCACGATTAGCTCTCTGAGTCTCTGACTGCCATCCGAGATTTTTATTTTCTGTCTTCTTTTTCGTAAGAATTACATATTAATTAAATAATAAACACAAGTGAAGCTAAAAATGAGTTTATTCAAACATAATAACCAATCAGTATTTTAGATTCCATTAAAGAACAGTATAATTCACTACAACTTATATATTATTTCATAAGCATACAGAAACGGGGGCGTGGCAGGTGTAAACGTCACGGGGCCACACGTCATGATCGACACACGTCATTCTGCGCCTAGTTGCCAGGTCTTAATTTCCGTTCTTACCATGCCCACAAAATTGAGATGACATTTCTCGATATAAAGTAAGACAATGATACGGAGTAGATGCTTGAATCCATTTTTCTTAATTAGGTCGGTGTCTCAAACTCTGGTGGTTTCGGTTTCACATTAATCAGAAGCCTAGTTCATTAGTTATATCAAAAAAGGAGGGTGTCATGGGCCTTGAAATAGTTAGTAGGCGCCCAATTACTAGTACTGTAGGATCAATTGCTTATAAACTATCTAAATATCTTACTAAATTGTTATCCCCGCTGCTTGGAACTGTATCTAATTCACACATCCGGAATTCTGTTGATCTTGTGGAAAAATTTAATAACATTGTATTAAACCCTAGTGATATCTTTGTCAGTTTTGATGTATGTTCTTTGTTTGCAAAAGTCCCCATTGACTCTGTGCTAGAATATTTAAGTAATGAACTTTTATTGCATGAATTGCTTATGTCCGTTAGTCACATAATTTCATTGATTAAGTTATGTATTTGTGATTGCAAATTTAGTTTTAATGGAGAATATTATCAACAAATATTTGGTATGGCCATGGGTAACCCTTTATCACCTCTCCTTTCAAACTTATATATGGAATTTTTTGAAAGACAACACCTCCCGAATACCGCACTTGTCCCCTTAAAATGGTACAGATACGTAGATGACATCTTAGTAGTCTTACCTGTTGGTATCGATGTAAATGATTTATTGTCTAAATTGAATAATTTAGTGCCATCCATAAGATTCACTGTTGAAATTGAAAATAACAATGTCATCCCTTTCCTAGATGTATTAATACATAGAGAATCTTTCCAATGTAAATTCAGTATTTATAGAAAACCCACAAATAATTTAACATATGTACATTTTTATTCTGGCCACCATCTTAATATTAAAATTTCAATTTCTTCTTCTATGTTCCTACGCGCTTTGCGTATCACGAGTCCACAATATCTTGACCAAGAAATAGAATACATAAAAAAGATAGGAAACGATCTCTGCTACCCACCTCATATAATTGATTTATGTTATCAAAAAGCTCACAAAAAAAGTTTTATAGTGTTGCTAGTAATGAAAAAGAAATGCCTAAAAATGTACTTAGCTTGCCTTACTTTCATGGATTTGAAACTATAAAATCAATATTTAAATCGTTTAATGTTAATGTAGTGTTCTCCTATAACAATACCATTAAAGATATGCTAATCAAGAATAGTCTCGTAACAAATAACAACATCATTTACAAAATTCCTTGTAAGGATTGCCCATCTTTTTACGTTGGACAGTCAAGTAAGAATTTATGTGTACGTATTAAGCAGCATATGTATTCAGTTAGAACAGCCCAGACTTCAAATGCACTGTTTATCCATCTGAGTGAAAAATCTCATTGTATTAATTGGGGCGATACCTCTGCAATTGCTAGATCTCATGATTATGTTTCAAGAAATTTACTGGAATCAGCAATCACACAAATCACTAATAAAAACAACCTAAATCTTAGTCTGGGATTGTACCATTTGGACCCGTATATTTGTAAAATGTTTATGAAGGACCTTAAAATAAATGAACTACTAATTAATTAGTCCCACATGTATAGTAGTTATCTCTCTCTCTCTCTCTCTCTCTCTCTCTCTCTCTCTCTCTCTTGCTCGATATATTTACTTCCTTTTTTTCGTCTTTTCACTAATTCTTTTTTGGGGGAGGGAACATTTTTTGTAAATTTCATGGTAATAAGTTGTATATGTCTCCTTGTTTTCTCGAAATGTATTGTTTTCTGGATGAGTTATCTGTTGACAAGTGTGTGCTCCTCCAAGGTGTGGCTGCCTAAAAATCACTTATCCTGCCTCAGGCGTTTCCTTGTTTCTGTAGAGTGAAATCGACCTTATTGCTAATCTTGTAATATCAGTTTGGATATTAAGCCTACTTTGACTATGTTTTTTCCTCTGTAAGATCAGTTGTGCCTGAGTAAAGGGTCGCACTAGACCTTGGCTATCTCGCTTTTCATTTTTTCCTTCGTGGCAAAAACCTTTAGTTATACATAGCATCATGTTTTATATACTTCGTGATCAAGTTATTCATATATTATATATATATATATGTATAATACATACATACATATATATATATATATATATATATATATATATATATATATATATATATATATAGATATATATATATATATATATATATATATATATATATATATATATATATATATATAGATATATGTGTGTGTGTGTGTGTCGTAGTAAAGTATCTATTTATATATATATATATATATATATGTGTGTGTGTTGTGTGTGTGGTTGTATATATATATATATATATATATATATATATATATATATATATATATTATATATATATTGATATTGATATTTATTTATATATATTAAATTAAATGATTATGAAAAAACATGAAATGGCTTTTTAGATTTTGTCTTTTGTTTGGAAGAGATCGAGAGAGAGAGAGCGAGTTTAGTGGAAGAAAGTGTCTTTTACCTCTAGATGATGAACTACTGTCAATAAAATCTGTGCAGTGCTCATATGCAGAGTGCCCGGCGTCACACTATTTTTTATCCTATAGTAATGTATTAGGATGACTTTTTTTGTTTGCATTCCTTTAAATTATTCCATAAACATTTTATAAATGGAAGGTATCGAGGTAAATCATCAGCTTTCTAAGATTTTGGAATATCTCCTATATCATAATCTTTGAAATAATTATCATAAAATATAGTAATTATGTATAACTAAACCGTACTCGCCCAACATACAGAGCTACTGAAAGACGTAAAAAGCCTCAAGAAAAATTCTTTTAATCTTTGATATGAAGAGGTCGTTCTCCCCATCTTACTTCCCCGCCTCACTGCCACCCACCAGGCCCACCCACCCACCACAAACATATGTTTTCTGCAGCAGCAAATACCCAATAATCTTTGCTTTTTGTACATTTCTGTAATGGAACCGAAACGCACAACCCATAAATAATGCTAAAAGAAAACGACGAAAGTTTTTAGATCCCTTACAATGGCCATTTCGCCTCCTCGTTGTGCAAGTAAATTTACCCCTTTTTCAGGAAGGAAAAGTTTTCAGTTCTTGGTATATGAAACGCTTTGCAGGGAAAAAACAGCGGAGGGGAAAGTACAAATTGAAAGCGAGAGAATGGCAGTGGAAAAGGACAAAGAGATCGTTGAGATAATGTTAGTGTACTCATAATTGGAAGGGAGGTACTTTTTTCAGATTTTCGTTTTTCACTTTCTCTGTGATTTCTGTTTTAAGCACATTATTTAAAATTTCTACCACTTTAGCCTGTACTAAAACCTTAGCAAATTTAATTTTTTTTTATACAAATATTGAATCCCCTCTCTGCTCCTACGTCTTCCAAATCTTTTGACGTCTTGTCTCTCAAAGAAAAGAGTGAAAAGGGAATGTTGATTGACAACCAACAAAAGAAACTTTTAGGTATAAGAGGGACGCGAGGAGGAGCTGGAATCCAAAATGCCTTCTTCAAAAAAGGCAATAATGTCATTGCAAATAGGAGACATGGCTTCGAATAAAGCAAGTAAAAAACGCCCCCCCCCCCCTCCCGCACCCCCTTGGTTGTTGTTCTTTATTCCGGAAGAATTTGGTTTGTCTGGGATGTCTCAAGAAATTTTCCGGAATCTGGTAAAAATTTCAAAAGAGAAAAACTGTTGGGAGAATATGATTACATTGATAAATGATTTGATCAACACGGAAAATATTCTAAATACCAAAATACAGGCCTGGACAACCCAGTAGTAAGGGAACCATTATTCGTAATCTGTCATGTATACTTTAGTACTCAAGTGAAAGAATTTGAAGGGCTGAAATTGATTTACTAAGCGAAAAAGAAGAGGAGCTGATTTATTTACGTAATTATAAAAAGGTAACCGTTAATTTGCACCTGCCCTACATTTAGTAAGCAGGAGTAAATGCGTCATAAAAGTATCATTTCATTATCATTATTCTGGCTCTCAAAGAGAAATGGAATTTCTGCAAAAAAAAAAAAAAAAACAATAATCTTTAATTAATGATAAAGACTTCGCAAAAATTCTGTTTTACCAGAATCAGTAACTATTTCAAATGTCTTTCATGAATTTTTAAAAGAAGATTCTAGCTTTCCGAACCAAACATTTTACACCACAAAAATAACGAAACAATATTCGAATAAATCGTGGTCTCAACAATTTGAAATTTGAAACTACAAGCTAAGAAAAGAAAGTTCTTTAAGATGCCACCCAAGTTTTCTTAACCTTTTCATTTCTCTAAGCCTGAAATGCTTTCCTTGTTCTTTTTATCAGAATATCTGAAGTATCTTTACCTGCTGCATTACATATCGAAACAGTGTTAAAAGATCTTAGTCGCCTGAATGTATTCCATTCAGCTTAATTGTTAGCGCTAATAATTGCGCAAACATATTCTAGGATCGAGTTTCGTGCTCCATATTTTGGCACTTTCATTCATTTCCAGTTCGGAAGATATGAAAATTTGATAAGTTTTTTCTCTCTTGGCTTTTCAGTTTCCAATAAGCTGCACCATTGGCATGAAACTTCAAAAAATATTTTCACTTAAAACCGTTCTCATAAAATACTTTTTGAAACAAACATCAATATAGTTTGCTTATTTATTTCTTTAATTTTCTAAAAGTTCCTAAAAACCCATAAATTTAATTGCATAGCACTTTAGAAAGGCAGTTTAGATTCTAGAGATTGGACCTGTTGTCTGAGATATTTTCAGTGGCTTGTTAATTTTAAAAAAATACAATTGCTGATTGATTACTTACAACGGAACTCTTCATATTACTTTTATTTTTTATATATATATATGATTTTTTTTTCATGGTCACAGGACGCGTGTATATTAGCATATTATTTTCGACCTCTATAGGAGTTCTTTGCCCTGATTTGTCAAATGTTGTTTAGGAATTTTACACTCTCCTTACTTGTATTTAAAGTTTAAGAATTTTCCATTAACTTGCCCGACGAATTTCGTTTAATGTTCACAAATTTTGTACAAAATTATTTCAACAGACGTTTCATTCTCTGACAGAGGAAAAGTTAGGGTATACTATTTTTTAAAAGAGTCCTAAAGCTTTAGAAGTCATTGTTTTGCGGGTTATATATGGCCAAGACCGTGACGCGGTTTTTTAGGAAAAAACAATTTTGACACTTTATGTAAGAAGTTTTCTAAAGCTTTTGAGTTTTTTCTGCTATTTATGAAGAAATTGCCCATAGATTGTAATAGAATATAGTATAATACTTATTATTATATAATTATATATATATATACTATATATATATATAATATAATATATATATACTATATGTATATATATATATATTATATATATATATATATATACATATTTATATATTTATATATATTTATATATATAATATATATATATATATATATATATATATATATATATATAATATATATATATATATATATATATATATATATACTGGCTGACCAACCTAGCGCTGCCCGGGAGAGCTCTTAGTGACAATCTATCATTTACCTGAGAAAGAAAGTAACACGTGGTGTTGTTTTGATTAACAAGTTTATTTAAAGCAATGAATTCCAGACAGGATTGTTAATTACGAGAAATAAAAGCTTTTTTAATGATAGTACACTTACTTTGCACGACAAACGAATTCAAAGGAGATGTAGGAATAATTTCATGTTACTCGGCCCGACTCTATGTTAAGTAAGGTACAGGATGCGAAATAATGTTATACATGCGTTTTGTAAATACTCATAAAAATTTGAATGTTAAAAATGGGAAAAAATTATTAATTTTCCCAAATGAACTTACAGTCTACCGATGAACAGTGAGCAGTACAGTATTCTCACTCACCGCGGTTGCAAAACAATTGGTTGCAGCGTCTAATATCCTGTGTATTTTTAATGAAATTATAAATAAATTTTCGCAATAAATAATAAGTTATTATTAAAAATAATAACATAGAGGCGAAAGAATATACATTTCTTCTTTAATTATTAAAAAAAAAATCAATAACGGAATCACATCTGCCTAAAATCGCCATTTTTCTTCGCGCCTCAAACACAGAAAGACGGCATTTAAACTGAAGAGCCGCGTTACAGTGATTCCCAGGCGCGATTTAAAAGTCTGATGCAGTTCAGAAGGCCCAGGTGTCCGCTGACTCGCCTAAATGAATGGACGGGAGAGGGTGTTTAAACCTTCCGGTCGGCGGGAAGAATTTAAAGGTATTCATTCATACTGAACAGAGCTATTTGATTCAACGGAGTTTAAATGGCTCTCCCCTTTTTAAAGCTAGAGGCGGTGTTGCCATTTGGTATCAAGTGATGACATTTTACTAAAATGTTCATTTAAGTTTTTTTAATAAGATTTTATAGTTTAAAATAGTTTTTAAGCTTATGTTGAATTTAATATCGTTTAAGATACCTGATGATATGATACTATCTATAAAGTGATAACATATGAGATATTTCATGTCTAATGTGTCTCCTGGCTTGAATTACTTAAATTATAAATGAAATCTCTCTCTCTCTCTCTCTCTCTCTCTCTCTCTCTCTCTCTCTCTCTCTCTCTCTCTCTCTAGATTTCCAAAGGGCCTTTGACAAAGTTCCACACAAGAAACTAATGACGAAAGTTAAAGCTTTAGTAAATGTAGGAGAAATAGCAGACTGGATCGAAGACTGGCTAACTTATAGAAAACAGAGAGTCGTAATAATTGGTGAAGAATCAGACTGGGCAGATGTAACGAGTTCCTCAGGGTTCTGTCCTTGGCTGTCTCTTGTTTTTTTATTTACATTAATGTCGTTGATGTAGGCTTAACTAGCTTGATAGCCTAATTTGCAGTTGACACCAAAGCAGGTGTAAATGCAACAGACCCAGTTGCAGTGGAATGTTTTAGAAATGACCTAATGCAAATAGGAGAGTGGTTAAAACAATTGGCAAATGCCTTTTAATTTGGATAAGTGTAAAGTGTTACAAATAGGAACAAACAACCCTCATGCCAGCTACATGCTGCTTGGAAATGACATGAATAGTGTAGAACAAAAGGAGGACCTTGGAGTCATCATTACCAAGGACTTAAAATCCACAAAACAGTGCATAACAGCTGAAAAGAAGGGACAGAAACTAGTGCGATACATAAAGAGGCAATTTAAATACAGAAACAAGGAAACGGTGCTGCAGCTCTACACATCAATAGTTAGACCTCATCTTGAATATGCAGTACAGTTTTGGTCACCAACACTAAGAAAATAGAATAGAAGGGGTACAAACAATAGCCGCAAAGTTAATTCCATCCATCAGGCAAATAGGGTACCGAAGACTACTAAAGAGCCTGAACATGTATGGCTTAGAAACACGACGATTGCGAGGACAACTAATAGAAACATTTAAAATACTGAAAGGCATAACAAAAGTAGACAGTAACCTATTTACGTTAAACGAAAACCAGACAAGAAATAGTGGATGGAAACTAGAACTGAAGAGATATAACAAATTCCATTGTGGAAACTTCTTTGCATACAAGATGTGTGTCGCATGGAATAAACTGCCACCGGAAGTTGTAAACAGCAACAGTGTGGAAGAGTTTAAAAGGAAGCTAGACAAAATCATTAGGACACAGTGAATGAACAGTAAAACCTGCTCCTAGAGATAAGTGAGCACACAATGTCTCCTCGGATGGACTAACAAATCTTTGAGACACCCTAATCCTTGCAACTCCTTGTAACTCCTTGTACCTCTCTCGTGGGCACATGAAGGAATACTCAGATGGGTTTCAGAATCATTATATATTCGTATTTAAATCTGACCTCACCCTAGGTATCAGGGTAATTAGAATGGCGAGAAAGCATGAAGTTGCTAATAAGCAAATAAAATTCCGCTTAAAAACAAGCCTACTAAAAAGGTATTTCTCCCTACTACCACAAGTTCAATGAGAGGAGGGGGAGAGGAGGGGAGGGGAGAGGGAAGTGGAGGGTGATGGAAGCCCAATAAGATTCTAGGATATACAGTGTGCCTTCAAACCCATTATTCCTCCAAGATTCAAACACGCAAACAAGACAGAGTTTTAGTACTATACATATGTGTATACACACACACACACACGCACGCACACACACACACCACACACACACACACACACACACACACACACACACATATATATATATATATATATATATATATATATATATATATATATATAATATATATATATATATAGATTTCCCAATAGTCACAAAGGGTTTTTTGAACGAGCAAACTGGAACATGTGACAATATGCAACAACTATCAACTATTGAAGACCAAGTTATATTAATGTAATGCAAACTGAATTCGCGATAAGAGGAATAGGTAATGATTTCTGAAACACTGTATGAAACGTAGACCATTTACAGTCTCGTCGGCCATCCGAACCTTGTTGTTTAAATACATAGCATTTGCATAACACAGTAAATGCAGTTTCCAGGGAAATTCTCCTTTATCATAGGGGACTTTGGCCAAATGCGTTAGAGGGTCATCCATTACCACCGTCCGTGCATTGAATGAAAATTCGTTCAAATAGATATTCATAAATTGAACAAGACTCTGGTAAGGTTGATTGACAATAGATCAATTTTTCTTAAACTAATTTTCTTTTATTATTATTATTTTTCCAGTTATTCTTCTTATCAGCTTTTTGAAGGAAATGTGTCACATATAGTAAACATAACATGTCAGCACCTCCTAATGAGGAAGTATATGGAACTAATACTATGTCATATCAACTTAACCTTTAAAGAATTCAGTAACAAAAAAAATTAGACACGAAATTTATGATTATTATTATTATTATTATTATCATTACTATTATTATCAATAAGAAGATAAAACGTGGGGGATGGCGGGTGTGAAATGTTGAACGGTTATGTCTTGATATCCGAGTCCAGAGTTTATTCTCGGATTCAGGGGAATATCAAGGATAGTTTTAGACTCGACTGTGACGTGCAACCATGACAGTTATTGGAGCTGCCATGCAATGCTATTGTCGACAACAAAGGACGGTCAGGACCTGGTCGACAGCCAACTTTTGATAATCAGGAGCAATATTCCTGCTCCTAAACCTCTGTTCCCACAAGTTTTCAGTTTCAACTTTTTACTCAAAATGCAGAAAAATGTTATAGTTCCATATAGACCAAGCAATGTATAGTGTACTTGTAAATGCCTTGTATTTGTCCATAAAGAAACAGTATCACAGATGTAACGCCATTACAAACTTTTAGAGTGAATATATCCACGTCCAGTACGAGGATTTTTAGAAATGAAACATTTTACTAGCAATGAGTCATT
>NC_061087.1:34347300-34382300 GCF_015104395.2 Macrobrachium nipponense | reverse complement strand
CCTCCTCACCTTATCCATTCTCCACTTGCTTTAGAAAAAGGGATAATTTAGAAAGCCAGGCAGGAAGTGAAAGCAGAAAGTTGACTTGCCTCCGAATAGATATGTTTGTCGAAGAAACATAATAAAAAACTGAAGAGCTTTTATTTATGAAACGTTGTTGACTAGATTTACACTAGTCTTTTGATCGATTAATAATGTTTTAGAGATTTGACGACCTTAGGGAATATTTGTACACACACATATACATATATGCATGCATAGATGTATATGATATATATCTATATATATAGTATATATATATATATATATTATATCTATATATAATATAATATAATAAAATATATATATATATATATATATATATATATATATATATATATATATTATATATATATCTATATATATATATATATAATACATCAGGTAAAATCGTCTTCCTGGGACTCCTGAATTTTTATAGTATATATATATATATATATATCTATATATATATATATATATATATATATATATGTATATATATATTAAAATAGATGTATCATATGTATATATATATATTATATATATCTATCTAATATATATATATTATCTATATATATATTATATATAAATGTCTTTTACTGTAATACAAAAGTATACTATGAAGTTCTGCTGTGCCCCTGATCACTGGTGAAATATGGACATAGGAATTCTTACAAAAGTATATATACAAAGCATATATAGGCGTGGCATAAGTCTTTATTGGTGACCCAGGAAAGATGGATGACTTAAACTATTCCGTTGTGTCTTCTGGCCTCATTAACTCCGTCTGGCGACTCGTCCGGTGGTCGTTATGTTCTTGGACACCTGCTGAGAAGAGGCCTTAACTCGTCGATGTGATCGGGTTTCCAGTGTCCTCCTGACAGCTTCATATTGTCAGGAGGGCACTGGAAATCGGATGACATCGAAGAGTTAGTCCTCAGGCCTCAAGCAAGTGTTCAAGAACATATGACCTTCCTGACGAATTGCCAGACGGTAGTTAATGAGGCCAGAAGACACCAGGGAAATAGTTTTAATTCCCATCCTTCCTGGGTCACCAATAAATACTTACTGCGACATCTACATAAGTTTTGTATATGTACTTTTGTAAGATATCCTATGTCCATATTTTACCAGTGATCAGGAGCACAAAAGGAAGTGCTCGAAATGTATGGTTGGAACGTTCAAAAGTGTTCTATCGGTCTTTTATTTCATATATATATATATATATATATATATATATATATATATATATATATATATATATATATATATATATATAGTATATATATATATATATATATATATATATATATATATATATTCCGAGCTACGAATGTCCTTTAATATCTAATTCGCTCTACCTCGGAATTAATATGTTTTCATATATGTAAACCAAAGGGGAATTTTTTAGTTTATAATAATTTCGTCCTCTCGTGAGTTCGAACCACCGCTCAGCGCACAGAGAAGAAATCAGGGCTTCATTGACGTTATCGATTCGGCTAACTAAAGTCCTGATTTCTTTCTCTGTCCACTGGGCGGTGGTTCGAACCCACGAGAGGACGAAATTATTATCAACTAAAAAATTCCCCTTCGGTTTACATATATGAAAATATACTAATTCAATGTAGAAATTCGTAGCTCGAATAATTGATATGAATTACGGCTATGTGATGATTATATATATATATATATATATATATATATATATATATATATATATATATATATATATATATATATATATATATATATATATATATATATATATATATATATATATATATATATATATATATATATATATATATATATATATATATATATATATATATATATATATATATATATATATATATATATATATATGGCGAGGAGAGAAAGAGAGAGTAAAACGATTAATAACACGATCCTGGTCACGGTGCAATATTGATATGGTAGGAAAAAATAAGTGGGTGGTAAAATTTGAAGAGTACAAACGAAATGAAATCAATTAGGTGAATTATATGACTTCTAAAGATGAGTAAGTGCCATAATTTAATTCTAATTGGTGAGCACCGTGAATTTATTAGGTAAGTTTCCCTGGAGATGCCCAAAGTTGGGTCTTTTAATACAAAACAGGCTTTAAAATTACCATGTAGCTTATAAAACATGGAACAGGTTATCGGATAGAGTTGACCAGCAATGCAGCTGATATTTTAAGCATTAATTTATCTTACTTCATTGATACTTTTCTTCATAACTATCCAATCTAAGTTGATACTTTTATATATATATATATATATATATATATATATAGATATATATATATATATATATATATATATATAGTATATATATATACATATTTTATATATATATATATATCTATATATATATATATATATAAATATATAACCATATTTATATATATATACATATATGTATATTCATCTATATATATATATATATATATATATATATATATATATATACTATATATATAATATTATATCTATATGTATATATATATGTATATATATATTTTATATATATATACATATATATATATATATATATATATAATATATATATAGATATATATATATAGGGCAATCCCTGTCTGCCTGTATGTCCGTATGCAACGCCAGACTATGAAAGCTAGGGCTACTAAGTTTTTACCATACACCTCCTCCCTGCCCATTGAGGTTTTAATTAAAATACGAACTTCAAGGGCCGTTTCTTTTTTATACCCACTCATTTTTTACAACTCTCGGAGCTGACAGCAAACTCTTCGGATTTTTCACAACTTTGGCCTGACAGGATCCCGAGTGATTACTTATTCTGAAAGTGACTGCATAATCCGCCCCGTAAGGATTGTCATCACGGACGGCATGCCCCTTTTTATCCCGAGAAACACCGGGTACAGCAGCTAGCACACTTATGACCGGGAATATGATGATTTTGAATATATCTTACGATGATAATACTTTTCTTGTCCCTCTAAGAAAAAATATTATGATCGTACAAACATCTTTCACTTTTTCTACGCGGGTATGAATGGAATGGTCGAGACTGCGCAAGATATTATTTTCAAATCTTAGCCATATTATATCTTAGCGTTTGTTGCGCATAAGAAAATTTTGTTTCAGAACTTTCAATGAAGATATTGGTTATCAGAGAGAAAGGAAGATCTTTTATGATCCAGGCGAATATTTACTTTTTATATGTAAAATATACGGCTTAAAAAAAGTTAATTGATGTGGACGAGATTAATATTTAAATGCTAGGAGTTAAATCACGCCTTATCAGCTTCAATTGCGAAACCTAACCCAGCCCCACCGCCCCTGCCACCCCCCCCCCCCCCCCCCCCCCCCAGACAAAAAAAACTGACTTAAGTTTTTTTGAGATTTGAAAGTTTGGTGTTATTCAAGATGGATTTGCTATCAGTTTTTAGCAACTATGTTGATGATTGTAAATAAAAAAAAAACGCCTTTTTGTTGATATGGGAAAGCTGGATTCTTTTTTATTTTGAATAATTTAAAGGCCAAAGTGGCGGCTTCCTAGTTAAAGGTGAAGTTGTAGTCGTAAAAATAGAGAATGATAATAGACTCTACACATGCGAACATGATATATATCTTTTGCTCCTTCAAAGGGATGTCTGTAAAGTGAAAGGCAATGATGTGCTGTTTTATGAAAATATACCTTTGTGATTATTACTCTGTTATAAAGACATACAAAGAGAGAAAAACAGCCTAATTCTACAAGTTTAAATCTGATAAATTTTGCTATGCTTTCATCAAAAGACTCTTTATCGAGGCATTCACATCGTACTTACAGGTACTATGAGCAGTATCGAAGAATAAGGATGTTTCCGCACAGTTCTTTATGGTATATCATTTTTTTTAAAAAAAGGAAACATAGTATTTGTAGTCGTCAACATCGTACATCAGGCATGCCGACTACACAAGGGTGACAGTCTAATCTTCGTCCCCTCCAAAAGGTCACAGCCGAAACTGTGGAGGAGATTTTCTTGCTAAAATTCTCATCAAAAGTGCTGAAAAACATCTGGGTCTGCGTCAGACAGATTGTATAGGAAAAAGAGACTAGGGGGTTGATGGGGGTAGGCTGAGCCGAAGCCATGTCCATGACATTGAAAAAAAATAATAATAGAAATATTCTGTTGAGTCAGGGGAAAACAGGTATCAGAATAATGATATTTTCTCTCTCTCTCTCTCTTTCTCTCTCTCTCTCTCTCTCTCTCTCTCTCTCTCTCTCTTACATACTTTGAAAAAATCCGTTACCTAGCACGCTGGAAAAAAATATACGCACAACATGTAATAGACACACACATATATGTATAATATATATACACATTTAGATCAGAAGTTATACTTTCTCTCTCTCTCTCTCTCTCTCTCTCGTCTCTCTCTCTTTGCCGTTTTTAGGGACTTAGTTACTTCTAAAAAATTTTTTTAATAACATACTAATTTCATCTAATCTCCTTCACCATTACGAAATTAGTCAGAAATCATCTGTGAATGTAGCTAATCTATTTCGCCTTGCCAAAAGGTAGTCACTGATAATTTAATTACTGTACATTTTCTCTGAGAATGTGAAGGGATTTTAATGCTTCGTCTATCACTTTCAACGATACCTATTATGTTGACAGAACTTCCTTTTTATTATTTCTTTTTGTCTGTCTTTCTGAGTGTGTATTCTTATAGCATATATCAAACAAGGAATGACTGTTAATAAAAAGGCAACGCGGGGCAAATCCTATTCTCGTTGATTATTCCGAAAGGAAGGAAATAAGAGAAATGCCAGATTTAATTTTAGCAATAGGTGTGTTATATGAATAAAGGAACAGTAACATTAGCAGACTGATTACAATTAATCTGGCGTCAAAAATCTTATCATTTTGAAGCCCATACAAGAATGAGAGAGGGTATGTTGATAAACACTTTGAGTTTTTTTTTTTTCAAAAAAGTTACTAACTCTAGGGCAGAACCAGCCTCGTTCAGGAAGCCCTTCCCACCCCAACCCCTTATGAATGCCCTTTTGTGCTAGTGGTGTGTATATATATATATTAGATCTAATATAAATCATATTATATATAGATATATCTAGATATATATATATTATAATATATATATGTAAATGGGGGAATTCTTCCCCCATTATTCATAAGGTAAGCGTGACACGAAACGGGGAGACGGCAAACACACAAACATTACACACACAGCCTCTCTCTCTCTCTCTCTCTCTCGGCAATCCCTCTCTCTCTCTCTCTCTCTCTCTCTCTCTCTCCAAGGAATCTCTCTCTCTCTCTCTCCACCTCTTTCTCTCCATACTAACAGGTAATGAAAATGAGAGAGTTGCATCATAACATTAACGTTTATTAACAACTAATAAATAAATCAATCAATCAAGTAATCCAGTCTTACAGACTAACTCAAAAAAACCCCGTAAAATGTAACATGTCTGTTCACCCAAAAAGTCTACACCCCTCTGGGAATTCTTTGTCCCCCGGCATTCCAGATCCGTCTGTTTCAAAGATACAGAACACATCCCGGTAAGTACACACACAAGATTGACAGACAGAGGTTTAAATATTGGATATCATCACAAAAATGTCAAACAGATAACAAGCCACTCTTAGGCTAAAGCACTTCAACACTTACCCAAACAACCGGGAGACTTAAACACTGTTAATAAAAAACTCCCGGCGAATGCCACGGCATCTTGCCTGTGACTTGAAGCCCTCTCAAAATCCTCCCATAGGCTTGGGTATGACACTTTTAACAGAAAGAGGCGCACACGCACATACGAACACAGTTCGATAGCGCCTCACGGTTCTA
The DNA here is from genome assembly GCF_015104395.2 of Macrobrachium nipponense. NCBI lineage: Eukaryota > Metazoa > Arthropoda > Malacostraca > Decapoda > Palaemonidae > Macrobrachium > Macrobrachium nipponense. Next base: position 34,376,442 of record NC_061087.1, on the reverse strand, counting down.
GCTGCATCCAGTTTCACAAAGGCGCTTCTTTGAGAAAAGAGTTCATAAAACTGTCGTGCATTGACTTGTTGAACTAAGCATTTTTTATCTCACGCCATCCCTAGAAACTCATTGTTCAGCTACTCTCAGGTCGTTACCTCTACACTGTTCTCCACATTCCATAGGTCACAGGGAAACACATGGACAATACATTATTAATCAAAAAAACCCCTAGGCCTTACAAATAGCTAGCCCCCGCCTAGCAAAATAATTGCTTATAACACAAAACACTGGCCGGTTTAAAACAAAATACAAGTAAAAACTGCACGTCTCTGGCATTATAAAATAAAGTCTTATCACGCTTTATCTCCCAATAACACAAGACGCATTTTCTCTCATATTTTCTGCATTTCTTGAATATCCCTCTTTGCTTGTCTGCAAGTAGCTGCTCCTGTAGCAGACTGTAGTAGCTGTAGGAAGACGGAATGCCTCCCTCATTGTAGAAGACTTCTCACGGCTTCTGCAGATCCCCAAAAGACACGCTGTAGGACTCTCGCGATCACCCACGTGGAAATTCTTGTAATCACCCTGGGGTAAAATAACAGCAACCTCTCTGCATGCGGCTGGTGGACGTCTTGCTGGCGTCGGGGAACGACTTTTGGTGTTAGTATGTCAGTCAAGTCACTGGTCAATCTAAGAAAATTAACCCAGACATACTACTTCTATCAAACAATGATCTCAAAAAGTCAGAAATACTAACTGAACGTCTCCCAATTAACTCCCTTAATATGACTACTAAATCATAAGTCACATCACAACTCTCAAAGAAAAAAAACATCAAGTTCTCCAACTCAATTCTCCAAACTCACACTCAGCACACACACAACTCAGAAATCACAGCAACTCCACGGAATTCTGCACTCACATTTCAAACTCGAATGTGCTCACAAGAAAAAAAGAAAAGACAAAATCGCAATGAGCCCAAGGAAAAAAAAAAGAATCTCGTAACACCCAGACCCAAAATGTTCTCTCAAGCTCTGATATCTGAACAACCCACAAATCAGCAAAAAATCTCCAATGTTTAACAGCAAAAACCTCTTTACTGCTCAATAATTAATCACAATGAGACCTAATGTCAAACTCCCTTTACTTAAGTAACAACCCTCGAAAAATTACATCTCCCGGTAAAATCAAATCTCCCGTCCACAAAAGAAATGTTACTTAAGCTCAATCCCCCAAATTACATCTCTCACGGAAAAGGAAAAAAAATAATAAAAAAAAAAAGATAATCACAAGAAGATTTCCCCAATCACAAAATACATAATACATGTATAAATATGCATAACTCCCGCGTTTTCCCAAGAAATGCTCAATGTAAAGTTTATTGGGAATTTTGCCAAGAAAGCAAAACTCCTTACCCATGCGCTTTCGTGGAAATGGCTATTGTCAACATTTTCCAGATATTGCAAAAATTCTGATCTGTCACATCAGATGAAAAAAAAAAGTCAGCACACGGCTCATCACATTGCTTGTCAGCAGAAAAATCGCCTGCGGACGTATGCTCTACATCGGCATAAAAATTGTCCAGTAAGACACATAAGTTTGGAAACTCATGATTCTCTAGAAAAAAAGGTCTAACTGACACATTTCACAGAATTAACTCCAGGATATGACTAATGTGTTCAAAAATTTGTCTCGAAGACTTATTCTCTCAACATGACTTTGCCCAAATTATATTTCTCCAAGAATAACACACTTGTGAACACAAAACATGCACACATCTCCAAATGACTCGTAATGCAGTATTGCCATTCGCCTCTAAATAGTCACGAAAATCAAAAAGAGAACCACAGAAATCTCCTCTTGTCTCGGAAAAAACTCCCATAACCACAAAAAAAAAGGGTCACCCGCCAAAGATTAATTCCAACTCCATATATTTCACCATATTAATAATAACACCACTCCGGATATAAAAATATTTCCTCCATTTGGTTAATAACCAACCCCATATTATTTCTCTCTTATTTCTCCAATAGCCGCATGTCAGTAAAAAAACACCACTCCGAGAATAGAGAATAATCACCTCCATTTCGGCAGATACAAAATATTTACCTCTATTTCCCCAATACTCCATGTGGAACAAAACAAGGCTCCAAAAAATATATCTCCAAAAAATGTGCACTCAAGGCAACTAACTCACATACTCACAAATATTGCCCCCATAATCTCCAAATATGTGTCTCCATTTGCAACAAAGATGGCTGCAAAATAATTGAACTAAACATAGCTCTCATCACATTGGCAAATATCAACAATGGCCAAAAATATATCTCCCATATATTATATCTCAAATATAACTCCAAAATAATATATCTCAATTTTATCTCAATTATAACTCCAATTCTCCAAAGAATAACTCAATGTTATAGTCAAAAACTATAAAAAACTCTCTACCATTTAGCATAACTGCTAAAAAAGAAGGGCAAAACTCGGCAAATAAAACTGTCTAGAAAATTCTAGAAAAAATCACTAATGTGCCACAAGTCATTATTACAGAACTCCAAATTCACAGTGTCTTAGCCAAGACTTCTCCATATGTACTACGACATAAGAAAACTTAACCATTTCCTATCTCTCACAAAGTTGTCACAAATACAACTAATGTATTGTGCAAGAAATCTCACAATTTCTGGTAACACAAATATCCAGAGAAAAAAGTAGTGCCATTACGTATGCATTCAAAACTATGCAAAAAATTCTCCCATACATTTCTCTATAGCATCAAATAGCTGAAACACAAACACGTTCCCGAACAATGACTCTAAGTCATGAACTGAGATATTATTCACTAACTGTAGAGAAAAAATAAACTCAAAATTCACCCATGGTAAAAAAACTTGTGTCAGCGATGGCTAATTTCCAAAAAAGGAGAGAAAAGAAAAATCAACGGCCTTGTTCACTATCTCCCGTAACTCACTAGATGTCAAGCAATTATCTGCTGAACACATAAAAAAAAGGAAAACAAACTAAGAAATAATGTGTTGTTAGTTCCTCCCAAATTCGAAAAAGGATTTTACCACCCTTGACAGCATTAAAACGCCCACGTATTAGTATAAAAAAAAAATCAGTATCAGAAATATCATTATCACAAGATCACCAAAAAAAAAAAAAATTGCTATCATCAAAATCATCAGTATCAGTACAAAAAATATCACCAATGTTAATGCTTGTCCTTTCTCCAAAAATTCAGCGAAAGTTCAGCAAGTTTCACCACAATTCACCAAGATTCAACCAGATTCATCAAGATTCAGCAAAACTCATCCCCGTGAATCACTGAAATATTCTCCAAAGTTACAAAAACTCAACAATTAATTAACACAAGACTTCTCCCATTAATTCATTGTAATAATTCTCCTTGAATAATTATCTGTAATAATTATTGAATAATCTCCATGAAATATCTCAAAACTCTCTCGCAAAACAATTCTCCCGTAATGAATTATATCTTAAGCAAAACCTCCCGTGACACATCTCAAGTATAATAATTACTAATAATAACAATAATAATAACTCTCCATAGCAATAATTCTCTTGCAAAGATCTCAAGTAAGGGTGAAATTCAAATAGCATACAACAGTATTGCTGAATCCTATGACATACAATTTCTCCAGCATACACCATGACATAACACCATTGCAACACAACACAAGATACAACACCATCATCGGCATTTCAAAGTAATTTCTCCAACACAATAAAAAAAAATAATCTGTGTCTCCCCAATATATTTGTGTCTTTCAAGGTACAAAGAAAATATGTAACACATCCCGTGCATGTTAACTACTTTTCCCCTCATTCACGGAAAAGAAAAATCTCTTTTTATTTCCTTTTCTCTTCGTCCAAGAGAGAAAAAAAAATCTCTTTTCTAAAAAAAAGACTCCACGGGCGTTTCACTTCATCAACTAATCAATCAGCTGATATCTTAGCATCCAATGTCAAGGCCAAATCCATCCCCCAACACAAAGAAAAAAAGGGAGTTCACCCCCAATGAGAAAAAAAAAAAGGTTTCTCCCCCCCTCGAGAACAACCCCTCAGTCAAGCGACAGAACAGCCCGAGGCATACACAGTAGTACCCCCATCTCCCCTTGAACAGTGTCTGAGGACCCCCTCTCAAGATATACACTAGTACCCATCTCCCTGCACTATCTCTCGAGGGAGGCCAGTGGTACCTCCATGCAACTATCCCCCCGAGGGATGCCAGTACCCTCGCAATGCAACGCGCCTCTCTGCAGAAATGTGCTGAGCCCGTAAAATTGTGGCCGCTGTGTCTCTAAGCCAGATATGCTTATCTAAGCACAGTTCACATGCATAGAAAAATACACCCCTATGTTTTAAACAAAGACGAATGCGTCTATTATAAACACGTGCAAATAAAGAAAACACGTCACTATGGGGCAAAGACAAGAAAAATTTTTTGACCTCTTGAACCAATCCCATAACCCTGAAATATTTTAAACAAAAACTCTCTCCTTCAAAACAATAGTTTAACACTCACCACTCCATAATGGGAAAAAAGAACTCGAAATTCTCGTAAAACACGTAAATCTCGTCGGCACAATACAACGCGATCGGCGAGATGACACCTAGCAACTGTCACTTACAAACCAAACTGAGTTGCCTCTCACGACTCCCGCCCTGAAGAATCTCGGTGACGGGCAAAATTTGATGACCCTAATAGGAAATTCTTTCCCCTTCTCATCCCCCATCCCACGGACGGATATTTTCTCTACCCCTTTTCACTTAGCAACTGAGATCCAACAATTTAACAATTTTCCACAATCCCACAAAGCTTTGTCGTTCGAACTATACTAAGTCATAACCCCTAACTGGTCACTATCTCTACATTGGCGTTCCTAGGCATAAAAAGAGAAGAAAACTTTTATACCCCCTCTTAAACCGCCTGCCACCACTGTAAATGGGAATTCTTCCCCCATATTCATAAGGTAAGCGTGACACGAAACGGGAGGCAAACCACACACAACATTACACACACAGCCTCTCTCTCTCTCTCTCTCGGCAATCCCTCTCTCTCTCTCTCTCTCTCCAAGGAATCTCTCTCTCTCTCTCCACCTCTTTCTCTCCATACTAACAGGTAATGAAAATGAGAGAGTTGCATCATAACATTAACATTTATTAACAACTAATAAATAAATCAATCAATCAAGTAATCCAGTCTTACAGACTAACTCAAAAACCCCATAAATGTAACATGTCTGGTCACCCAAAAAGTCTACACCCCTCTGGGAATTCTTTGTCCCCCGGCATTCCAGATCCGTCTGTTTCAAAGATAACAGAACACATCCCGGTAAGTACACACACAAGATTGACAGACAGAGGTTTAAATATTGGATATCATCACAAAAATGTCAAACAGATAACAAGCCACTCTTTGGCTAAAGCACTTCAACACTTACCCAAACAACCGGACACTTAAACACTGTTAATAAAAAACTCCCGGCGAATGCCACGGCATCTTGCCTGTGACTTGAAGCCCTCTCAAAATCCTCCCATAGGCTTGGGTATGACACTTTTAACAGAAAGAGGCGCACACGCACATACGAACACACAGTTCGATAGCGCCTCACGGTTCTAGCTGCATCCAGTTTCACAAAGGCACTTTGAGAAGAGTTCATAAACTGTCGTGCATTGACTTGTTGAACTAAGCATTTTTTATCTCACGCATCCCTGAAACTCCTTGTTCAGCTACTCTCAGGTCGTTACCTCTACACTGTTCTCCACATTCCATTAGCGTCACAGGGAAACACATGGTACCAATACATTATTAATCAAAAACCCTAGGCCTTACATATATATATATATATATATATATATATATCATATATATATATATATAATATATATATATATATAATATATATATATATGTGTGTGTGTGTGTGTGTGTGTGTGTGTGTGTTGTGTGTGTGTGTACCACATCCACGATGAGGAAATATTAAAATAGAAAGGTTCTTACAACTGTATATATAAACAGCGTGCAAATGATAATTACCAAAGTGAGTAAAGATCAATAGTTTACTGAAAATTAAGGTCCCAGTAATTCTCTACGTCATTTTATCTCTTTGTTGCTAATTAAATTGACAGAATTTATCACAAAAGTGGAAAAAAAGTCTATTATGAAAGGGAAAAGGTACATAGTTGTCCGAACAAGAAGGATTTGGTAAGTATGCTAGAATTCTCGACTGCGTTTGTGAAAAATTGAGGGACAATGAACACTTCCTCGTAATTCTCTGGATTACGATTTTTCTTAGCTCAGGATGATAACCGCGCTCTCAGTTTCTCCGAAGTGACTGAAGAGTCATTAGGCTTCGCACAGGATATCTGACCGATCCTTATGGGAATTAAAAGTTTGTTCCGGAGTCCTTAATGAGGAGGGACGTCGACATCGTTTCACGGCAGGACAAATAAGGGGAGGTTCCTCTGGTGGCGAACATAAAAGGATACCAGGAAACAGTAGAAATGCCGCTTAACGCCCTTGATTGCTCAGTAGCAGATTAAAGCCATTTCGCTGAAGCATCAGAAGCCAGTTTCGTCACTGCACCCCAACCCTCCCCTCACCCCTCGCGAAAATAAAGGCAAATTCCAGTGGTTGATGGATACGCAGGCGTGTCGGCAGGGGGAAAAAAAAAAAAAAAATCGGATATGCAGAAAAAGGAGATACAATATTTGAAAACAATTTACTTAGAGGAAGGCGAATATAATGTACTTTTTGTATGAGATATAGAAGAGTGATATTTGTTCCCAAGATATTTTGGCAGGAATAATTCCATACAGTTTGACACATTGATGAAATACCATGTGATAAAGAGTGCTACAAGGTTTCAGCTTTCCCGGTCACGGCGAATTGAAAAGATATTTGTTTCTGTTGCCGAGATTATTTTCTTTTACATTCGGGTGAAATAAATCTTCTGGCTATGTAACAGATATACTATATATATATATATATATATATATATATATATATATATATATATATATATATATATATATAGATATATATATATATATATATATATATACTTATATATATATATATATATATATATATATATATATATATATATATATGATATTTTATATATATATAAAAGAATGTAATCCTGTTATCTCCAACCAAGATATATCGAGAATACATCTGGGGATATAAAATAATAAAATTTTAACTCTAGTGAAAGTACTATGGAGGTTTTCAAAATTCAAAAGATAGTTTAGGTCGATAAAAAAAACTAAATCAAAATGAAATGGACGAGCGCCATAAAGGAGTTCAAAGTTTAAAATCAATGATGCGCTTACGAGCAATACCTGGACTCAAATTTGTCAAGTCATTACTCTAGGTGTCCTCAGCTATAATAAGGATTTGAAAGCAAAGGCTACGACTACAAAGACAAGTAGATTACAAGGATATAAACTTGGAGCTTGTGAACGTATGCCAGTTTACTGGAGATTTTTTTTTTAAGTATTAACTGATGAAATAACCGTATTTTCGGTGGGTCCTATTGTCTTTATTAGGAATAGTTTACTATCCAATTGTTTTTTATTACATGACCGATTAGTTCAAGATTAGTTCTCGTTTTATTAATAACTGTTAAAACTTTTCTCTCTCTCTGTTTGTCGGTCATTCTTTCACTCTCTATATTTGTCTCTCTGTTTCTCTCTCAATGCCCAAGAACGAAGAGAAGGAAGGCGCGTTTAAAGAATACCAATAAAATAAAATTGTCTAGAAACTGTATGTTTAAATCATCATTTTCCTAGTACCAGAGTCTGATTGGAATGATTAGTCACAGCAGGGAGCTTCTCCTCGCGCGGTTAATCGGTGACTGAAGTGCCATTAGACGAAGGACGAGAGTCATCGCCGAAGAGCAAACCTTTCAACTTGATCGCTCCTGAAGTGAGGTTCTCGAAAACAATCCAATTAACATAACGAGCTGGTAAGAAGTTCTCATGCCTAACAATCTGGGCTTCTTTTATTTATAATGAAATGCATTTCGTTGTAAATGGCACGGGTTTTGAATCATGACTTGGTCGTTTTTTGGTGCTGGAAAGAACTGAACCTGACGATGCGTTGGGAATATATAGTCATTACTAGTGAATTTATAACTATACATGATAGAAAAATTAAAATAATGGGTAATCATAAGTATACTCATATATTTACTAAAAAAAAATTAATTAGTTACGGAAAAGACGACTCTGTAAAGTAACAGAGATTTAAGGTATTGTGTGGACTTGACATGCGGATTATGAGCTTCAACTGACGTTACGTGAATAAAGCACATTAGCTAATTTAGTCTCTGCAACAATCTCATTAAGATGCTGATGTAACTTGTGAAGATGTTGGTGTTGTTAATTCATGAAGCTAAATTATGTTAATGCAATTCAGATGCTGTGGTAGCAAACAATTTAAATAATTGTCGTTTACACTCATCACATTAAGAGACAAAATAGTTTAGCGTCTGCATTTTTCACACCCATTCCTGAATATATGGAATACTACTACTACTACCACCACAACAACAACTATTACTACTGCTACTAGTACAGCAACTACTACTACTACAACCACTACTAAACATCAAGGAAAATAATAATAATAATAATAATAATAATAATAATAATAATAATAATAATAATAATAATAATAATAATAATAATAAAAATAAAAATGAAGGGATAAAAGCTACAAATGGGAGCAACATCAAACACATAGATGAGACGGGATACAAATACCTAGGAATAATGGAAGGAGGGGATGGGATATAAAACACCAAGAGATGAAGGACACGATCAGGAAAGAATATATGTAGAGACTCAAGGCGATACTCAAGTCAAAACTCAACGCCGGAAATATGATAAAAGCCATAAACACATGGGGCAGTGCCAGTGATCAGATACAGAGCAGGAATAGTGGAGTGGACGAAGGCAGAACTCCGCAGCATAGACCAGAAAACTAGGAAACATATGACAATACACAAAGCACTACACCCAAGAGCAAATATGGACAGGCTATACATAACACGAAAGGAAGGAGGGAGAGGGCTGCTAAGTATAGAGGACTGGCGTCAAAACATCGAGAACCAGAGCACTGCGGGCAATATCTGAAAACCAGTGAAGACGAGTGGCTCAAGAGTGCCATGGGAAGAAGGACTGATAAAGTAGACAAAGACCCAGAAATATACAGAGACAGGAGAATGACAAACAGAACAGAGGAATGGCACAACAAACCAATGCACGGACAATACATGAGACAGACTAAAGAAAAATGCGGCTACTTTCGGAAAACATTTACTCTCTTCCCCATAGATAGAAAATTGTTAGTTTCAGGTAGCTGTAATTAATGTTTTTCTGTGGGAGCGTCAGAATATGAAAACATTAATTTCTGCATCAATTGGCAATTGGTATAATTTCAGAAGCGTGTATAGCAATGTGTATCTACTGGTTATGATTAATAAGAGATTTCTGTGATATTGAATATCTTCACTAACCATGAATAGACCCACACCACATTCAAAAACATAAAGATTACTTGGGATTTTTCATTATACATACATTCTTATATATATCTATATATAGTATATATATATCTATATATATATATATATATATATATATATATATATATAAGGGGAATGTATGATTAATGAAAAATCCCAAGTAATCTTTCTGTTTTAATATATATATATATATATATATATATATATATAAAAATATATATATATATATATATATATCCTATATATATATAAAGGAATGTAGTATAATGAAAAATCCCATAATGGAAAAATCCAAGTAATCTTTATGTTTTTGAATGTGTGTGTCTATTCATGGTTAGTGAAGATATTCAATATCACAGAAATCTATTAATCATAACCAGTAGATTCACATGGCTATACACGCTTCTGAAAGTTTTACCAATTGCCCAATTGATGCAGAAATTAATGTTTTCATATTCTGACGCTCCCACAGAAAATATTCAATTACAGCTACCTGAAACTAACAATTTTTCTATCTATGGGGAAGAGAGTAAATGTTTTCCGAAAGTAGCCGCATTTTTCTTTAGTCTGTCTCATGTATTGTCCGTGTATTGGTTTGTTGTGCCATTCCTCTGTTCTGTTTGTCATTCTCCTGTCTCTGTATTTCCTGGGTCTTCGTCTACTTTTATCAGTCCTTCTTCCCATGCACTCTTGAGCCACTCGTCTTCACTGGTTTTCAGATATTGCCCCAGTGCTCTGTTCTCGATGTTGACGCAGTCCTCTATATTAGCAGCCCTCTCCCTCCTTCCTTTCGTGTTATGTATATATATATATATATATATATATATATATATATATATATATATATATATATATATATATATATATATAATTTTCTATCTGTGGGGAAGAGAGTAAATGTTTTCCGAAAGTAGCCGCTTTGTGAATACTTCAAAAATAACTGTCGCCTTAGGAGAGCGCTATTAGAGGCTGAGAGGAAGGATTCTACGTTAATTCTTGATTGACAATGGGTCTCCGAAGTTCAGAGAAGGTGGAATCCATCAATATACGATTGTGTTTATCTAAATTCGCTAGCGTTCAAGACTTGCGTTACCTTATGCTGTTTACATTATTTGGTGGTATGCCCTCGAAGTTAGGTTTGAATTGATGAGCTTCTGATTTCTTTATCATTTCTTATGGTTTACATATCCTTATCGAATTCACGATTTTTTTTTTTTGTTTATTTTCACTTTTATTTCGCAAACTTTAAACAGTTTTTATTATTTACATTTGTAACGACAATGAATTCGCGCTAATATTGTATCAAAATCAAGTAATTACTGTAAAACAATAACAAAAGTATGGAAAGCAGATGCTGTTGCAAAAAATAGCTTACAGAACATATCAGCATTATACTATCTCGAAAAACTAGCAACTTTGAGAATATAGACATACAGTGAAAAGGTTAGGGAACAAAAACCAGACTTTCAAAAACATCATCCATCTGCCATTAAATGAAAATAATTAATAATGAGCTTTCCTTAAGAAACAACATCTTCTTTCCTTAATGATGCAATTCTATTGGGAAACGTCTCATTCGATTTTTTTTCCCTATTTGAACAGTTTTATTTTCATTATTATTATTATTATTATTATTATTATTATTATTATTATTATTATTATTATTATTATTATTATTCTTTTTTTATTTATTTATTTTTTTTTGCTCTATCACAGTCCTCCAATTCGAGGTCTAAAAAAATTTCGACTGGGTGGTATTTATAGTGTGGGGTTCCGGGTTGCATCCTGCCTCCTTAGGAGTCATCACTTTTCTTTACTATGTGTGCCGTTTTCTAGGATCACACTCTTCTGCATGAGTCCTGGAGCTACTCAGTCTCTAGTTTTTCTAGATTCCTTTTCAGGGATCTTGGGATCGTGCCTAGTGCTCCTATGATTATGGGTACGATTTCCACTGGCATATCCCATATCCTTCTTATGATTACTATTATTATTATTATTATTATTATTATTATTATTATTATTATTATTATTATTATTATTAATATTATTATTATTATTATTATTTATTTCAGTAGATGAAACCTATTCACATGGAACAAGCAATGACTTGACACTCAAGCTTCCAAAGAATGTTTGGTTTCAACCTCCCACCGCAAACCCCACACTGCAGCATCAGTGATTTTCATCGTCCTTGAGGAGACACGAACCCGCGACATCTGAGTGTCAACACTACGACACTAACCACCATACCACTATATCGTAAACACTAATAAAAATTTCAAAGAAAGAAACAAAGCTTGCACATCTTATGATTAGCAGGATTCTGATAAAACTCATGAAAAGAATATTTTTGCAACCCAGGACAAGAGTAGATTTTTATGACGACTCTAAATAAGTATTGGCCTTGGCCTTCCATTGACTTGGAAAAGTCAAGCGCGAAGTATGATGACTTTAATACAAGGTCAGAAATAACTCTGTCTGCCCTGGTTACCGGACACCATCCCCCCCCCCACGCCCTTAGGGTCATCCCTCCTGGTGGGATAAGACGTATGGTAAATGGACGCTGTTTGCCAGAATGGGAAACATGGTTAAAAATCCTATGGAAAAGAGTATTATTTTGATGGTTAAATCCGTTACGTACACCGGCTTGGGTAGAGGTGGTTAACTCGTGATTTGTCATTCACTAGAACGGGGTTCTTAACCTTTTGACCACTCCCGACCCCCAATGGATTACCCAATATATTCCATACCCACTTCGCGCAAGTCCACTAAAGTCTTATTTGTTGACAATATAACCTAATTTTACTTAGTTTAAATACAAACTTTAGGCATGAATAGTTTGGGAATAGAACATACAAGAAAATAAAAAAACATTTATAGTTTTATATAGTTATTTATTTACAAAATGTACCCATGTATACATTGACACATTAAAATCAAATATACAAATATCCAGATATCAAATCCCATACCTCCAGAATATCCTTAGGGGTATAGGTACCCGCTGTTTAGATCCCCTGCAACTATAAACTTGATGCAAAGTGCGCATGATGACATATTGGTTGAGCTTTCTGGCAGCAGCCAGTGAGCACGGAGCGCAAGGCATCTTTTGACCTGGCAAACTTTCCAGTGCAAGGGCCACATTAAAAAAATCACAACTTTACAGGTCCGCATAGAATATTAAGCAAAATAATTAATATTCAAAATAGACGAAATAAAAGGCTTTTAAAGAAATAATGCACTTGATCTCTGTAGAAGATTCACTGTGAAATGCACTTGAAAGACAGACTTACTCAATTGGAAAACAATTTTTATTCATTAGTATTTTAAAGTAGGAACTTCATATGAAACACATTTGAAAGACAAAATAACCTCTCTCTTTCAAACTACTAACATTTGGTGGGTTGTAATTTGCCCACACCTGGGCTAGGCTGTTCGTGGGTCTGAAATCTGGGCTAATGGGGCTTCAAAGAGAATATTCATCTCCGTGCATGCAGTTTTTACAATTTCGAAGGCTGATTTATTTTTATTGCGGCTTCTGGTAATACTACGTCAGCTGTTGCAGAAACGTGTGAAAAAGTTTTAGTAGTAAACTTTTTATTCTCTAAAATTAATGGTATTAGTATTGGGAATAATAAAATTAGTTGATAAAGCAAACTACTTTAATAAAAACATACTACAAGCAAATGCCTCCATTAAAAGGAATTAAGAGGATGAATTGAAAAAGAAAGATATGGTATTAAGAAATTGCTGAACTTTGACCCCGTACTCTGGTTTTAAATTGGTAAGAGAACACTTAAGATGCACATCCTCTCGTATACCTACATAATGAATAAGTAATAAAAAAGAAAAAAATATTTATGAAGTCCATATAGAGGAAGGGAAATAATTATAATTATAGCTTATATCTGGAGGGGCGTTAACAAGTTTTTCTCTCCATTTCCCCGTTTGGCATTAGGTATGTTAATAATAACAATAGGAGCAATGGTAAGTCCTGTTATAATAATCAGCGCTTTTCATCAGGAAATAGCCTTGTTAATAAAATAACACCAGCGCCGTTGTAAATAGATTTCACACTGACTATTGCTAGTAGGGTGTTCTTGTGCTTCAAGGAGGCCCACAGTATACTGTTAGAAAATTGCTTTCATGCATTTTTTTTGTATATATCATCATTCCTGTCTTTTATCTCTATATATCTCGTACGTAGTTTTCTGCATGTTATCTCGGGAAACCATCTGTCATCATTCAGTTTCTCATTTCTCCCAAACTTTTATTTATTTTGTTTTTTTTTCTCTCTTCTGCGCCACACCTCCTGTCCTCGATGAAGATGGATTCCCAGTTAGGAGAGAGAGAGAGAGAGAGAGAGAGAGAGAGAGAGAGAGAGAGAGAGAGAGAGAGAGGAGGAGGATATTCCAAAAACTACCTTATAGCATTTTGCTCATTAAGCAAATTGTGTTAATCCTTCCTCACAGGGATTTTTCTTTCATTTTGATAATTTCTTCGAATTTCACTATCACTATTTTCTTTATTAATCATTCCTTTGTCATTTATGAGAAAGCAGGTAAGAGCCTCTAAGCGTAAATATTTAATGACTCACTTTGGACATTGGTGTACACTGGTGTACAGTATGTTAAGAATTACAAATTATCAAGGTGAAACTGCATTTCGATAAAAATCGCGTGATTCACAGAAATACATATATATCCTTGCTATTAATGCATAATCCACTAGTGAATACAACTAAGAATGGAGAAATACAAGATATACGAAATATTCAGTGGCCAAGTGATTTTGACTCCACGGAAAATATTCAGGGGTCCAGAAATAATTTTGTTTAAACAGCATTATCTTGATCCGCAAGAGTGCCTCGGTTTCCTGCCATGAACAGGGTTAAGGGCCAATCGAAATGATTTCGTTTGCGTTAGATATCGCGAGTTTCGGGCTGTATCAGGTCACCTAATACTTTTGGTATGATTATGCTGGATTTCTTGGAAATGTACAGAAAATCTTTATTTCACTTTCGAAGGGCATATGGAAAATTAATGAACACATAGGTATAGATTTTTTCGTCCAAGCCAAGTAATAGATACGAGCGATAATCTAAATAGTAGGAGTGAGCCCGGATTAAACTGGAGACCTAGAGGGGATTTGATACAAACCCACACTGCGTAATGAAGTGATAAGAACATAATATCTTTTTTATGTGGATGAATGCCTACATATTATATCTTAACCGAACTTCCTTTATTTTAGCCTATATATGAATGTATCCTTTATTTCAGCTTTTATATGAATATATCCTTTCAATTTCAGTCAGTTCATTACAAAAGTGCGACGGATAGAAAATCCTGTATTAAATTTAGATAAACATATCATCATGCTTAAGCAAATATTAAAATGAAACCCATTTTGTCTCATTTTCACTGAATATGCAAAGCACGCAAGGAACGTTGCTCCAAGGGCTTGAAGTAGCAACTTTTGTGCCCTTGTTTCTAAATTAACGGAATGCTGGATACTAACCAAAATTCTCTTCGGCCAATACTCCACATCTCTGCTGTTTATAATCTTTAAAGTTTGTTGGGATGCTGGAAGAATTAGCTGTTTGTTCACACAGGGTATTGATTTTAATGTCACAACAGTTTTTTTCTATTGTTCCAATAAACGCTATTCTCAAATATAAGAATTGCAGGAAATCGGAGCTGTTTTTATTTTACTAACTTTAAATAGTGAAGATTTTGCGTAGAAATTCTGGGTTTCAATACGTTCCCTTTTTATATCAAAGTTCAGTAAGTCATCTTTTGGAGTTAACTGAGTCAGAATTCTAAGCAATCGTGAACTAGATATGGAAACAATTCATATCCTCATGTAGAGGACATTCTATTACTCACGAAAAAAGTCGGTTTTCTCTAACAGATTTTCAAACATTATTACTATTTCTCTTCTTTGAAACAATTTACGTGACCGTCAGTAATTGCGAAATATGAATAATACCTACCATAAGCTTAAATGACTTAGCATTAATGGGCCATTTAGGGAAAAGCATATGTTTTGGATCCAATGTCAATCTGCATCTCAGAATCAACATAGAAATCAAATCTAATCCTACTTAGGTTATTTTGCTTTGGCTGACGAAAGTCAATTCTGAAGATATGTCAAGTACTGTGGCTTAAATTAGAAGGCAGAAGGAAAGAAAATATTCCTGCACATTTCTGTCCTCAGCAAGTTGAAATTGAAAATCGGTTATTTTTTTGTTTCCCGCTTACCTCCGCCAATAACGACCTTCGAAGTCATCCACATACCTTCCTATCCTTCCCCTTCCACAAAGGACATACCATCCCAGACCCCAACTCCCATTCATCTTAGCTCAAAGACCATTTCGAAAAAGGAATATCTGTCGGACGAAAGACGACGACCAACTTTCTGATCTCCCTCGGATGCAATTTTTTCTTTTGCTTCTTTGCGGAATCAGTCACCATGAAAAAACCGTATTACTCTTTGTGGTTAATGACGACGGCAATTTTAACTTTCTCCGGAATATAGGAGCAGATTTCCTTTAAATCTCTCAAGATGAAGTTCGCTTCTTTCTCGCACACTGAATGCAGGAGGCAGGAGGAGCCTAGTATGACTAAATTTAATGATATCGTGATCGGATCATTCCATTTCCACTATGTTTCTGATTAAAATGGAGTTTTCAGAGGCTCACTTCTTCTGTGTAAATCCAAAGTCATTCTAACGTAAATCCTATGCAATAATTAAGCACTAGGCTTCATAGCAGATAACGGAAATTTTTACTAATTTTAGTAACTTAATTATCATGAAAAACCCCTGTATCTACTCATTTGAACTAAACTGAGAACACACTTCTAACCAGGGAAGCAAGTTTTTTATAAGAGTAAAATGTTAATACACCGAACGAGAATAATCTAGCCGGAAAAAGAACCCCGTAAATACTAGCTGAAATGACAAAAATGAAAGGGGTGCATTTCAACAGCAGCAAAACAGTATTGACATAAACGCACAGGGTTCAATACAAGTAATAACTTGAACGTAAATAGCGTTTTTATGGTAAGACTTCTATCTCCCCTCAAATTAGAATATTTACTAAAAGATTTGCCAGGTGTGAAATTGCGGTACTTCAACCGAAAGTGGAAGTTGATGCTATGAGCTGTGTGGTACATGGGACTCTGGAGGCCTACTCGTATGGTTTAGGGACGATAATGACGCGTGCTCCATCATTGTTTGGATCTGCCCTTTGTCAAATATCAAGACGCTTTTGTAAGTAATGATTGTTTATCATTTTATGTGATCTGAACTATTGGCAGCCAATTCTCAAAAGACATTTTTCAAACTCTTCATGAAGCATACAATGGACATACCTCTTCTAAAACATTTTACGACAGAAGATCTTACTATTCCACACCAGCGATAGGTTCTCACTATTATTATTATTATTATTATTATTATTATTATTTTATTATTATTATTATTATTATTATTATTATTATTATTATTAATAATAATAATAATAATAATAATAATAATAATAATAATAATAATAATATTACGAGCGAAGCGTCTTACTGGAACGGGCCCATTTCTGGCGGCCCGGCCCTAACGCTATTCAAATGCTAATATCTCCCAAAAGTATTGAAGATTAAAAGAAAAGTCTCATCCCATATAAAATTTATTTTTAAAATGTCAGTTTGACTGGAAACGGCTCATTTCTGATGGCCCGGCACTTCCAGGTCCTAACGCCATTCAAATGTTAATATCTCCAAAAGTATCGAAGAACTCTTTCGGGCAGATGAAACCTCATATTTTTCAATTTCTTACGATATAAGATTTATTTAAAACAAAAACTATTTGAAATGCAGTTAACGCTAATAATTATGTAGCAGAGAGTTCAGAAATACTAAGTTAACCCAATAATGGTTTAACTTGAGGCTTCGCAAGTTATCGCCTTCAGTGCGTCCTACTGGTTATTAGTTTTATCGTTATTATTGTTAATTCTGAGAAGATGAAACCCTGTTCATACGGAACAAGCCCACAGGGCACAACGACTTGAAATTCAAGCTTCCAAAGAATAGGGCATTCATTTCAAAGACGCCAGAGAAGGTCACAGGATATCCAGAAAATAAAAATAAATGAGCAAAGTCATAATAGATTAAAATCCACTAAAATAAAAAGTTATTTTCTTACAATTAATCATATCTGCAGCAATAAAAGCGTGTTAGGTAATGCTATAATAAAACGTACAAAAACAAAAACAAAAGTACTCAACATTTCATTGAAAATAAATGCAAATGTTTTATGTGGATACGACGATCTGCATTTTATTACTCTACAGTCATCGCCCTATACATCGTCATATCCCTACGCCTCCTACAAAAAGTTGGACATTAAAGGAAAGCGAATCTCTCGAAAATAGTCACTTGCACAAGAAAATCATGGCGTCTCAAATATTTTATGCACTTTTTAGTCTATTTTAATAAAAGCGTGCTTTTCCATTTTTTTTTTTTCTTATCTCTTTTACGTTTTGTTTTAAATACATGATTAATTGTAAGAAATCCTGGCGCTATAAAAATTTTTTTTTTTTTTGCTTTTTAGTGCATTTTAATAAATACACAAAAAAAACTTAATTTTTCTTTTTTCCGTGTAGCATTTCTTCCATGTTTAGTGTCCATGCTTTAGTTTTTGTAGAAGTGATTAATTGTAAGAAAATTCTTGGTGTCTCAAAACATTATAACTATTCTTTAGTTTCTTGTACATTTTAATATAAGCATGTTTTAATTATTTTAGTGCTTCTTATTAATGCTTTTTAGTCTTGACAGAAATTGTAACCGAATTATGACTGTAGCCTATTAGTGTTAATGCTGTAACAACGATACTATAATTCTTTATGTGGCCTGAAAGATTTGAAGTGATTTACGGCGATTTGAAATGATTTTCAGTGATTTAGAATGATATGAAATGGCTTAAGTAGTAGTAACGTCAGAATGTTCCACTGGTTGGTAATGATATACATCGATTTACTGTGATTTATTCCAAACAGGTTTACATTATGGTCAGTGATTTGCATGGTGTTGGAAAATAATTTCTCTTGCTGTTCATTTTAGCTAACGAATCCTTGTTGCAAGGCTGAGTTCCAAATAGCTTGGAGCAGTCCAAGTCATCAGTTTGCATACCATCACCGCAAAGTTTTGGAGATACAGCGTAATCGACAGTGCTGCCTTGCATTTTATGCACTGTTGAGGCCATGATAGTATTAGCAGAAGCATTCTCCTTTCGTAGTCCCGTGGGTATTTAGCTGGAACTATACTGGTTTTGGTTGTATTATGTGGATTCCATCTCTCTTGAAATCTACTGTAACTGAGGGATGTCTGCATCATACAATTGCGGAAGTGGGGCCAGATGATCTTCGTAATTCTCCCTCCTGCGCCGTTCAACAACCCTTAGCAACGTCGATGTCGGATCTGAGCATCACTTTCGCTCCCACAAATGTATGCAGCTCCTTCGGGAAACCAGCATTTTTGCTGATATCGCTGTTTATGTTCACACTTGTGGTGTTTTGTGCTGCATCAACCACTTGGTCCCACGCTATGATCTTGAATATCCGTGCATTTTTGCCTCTGAAGTGTTCTAGGACAGCCTCGTTAGGAGTACCACACATACTTGGGGTAAGAGGTATACCTTTGATAGGTGACGACTTGGGAAACGCAGAAAAGCCTGTGACTTATTCCGCACCCTACCATCTACTGCTACTGACCTAAGCCACCCAATACGCCGAAAGCGTTGTAGAACAGAGCCTATCATCGATATCAAAGTTCATTACCATTATTCACTCCTTTCAATTGGGATAATAGCAAACTAGTGTTAGGTGAATGGATGTTGATCAGTGTTAATATTGCTTGATCATTGACTAGCTAGCGTATATAAACATTTAGAACCTTAAACAGCTGTAAGACCTTTTTTCCTTTGCATAAGAACGTTGCACATAGTTCCCTTCCTTATTAATGCTTTATTGAGGTATATGGATTCTGCTGAGCAATGTGTGGAGTTAAATCATTACGAGAAATATTTGCTAATTGAAATACTTAATGGTTAATTATTTGGATGGACATGACTGCTAGAAATAAGATTTGGATATCCTGTTCCTTAATTGCTTAATTTTAAAATGTATTGAATATTTTCATACAGTAAATAGGAAAGTGGAAATTATCAATTTAGCACACAGTATCTCTGTATATGCTTATAATATCATTGACATTTGTCCGCATAATCTTTGTTGAAGTCTATTATATTATATGCTTTAACCAGTATATTTTTTTTCTATTTTTAACCATGCTTTTGATGCTATTTATCATATTTTGGTATTCCATAGTTTTTCCCTACAAATCCTTATATTTTGGATATAATCTTGCAGTTTGATTCATAAAAGTTTACTTATTTCCCCCTTCGACTTAAAGCACAAGCATTTTTGAGTTATCTGATGGAATAGGCTTAACTCTTTGATACTTGATAGTGCAAAATGAGAGCTAGTTCTCTCATAACTTGCATTGGAGTGGATTATTGATATTTGACCTAAGGTAGGCACTATCTCATAGAAAGTGAGGAATGTGAAGAAGTATCCATTTTAACTACCTCTTACCATGGCGTAATGATTAACAATTAAGAATGGTATCCAAAAAGGGGTTTTCCAAATGTCAGTGTTAAATCATGTCAATTTAGGTGTGCGTCTGGTGATGCAAAAATATAATTACCCCTCTCTGTCTAACTCTACAGTTATCAAATCTCTTATTCCAGTATACTAACATTTGATATAATGAAGCGTTGACATTTCTGACATATAATTGTGTATAAAGACTTGTAGTAAATAAGATCTATATTGATCTACCATAACATCTATGACCGAGGACGCGCAAATTCACCAGAGGTGATTGCTGAACGAGGGAGAATAAAGCTTGATTCGCACTACAGGTCCGGTAGCGCTCTGCTCTCACTCCAGCCCCGATCTGGCAAAATAATGTTACATGAATTTCAATGGAAGCATTCGCACTGGTGCTCACTGTCCGCTCTCGCTCCGGTCACGGTTCCCTCAAAAGATATTTTGACTGGATCGAGAAGGGACTGAGCGCCAGTGTGAACACAGTTGCAATGGTTCTGCAACTCCTGCTCCACTCTAGTCTCGATTCAGCCTTCATATAAGCAAGTAGTTTTACCTTTTGTTCCTTGAAAACTTAGATAATTATAAGAAAATACCACAATGGGATCAGGCAAAAGTTAGGAAAATTATTTAGAAAAAAGGGTGGGGTGGATTCCTTTTACTCTCATCATCAGTAAGACGAGGATACAGAGTATGAAATTCTCCTTCACTTTTCCTATCTTGCAACATAGGATAAACCCACAATCTCCTTTGTTTTCGACTTTGTTTTCTTTCTTCGTCATCATCATCAAGTGCAGTGGCGATTATTACCAAATCGGTTCGAGAAAAGTCACGTCTTCCGTAGCAGGTGGTGAGACTTCCACTGGTATTGAGGGAGAGGAAATGATGGGACTGAAAGCGGAGCGAGAGCAGACCGCATGTTTGAACCAACAAGGACCGAAAGCAGAACGAGAGCGGAGCGCGACCGGACCTAAAGTGTGAATTAAGTCTAATCGGTTTATGGGAGAGTGGAGCAACATTGGTGAACATTTTTCATTGAATTGGGAGAAGCAGTAAAATGGTAAGGAAGTGGATCGGCCAGTGGGAAGAGGAGAGCTCTGTGAAAATGAAGCCTCGAAGTGTGAGGCCATGTGCAACCTTGCCCAGGATGCCCTGATTGTATGCAGCTGGTGAAATGCATTTTGTGAGGACATCGGCACAGCATACTAGGCATCTGGGGTTAAACTGCCATCCCATGACCTTGAGATGCAGTCACTCCTAAAAACCTGGATTCACTGTCATATCCCAACATACTAAGGATGGCTCACTCCTGCCTCGGGTTTGCTCTGAAACACCTTCCGCATGACGAAAATTATTGTAAAGATGTCATCTTTGCTGATGAAAAGTTATTTCAGTCACTGGCAGCCCGAGTTCGGCATTACTGGCGACAGCCTAAAACGCGCTATCAGGAAAATCATATCCATCACTGAGCAGTGATGGCAGAGTGGCAGTATCATTCTGGGGATGAATGTGGGCATATGGTCCTGGCGAGCTTGTCACGATCGATGGCCACTTCACAGGAGAGAAATACGTTGAAATCCTTGAGCAAGTGTTCCTTCCAACAGTTCAGTCTATGGCAGTTGCTCCTGGTATATTAAATTTTGGTCCATGATCAGTCCCACCCAAAATATCCACGTGGTGAGGGACTGGCTATAGGATCATCCTGAAATAGAAGTTCTGGATTAGCCATCAAAAGGATGTGACTTGAACCCAATCGATCACCTTTCGAGTGGAATGTTGGGAGCAGGGTACCCGCCAGGCAGTAGAAGCTAAAACCAATGACCTTCAGGTGAGTGTAGGTCGACGTCCCCCTCTGAGTGCAGATTCCATACCTGATCGTCTGCGTGAGGTCACCGATGCAGATGGAAGTTGGACATCCTACTCATATTGTGACACCAGATAACTCACAATCAGTCAATCAATCAATCCTGCTCATATTGTATATTATTAATACTAATCTAATAATAATAAAATATTAACACTAGCTCACGTTTTTCTAGCCATGTCTCGTTTTACTTGATTACCAATTAATGATAATATTTTTGAAGATCATGCATATTCCAAAGGTTTAAAGTGAAAAGGTAATACTTATAGTATGTAATGAAAATGACAATGTCAAAATTTAATTAATAAAAAAAATTGTGATATTGGTTCTAATTTATCTACCAGATTGTCGAAAAAATGTGAAGATTTTTTTAGTTAAACTTTTAGTTAGTCAAGCTAAAATAAGCCTTACATTTTGAATTCGGAAAGCTGTGTAAATATCACTAATTTAGTTTTTATTGTGAAATAAGAAAGGAAATTACAAAACATGCGCTTCATTCCCAGAAAGGAAGGAAAACAGACTAAGATTATAAAGTTGAGACAGAACAAGAGTACAGCAGTTAAGAATCTAAGGCTGGCATATTGAAAGGAGATCCAAAAAAAGAAGAAATAGGCCCGATAATATTAGTGGAGCTAAAAGCTGCAGCCTGAGGTTGGTCCTATACTAGGCAACTTGACTCAGCAATGCCAAGGTAGCAGCTAGTGGTTCGCTACCCTCCCCAAGACAGGAACTGGTCAGGGAACGAGGAGGACCCCTGCAGTTGACTTTCCAGGAGAGAGAAGTAAAATTCCGACAGTAGCATATCAACTCGTTTACAGATGGGCATTAGCTTTAACTACATCGGCACTGGAAAACTACTTTGCTTTTTGAAACACAGAATCTGAGTTAAGTTATTTTCTATTATAATGCATTGTGAAAACAACGATGAAGATATCCTAAAGAAAAATATAGTAAAATGATAATTACTGATATTTTGCGACTGATCTGGTGATAAGACGAAAATAATAACATGAGGCTTCTTCACTAGGCTGTTAATCTAGAAAGGAACTTGAAAGGTTTATCTCTCTCTCTCTCTCTCTCTCTCTCTCTCTCTCTCTGCTCTCTCTCTCTCCCCAAAAATGTTCTTCATCTTTCCACATTAAAAAATTTTTTGTCTCACTTTGTCCTCTTATTAACTTTTTTTTCTGTGCTTCTGTCTTTCTAACTTTCTACTAAATATGAATTTGTTATATTGGTGAAAGTATCTTAATATTTTATTTTGTTTTAGTAAATAAAGAAAATTACATATAGCCGTAATTTGTAAGTGCCCAAAACTTGCATTGTGTGTTATTACGCACATCGCCCGGTTCTCTAAGGAGGTTGACCCAATCATGCAGTACATACATATATAGCGGGTGTTTCGAAATTAGAGGCCCCCCTCTACAGCATAAACTAAAACTGATATGGGACAAAAACAAAAGTAATTCAGAACAGGTATTTATCTAAGTTTTTCTCTGAGTATTTAATATTTTGTGTGGCCTCCATCTGCCTGTACCACAGCCTGCATTCTTGAGGGGTATGATTTCAGCCATGATGTCTTGTGGGGGGGGGGACTCCTGAGAAAACAACTCAGCCTTCCAAGATTTTCACTCTATTCACGATGTCAGTCATGTGGAGTTTTGTTACAGTTCTTTTAACAAAGGATTCATCTCTTTTAATGTATTTAGACTATCCAGGAACGTGAAATGAAGGATGCGCCAGCATCCCTGGTCTCTCTGAAGGTTATAGCCCGGATTCGGTCAATCCATCTGATTTCCTCCGAGTCGTTAGCCAGGCTGTATCTAACTCCGTCACTCAGGCTGAAAATACAAGAAATGTAAAATGAAAAATAACTTAATATAGAAACTTAAGATAATGTACTTGAGATAGGCTGTAGCAGAAAACTTACATAACTTTCCATTTGTTCTGTGTTCTGTGGAGGGGAGGGGGGGGCCCTCTATTTCGAAACACCCGGTGTATATATATATATATATATATATATATATATATATATATATATATATATATATATATATATATGTGTGTGTGTGTGTGTGTGTGTGTGTGTGTGTGTGTGTGTGTGTGTGTGTGTGTGTGTGTGTGGTTGCTACCTTAATAAGTAAGCGAACTGGAAATTTGCTAATTTGCTGCTATAGATGTTTAGTTCATATATATATATATATATATATATATATATATATATATATATATATATATATCATATATATATATATATATAATATATATATCTATATCAGATAGGCTTGTGATTACAGAAAAACATCTTAACACTGTGGTAAAACATTTTGTATCGATCTTCTGGACAGTCATGTTTGTTGATAAATTATCACATTTCCATACAAACTGCACTAATCACACTCAAACCCAGTATCGTCAACAACAAAAACTTTGCGATCACTCTCTTAATTAACAATATCAGAGTGTGGAGACTTTACGCTCAAGAAAAATACAACGCTTCCCACTCCTCCTTCTTTGGCCTGACTGTACGACATTTGTTGGGTCTCCCTTTAGTTACTTGTTCAACTGGTTCGGGGTTTCATAGTCGCGGATTCGTGTTCACTCTCTGGGTCGGCGGTGGGAACGGGGTATTGTGCACGATAGTACTTCCTGCTACCATTCGCGATGCTACTCCAACGTTGAATACATGTTTTCTGTAGCAGCGGTTGATTTGGTTCTCGAAGAGGTAGGGCATTATACATGATTCTTGACCCAGCATTTTTTTTTTTGTGGGTGGGAGATAAATCTAAAGAAAAGGCATGCGGATTAAGTTTGGAACACGGAAAACCGAAAGTAATGTGACCTACACAGATGTGCATGTGGAAGCAGAAACTAAATAAAGTAAAGTTATTTTCAATTAATAAATAAAATAAAAAAAAAAAGAAATGCAAGAACAACTAATAATGTATTATTATGAGATTTAAGTTCA
The DNA here is from genome assembly GCF_015104395.2 of Macrobrachium nipponense. NCBI lineage: Eukaryota > Metazoa > Arthropoda > Malacostraca > Decapoda > Palaemonidae > Macrobrachium > Macrobrachium nipponense. The sequence continues at coordinate 34,351,402 of NC_061087.1, read as the reverse complement.
CATTGCGCAATCAGTACCAACTTCTCAACATTTTCCTGACGTTGCTACATCAATCATTTCCCAAACAGCGTCCACGAAGCCTAGCCCATGGGCGGCCGCAGCATATTTTCTAAGGGGTTGTGGGGGCGGTTGGGGGGGGGGGGGGTGTGGAGGGCAAATCATAAATGGGTAGTTTCCGATATGAAACAGACAAACACTTGTGAACCTCTGAACTACCAGTTAATTCAAAAGACAGTATCAGTGCCTGCATTTCTGTTACTGTATGCAGTGACATTGTGATACCAATAATTCCAGTGAAGCAAGCTGCGATAAGAAAAAAAAAATAGTTACACTTAGTGATGTAAAAGAGAAAAAAACTCTTTATCTTTTGAACGGTGAATTTTTTGGGGGGCAAAATAAAAAAAACTTTTTTTCTTTTTTTAGATGCTGTTTTTTTTAAGGTATCTTTAAATTTATGCATTAATTTATTTGAAAAAAAATTTTTCCATAACAAATCAACATATGGTTATCATTTAAACTCTATATATGTGAATAAAAACCATCTACAAAGTGTATGAAAGCCATTAAAATCTAATAAAAAGTAGTTTGCATGATGTTAGGCTTAGCCCTAAAACAGACAAACAAATTTAATTAAAAGTGAATACGTTAGGCAGTTTAGGCCTAGTCTTAGAATGAATAAACACATCTGAAAGTGAGTATAATTGAAAGAAAAGAAAGAGAGAGAGAGAGAGAGAGAGAGAGAGAGAGGGAGAGAGAGAGATGAGAGAGAGAGAGAGACATGTCAAGCAATTAAGGAATGTGATAGCTGCATATGTCTAGTTTGGGTGATTACTGTACTGTACAATTATTGAACTTGTTACAGACTAATGTATCTTAGACCAAGTTTCTGTTGTCCAGTCAGTGATTGGAGGGGATGTAAATCATATAGTCATGTAGGGGAGCACGTTTTTGACAGGTACTGTATTGCTCATGTATAAACCATTCAACAAACGCCTCTTAAGTCAGTAAAATAAGTTTCTGTTGGCCAGTCAATAATTTTAGGGGCTGTAAGGGAGTACCTGGTTTAAACAAGCACTGCACTGTACTTATATGTACTGAACATTGCTACAAACGTTTGTCACTTACATCAGCTTCTATTGTCCAGTCAATAATTTGAGGGGCAGTAAGTAAGCACATGATTTAATCAAGTACTGTACTATACATGTATCGAGCATGCTTCAAACTTTTATCTCTTCTGTCAGCTCTGTTGACCAGTGACTTACACATGTTTTAGACAGGTACTTTACTGTCCTCGTATAGAACAAACTACAAACTTACGTCTCTTGGGTTAATTTCTGGTGTTAAGTCAGTAATTGGAGAGGATGAAGTAAGTTAGTACATGTTTTAGACAATTATGTTAGACCACGACACCACTGATTCTGATTGATTCATTATACACTTGAGTAAATTTGCCTTTTTCATACAGAGATATTAAATGTAGAATTTTGAAAAGTAATGTTTTATTGTCCTAAATTTTTTTTTTTAACATAACGACTTTTTTTTTTGTTTGTCAGGGAATGGTAAGTATAAAAAATTAATGATAAATAACTGTGTTCATTTAACATAACGAGGAAGAGGAGAATGTGCTTTTTAATTTTCATTTGAAGATTAAAAAAAAAAAATTTACAGTGTATAACGTGTTTTCTTGTAAGTATTTACAATTTATTTTACTCAACACTCGGGTGCTGACCCAGGCTGACAACCTACACATCTCTTGAAAAAGGGCCACAGATAGGGCCTGAAAGTACTCGAGTGTTGAGTAAAATAAAAATGTAAATACTTATAAGTAAAAACGTTATACACAGTAATTTTGTGGGTTTCTTTTTCAAGAGATGTTCCCACGCCTACCTTGCCTGAACATGCATTTTTTATTTACCGACCAATGTCCACGAATCCTAGACTATCTCACTCCTCTCTCTGTATATACATTTACATAAACGTATGTATGACTATACATATGTATGACTATAAAAGAGACAAGTCTATGGCAGAGGTAGACATCTACACCGTAGATCAGTATTCTAGTAAAAAGGAATGACAAATGACCTAAAATAGGTTGCACTCATTTTCTTGCGGTATGTGTTGTTTCTCATAAGTAAGATGTGGGTCAAAAGTTATATGAATTATAGTTAAAGCTTCAGACTCATTTAGCAGAGTCCCATCCAGCTGAAGGGAAGGATAGGGTGGAAAATCAGTAGGAGATCCACTAATCAATATAGAGTTTTCTTTTAATGGAGTTTAGCTTCATACCCCACCGACTACACCGTTCACTGATCAGCTTCACGTCACGACAGAGACGAAGGGCAGCTCCATTTCTCATAGGAGGAAAACTACTACATTCACCAGTGTTGAACCATCGGTATACTGAGCAATCTTGTTTTCCAAGATTGTTCATTAGTTAAGGTTGGGAAGATAGAAGACCCAACTAGCTTTTTGCTTCTTGCTTCACTCTTCTTATGACTAAAGAGATACTCGTCGGTTTTGCATCGTGCTAAATTCAAGCCGTTCCTCCGGGTAAAACACGTATCTCAGCGAAAGCAAGTATATATAACACGTAGCAACTTGCGGGGAAGCTTCGTCCCTTGAGAAATGACTGGCACTGTTAATTACGCGCATGTTCCTTACAGAAGATACATGCTAAGTAGAATGCTTCGCTGTGGTTATTTGCTGAGTTTCCATCAGCGTAAGTACACGCACGCTTTCAATGAGCGAGCCTTACAGATTCTGAAATGGCTACCTGTTTGTGCAAATATGGAACTCGCGATTTTTCTCATGACCATCTATCTTGCATTCTTCTAAACTTCGGCTGTTTATCCGACAGTAATACCCGGTGTGGTGAGAATAAATTTGTCGAGGACTTCCCATATCTTATCATAAATGATAATAATTCTTTTTTTTTGATGGGAGGGGCACTGATCACTCACATCTGTTATTCCTCCTCTTCTCCCTCCTTCTCCATTCTCTCTCTCTCTCTCTTAGCTACGAGGTAACGGCATCACATATTCTGTGCGTTCAGTCTTATGCTATAATTATAGCGCAAATGCTAAATAACCCTTTTACGTATTGAAAACATATTTTAACATTTTTTTTACTAATAACATCAAGCTTCCATTTCCCTACTTCTTATTTTGATCGACGAATTGGGTTACTCCTTTTTTATTTCGAGAAATCTGGATTGCCTTAAAAACGTTTAAAGAGAATTGAATCCGATAGGAAAGTGTTCCATGAATTTATTCCTGTCAGTAATAGCTTGAGGAGACTGACGAGACCTTAAATCACTAGGTTTTTTAACTAGGGGGAATTCCCCCTTTAACTCGGGGGAATTCCCCCCCCGGGGGAATTTCAAAGTTTCAGGGGGGTGGGTGATTGTGACCACAGATTGGCAGGCTCAAACTGTCTTTAGACCACACAAAACGCAGTGTACATCGGTCCACACAGCTGAGATGTCACGATGAGCTCTCTCAGCCAAGGAGGAAGAATCATTATTATGGACAATTTTCGATTTTTTTTTTCAATAAAATCTGTACAACAGGATAGCCTATAAATTGTTAACAGACGTTAGGATTTCGTGCATTTGTTTTTATATATTTTTCTAGAAAACGTGCACGACTTTTCATCCATAAAGTCAATGGTGTTTGATTTGTTATCTGTAGTTTCCTACTTCAATGTTTTCAGATTTTTCCTCAAATATACAGAATTAAAAAAAAATCGTCGAACGTTCCTCGTTTTTCATGATAAAATTCATAGTACTATTCACTGAGAGTTTCCAAAGTAATTGGCTTGTGCAATGGAAGATGCAGAGGCAGTATAGAAAACTTAATAATGCATAGCAAGAAATCTCAAACTAGAAGAAATAAGTTAGATGTAAAAAGAAACAAGGAAAATAAAAAGTGAACATTTATTCGTCAGGGAGCTAAATGAAAGCTGTGTTTTATTGGAGCTTTTGTGAACAAAAACGTCCTTTCCTAACTAAAAATAAGGGACCTCTGTTATTTTCCCTCGATTCTAATTATCATCACTTTTTTATTGTTTGAAATATATATGATGTCTCAATGACTCATTG